>NC_072405.2:137804772-138107803 GCF_028858775.2 Pan troglodytes
TTATAGTATCTGAGTTCTTGAGGCAAACAGGCAAGGTCTGGAGCTGCCATAGACTTTTCTACCCCAACACCCCCACAAACAGTGTCCTCCAGGTCCTGCAGGTGAACCCCTACAGACAAGCACAAGAACAGATAACAACTTTTGGTGACCACTGCTTCACTCGTCAAAAGGAATGAATACAGCTATGCACATTAATATGGATCAATTTCAAAACACAATGGCAGGAGAAAGAAGCAAGTCACAGAAAAACATATGTGGTATGATTCTGTTCACATAAGCCCAAACAGACAGAACTAAGCCTTACATCATTTAAGAAATTGTACGTAGGTGACAAACTTATAAAGAAATAATAAAATAAAAATAGAGAGTTTTACATTTGCTTACAATTTGGTCAAAGAAAAATGGGCGCCAGGCCGGGTGAGGTGGCTCATGCCTGTAATCCCAGCACTTTGGGAGGCTGAGGTGGGCGGATCACGAGGTCAGGAGATCGAGACCATCCTGGCTAACACGGTGAAACCCCGCCTCCACTAAAAATAAAAATTAAGAAAAAAAATTAGCCGGGCGTGGTGGTGGGTGCCTGTAGTCCCAGCTACTCGGGAGGCTGAGGCAGAAGAATGGCGTGAACCCGGGAGGCAGAGTTTGCAGTGAGCCTAGATCGCACCACTGCACTCCAGCCTGGGCGACAGAGACTCCCTCTCAAATAAATGAATATTAAAAAAAAAAAAAATGGGGGCCAGGTGCAGTGGCTCACGCCTGTAATCTCAGCACTTTGGGAGGCCGAGGCGGGTGGATCTCCTGAGGTCAGGAGTTCAAGACCAGCCTGGCCAACATAGTGAAACCCCGTCTCTACTAAAAATACAAAAAATTAGCCTGGCGTGGTGGCAGGCATCTGTAATCCCAGCTACTCGGGAGGCTGAGGCAGGAGAATCGTTTGAACCCGGGAGGCGGAGGTTGCAGTGAGTCGAGATTGAGCCATTTCACTACAGCCTGGGCAACAAGAGCAAAACTCTGTCTCAAAAAAAAAAAAAAAAAAAAAAGGTTGGGGGCAAAGGGTAGAGGAAAGTCGGGGAGGGGTAGCTGATGAGGAACAAGGAGAGGGAGAGAGTAGAATAGATAATTATGCACATTGGAGTCAATTATTTGAGAATTAATACCTTAATGTCTTCTTTACTGAGTTCTACATAAGCTCTAATCACCTTTGCCCTAGGCTCTGGGAATTTCAATTTATATGTTGATAATGATTCCTCAAAGCACAGTGTTCTAAAAGGAAAATGCTATTTTGGAGAAATAAGCCTGTTACCAAAATCCATTCTGCACCAAGCCATCCAAACATCCTGCCCCTTAAAAGGTGGTCTTAAAATGAAATAACGCTGAAGAGGTGAATCAGATGAGGAAATGAACTTACAAGCAGATAGGGAAAGGGCAACTCTAATGTCTAATTCACCCCATATAAACCAGTGTATTTATCCGCCTCTTCCCATCGCTTTGCATTTCCATGATGTCTATCATCATGCCACCAGGGCCGTTAGATGCAAGATGTTAAATTGGAAGAAAGCTGTTAAATAAATGGGGCTTTAGAGAGCCTAATGAAATGTACTTTCCATACACAACAGGTCCTCAGAGGGAAGAATTGCCAGTTTACAGGATGATTTATGTGCACCCTGAAGTTAGGTCTATGCCAGAATTTTTAGTACTGGGTAAACTCATTTAATCCTATATTTATTAAGCATAGGTTAATAATTTCTGACAGTTTTACATGATGGCCATAGCACAGTGCATGGGAAATAGAAGAAATGGGTGCTACACTAAGTACTATAATTCAGCAACTGTGCTGCTTTGGGCAAACCATTGACCTTAGCTCTTTCCAAGTATAATCATGTAAAATGCCTACCTACAGACCCATGGGTCTGTAGAAGCATCAAATGGCTTATTATATGAAAAAAATGAACAGGTAGCATAACAGCTCAGACCAATTTAAATGGGCAATCACATATACTTAAATCTGGAGCCACCAAACAAAATTCCAGGTTGCGGTCCTTTTTCCTATGGAAAACCAACCAATATCCAAGGAGCAAAAACTAAGATTTTTGTAATGTACCCTTTTCCAAACCAAGGTCAGATTTGTACTTAGGCTGACCAAAATGTTTAATTCTGATGAGGCCTTATCCTTATCTTACAAAATGGGAGAGGATAATGGAGGGAGGGTACAATGATGCAGATGCCAGTCTATATTTCTAGTGAGTCCAATTCTACAACTGTCTTAAGAATAAAACCCAACACACAATACAATAAAATTTACAATACAAGAGGGAAATCCATGCACAGAAACATTCACTGAAGCACGGCTTGTAATGCAAAAAGGGGGTGGGGTGGGTAAGTAAGCCAAATGCAAAGTAATAAATGAACTGTGAACACCTATTATGTGCCAGCCACCACCTTGGACACTTCACGTATATTTTCTCATAGGGACTTCACACCTATCCTATGAGATATTTATTTCTATCCCCATTTTGCAGAGGAGGAAACAGGTTCTGAGATACTAACTATCAAGTAATTTGTCTAAGGATACATGCATAGTCTAAATCTGTCTAATTCACTCCACTATGAATTCTTGTCATCATTCCTTAGAGTGTAGACATTGGGGAGGGCTTATAGGTGGGACCACAGGAAATTAGGTAAGGTACTGGGTACCTTCTGTGTGCTCATCCACCTCCATTCTTGCCCCTTCTCCACCTGTTCTCAGCCGAAGAGACTGACAAGTGTGGGCTACATCAGTGGTCTCTCCACATCTCCCTCACTGCCAGGTGGCCACAGATTGGAAGCAGGAAGACAGAAAAGTCAGGGTTTTTGATTTAGAGCTGGCTGTGTCCCTCAACCCAAGGTCTGAGCTTCCATCTCGAGGAGGCTCTTTCTCCAGTGTCCTGAAACCATTCTGGCAGTACTTCACTCATTCAGGCAAGGGGGTAATACGGCCCCACTGTCCTAGGTCAGAAAACTGCATTATCCCCTGTGGCTTCTCTACATCCCAAACTCTCCTCAATTACAGAATCATCATGTGCCACTGTACTTTAAAACCCAAGTGTGAGCCAAAGGCAAAATGAACTGAGGCTCCTCAATGACCAGCAGAGTGAACTTCGCTGGGGGATGAATGTGGCCACTGATTATGGGGCTGAGGGTTTCTTGAGCTGGTGCAATTTCATTCCCAAGATCCCTACTCCAGAAGCTCAGTCAAAACACTGAGACTGCTGACCTAGTTCCCAGAAATAGAGGTGTCTTTCCTGCAGACCTCAGAATGATACAGATGCTATGGTTTGCTGGATTTAATCCCTTAATGTTTTACCCAGGGAATGGTAATAGTCTAATGAACATGACAGGTATTTGGGGCTAAGAGCAGAATTATGGTGCAAGAGCTTACACGTAGCATGGGAGTCCAACAGATGCAGAGTCAATTCCCTGACTCACCAGCTGACCTTGGGCAAGCCACTTAACGAATCCATTCCTCAGTTTCTCCAGCCATAAAATAGGGATAATCATAGTTCCCACCAGAGATACTCTTCATCAGGACCTTTGATGTCAATTTCCACAGACAAAGGGCTGGTATAATTATCCCAGGTGCAGTAATGAGAAAGGCAGAAAGCCAGACTGTTTTTTATAGGACTTCTCAGGTAGAGTTTCTGGCTTCTGTCCATGAGTCATATGGACAATGGGCCCAGCTTGCTCATAGAGTGGAGCTGCCAGGGAGAAGAGTGGAGGGCTGGGGGATGTTTTTCCAAACTTTGTAGGTTTGAGGGGTGCCATGGTTGAATAAAGACAAACAGGAATTCAGAACCTGACAGGTGTGAATTCTTATCTCTTTCCTGTTGCTTATTTCATCTATGATCTTGGAAAAGTTGCTTAAGCTTTCTGAGCCTGAGTTCTCTAATCTGCTGCTCATTGTTGTTGTTGTGGTTGTTGTTTTGAGGTGGGGTCTCACTCTGTCACTCCCCAGGTTGGAGTGCAGGGGTGAAATCTCGGCTCACTGCAACCACCACATCCCAGACTCAAGTGATCCTCCTACGTCAGTCTCCCAGGTAGTTGGAACCACAGGTGTGTGCTACCACGCCCCACTAACTTTGTATTTTGAGTAGAAATGGGGTTTTGCCATATTGCCCAGGCTGATCTCAAACTCCTGAGCTCAAGTAATCCATCTGCCTGAAGTTCCCAAAAGTGCTGGGATTACAGGCTTGAGCCACCATGCCCAGCCCACAGCTTTTGATTTGAATGGATAGATGTGATTGTTTAATCAAAATGTCCACCAGAATGCCTGGCACACTGTAGGTGCAAAAATGTCCATTCTTTCTCTTTTTAAAAATAAACCTTATTTTTTAGGGAAAATTTATCTTCACAGGAAAATTGAGCAGAAAGTACAAAGAGCTCCTATATATGCCCTACCCCCACACATTCACAGCCTCCCTCATTACCAACATTTCCCACTAGAGTGGTGCATTTGGTACAATTGGGTCTATGTTGACACGTCATTTTCATAGTTTCCATCAGGGTTCATTCTTGGCATTGCACATTATACGGGTTTGAACAAATGTATAATGGCATATATCCACCATTATAGTATCAAATAGAGTCGTTTTATTACCTCATAAACTCTCTGTGCCCTATTTATCCATCCCTCTACCCTAATTCCTGGAAACCACTGATCTTTTTACCGTCTCTATATTTTGCCTTTCCCAGAATGTAATATAGTTGAAATTATACATCATGTAGCCTTTTCAGACTGGTTTCTTTCACCTAGTAATATGCATTTAAGATTCTTCCACATGTTTGCATGGCATGATAGCTCATTGCTTTTTAGAGTGGAATAATAGTCCACTGTCTGGATATACCACAGTTGACTTATCTGTTCACCAGTTGAAAAACATCTTGGTTATTTTCAAGACTTGGCACTTTTAATAAAGCCGCTATACACATACATGTGCAAGTTTTTGCGTAGACATAAATTTTCAACTCATTGGGTAAATATCAAGGAGTGCAATGGCTAGATTGTATGGTAAGAATCAGTTTAGTTTTGTAAGAAACTGCCAAATTGTCTTTTAAAGTGGCTGTACCATTTTGCATCCCCACCAGCAATGCATGAGAGTTTGTATTACTCCACATCTCCATCAGCATTTGCTGTTGTTGGTGCTTTGGATTTTGCCATTCTAAGAGAAGGTGAGTACCTTCTCTTTTTAGGAATCCCAGGGATTTGAAGATCAACCTGGAAAATCTCAGCTATGACTTGGTGTTAAGCAGTCACGTAGAGAGCAGCAGTAATCCCAAATAGTAATAAGACCCTAACTACTACATTTTGCACAGTATTTCTTTCCATTGTTATATATATGTACGTGTATATATATGTGTGTATACATATATATGTGTATATGTATTTGTGCATATATATGTATATATGTATATATATTTGTGCATATATTGTGTGTGTGTGTGTGTATATATATATATATATATATATATATTTTTTTTTTTTTTTTTTTGAGATGGAGTCTCACTCTGTGGCCCAGGCTAGAGTGCAATGGTGCGATCTCGGCTCACTGCAACCTCTGCCTCCCTCGTTCAAGCGATTCTTCTGCCTCAGCCTCCCGAGTAGCCGGGACTACATAGCTGGGACTACAGGTGAGTGCCACCAAGCCCGGCTAATTTTTGTATTTTTAGTAGAGATGGGGTTTCACCATATTGGCCAGGATGGTCTTGAACTCCTGACCTCATGATCCACCTGCCTCAGCCTCCCAAAGTGCTGGGATTACAGGCGTGAGCCACCATGCCCGGCCCATTGTTTAATATATTATCAGCTGGTATTTATCACACTTTCTACTCAGTTTGTTTCAATGGCATTATAAACCAACACAGAATCTCTGCCCAATAAAATAGACACATTTTGGCCATATCTAGAGCCAAGAAAGTGAACATGAGCTTAGAATAACACAGCCACCTACTTTCCATTTGTTTCATCAGTAAATATTAATCCAGTACCTTCTGGATTCTCAAAAGGTTTTGACAAAAAGGGCAAATATTTGTGCAGAGATGAGACTAGTGACCCTTGGAACAAGAGGAAGATTGGGATCAGGAGAGGCTGGAAGCTTTTACATTTGCAGAAAACCACACAAGCCAAGCTCCTGAGAAAAGCTTGTTTTGTGGGACAGGAAGATAAAGAAGAGGATGGCAAAGACTCTAGCTTATCTAGTTATGATCCAGAATTGGATCAAAACTGGCAAAAACTAATTGGTGATATTAGGGTCCATATTGCTGAGCAAAGATAGTTGAAGAGATGAAACATCTGTACTATGATCAACATAATTTGCATAAGGACACCTGCCGACATCTTAAGGAACAGCCTTTAATCTCATTCGTTATAGTGTATTGCTTTTATTAGCCTGTAACAGATGCATTTTAAAGCTTGTTTCTATAAAGTGGAAAACGGAGTTATGTCTATGCAGTTTAACCAAAATATAGGTCAATTTGGGTTGTCAAATAGCCAGTTATTTGGCACTCATTTTGGTTTTCTTTCTTCGTATGTTTTGCTTGTTTCATTTGGCATTTTCCAAAATGAGGATATTGGAGATAACAAACTGTTAGGTCCTTGTTATTCTGTGCATATATGATTTTGTCCTAAGACAAGATGAAATAATCATATCTCATTTTACTATCCAGTTATTTGGGGTGTCATCTTAACTAGCAATTAGGATTAGCATGTTACTCAAGCTCACAAAGACATAGCTGGGATGACAACATGTTCTTTGTTCAGAGTATTTGCCACATTGAGGACTCCTGGCAAAAATAAATAACTTATCATAAGAAAGGTAACTTATTTTGACTTTAAAATAATCGATGACTAAAACTCATTTTTCCTCAGACCATGAGAGCAATTTACCAAGCTTTATTAATGGGCATCTTCATATCCTTAGCAAGCCTAATTGCTAATTAATTAAAAGATGATTGGATAAACAATGGATTGTACTACAAAATGAAGATAGCAAAATTTACTGTCATGGTGTCTAATGAGCATTCTTTACCTATTGCCCTACCAATCTTTCAGCTCCTTAATTTCTGAAGTAAAGATCCCCAAGAGCCATTTCCTGAAAATTAGAGTTAAATCAGATCAACATTAAAGGACTTCTGGGTCAAACTATGTTGAGGGCCAGCCACAGGCAATCATAATTTAATTAAAGCAAGAGAGAGAAAAAAAATCATACCAAGTGAAACAGCCTGGAAGAGTGACAAAAGCCTTTGTCTTAAAATCAGAATACCTGTGCTCTAAACATTTACTACTGTGGAAACTAGTGAAAGATAATCTAATTTTTCTGAGTTTCATTTTTCTCATCTATAAAATGGATATGATCAGTTCAGCTGCAAGTAAAAGAAGCCCAAAAGTAAGAGAGGACTAAGCAAGACAGGAGTTTATTTTTGTAACTTGCAAAAGATCCAAAGGTAGACAGTCAAGAACCCACAGCAGCTCTGCTCCACAGAAATTTCAGAGCCTAGGTTCCTTCTATGTTGTTTTTCCTCCATGCTATAGTCTAAAAAGACTTCTCAAATCCTAGCCTTCATGCCCACGTTCAAACCAGCAGGAACAAATGTATAAAGAAAAAGGGGCAAAGCATCTACACCAGATCTCTGTTAAGGAAAGTATCTGGAAGTTTCCACACAACACTTCATCTTACATGCCACTGGAGAAGCTAGTCATATGGCCACATCTAGCTGCAAGGGAGGTGGGAAAATGTAGTGTTATTCTGGACTGCCATGTGTCCAGCAGAAGGGATTTTATCACTAATAAGAAGTGGTGAGTGGATGCCTGGCGCGGTGGCTCATGCCTGTAATCCAGCATTTTGGGAGGCCGAGGAGGGTGGATCATGAGGTCAGGAGATCGAGACCATCCGGGCTAACACAGTGAAACCCCATCTCTACTAAAAAAAATACAAAAAAATTAGCCAGGCCTGGTGGCAGGTGCCTGTAGTCCCAGCTACTCGGGAGGCTGAGGCAGGAGAATGGCATGAACCCGGGAGGCAGAGCTTGCAGTGAGCAGAGATTGCGCCACTGCACTCCAGCCTCGCTGACAGAGCAAGACTCCATCTCAAAGAAAAAGAAAAAGAAAAAAAAAAAAAAGAAGTGGGAAGTGGAAATCAGAAAACGCCTAGCTGTCTCTAATCCAAGATATAGCTCAAAGCTTTGTTAGGAGAGTACACGGAGAGCATGGATATGAAATAGCTAGCAGAGTGTCTGGCTGATAAAAAAAAAAGAAAGCCAGAAATGTTTAATAACTTCTGTCTGAATCAGATAGACAAAAAAATAGAATAAGGTTTTCCTGAGAACCTTGACCCATTAGAGAATAACGGGAGTAGGCTCTCTTAGTACCTGCATCTACAGCAGGATTAAATCACCTAGGGCAGAGATGAGACAGGGAATGACTTTTCTCTGAACCAAGCTTCTGTTCTAGTGTAAGGAGCCAAGACAAGCATCTCATTCCTCCATGTTTTGATTATACAGTTTTCTCTCTCCAAATCTTCTTCTTGCCCATTTTTCACCTTGCCAAGACTCAGTTCAAATATTACTTCTTAAAAGAATCCTTCCTGACCCCCCAGGCTGGGTTAGATGCCCTTTTGCTGAATTATCGTAAGAGTTGGTGCATACTGCTTTCACAGAAATTCTTGCTGTGTTGAAATTAGTCTGTTTGCACGTCTCTACCACTGAAGTGTGAACTCCTTGAGGAAAAATATAAAGCCTTAGAAATCATCATCTTCCCCAAATTTTTCAAAATATTAGATCTCAATCCCTTATTTCTATGCAGGGAACTAGAATGTTTGATGAACATTACAAGACATAGTTGGCAAAATGATAATATAACATTTTGTGCATGACTTGGGAATAGAATAGATATATGGTTCTCTTTGTTGACTCACTCAATATCTATGGGCAGCATATGGCACATATTATTTGGGTCCTTGGTCAATGCTTGTTCAACACAATAATACAACTTGTGCAACACAATAATTGAAGGTTAATATTTATTGAGAAGCCAATAATCCAGATTGGATAGTGACAAGTTTAGGAAAGATAAAGCACTCTGTATTTATGTGCTCTTGGTTAAAGAGAGAAGGACGAGGCTAGGTGCAGTGGCTCATACCTAATGTAATCCTAACATTTTGGGAGGCCAAGACAGAAAGATTACTTGAGTCCAGAAACTTGAGACCAGCCTGGGCAACACAGCGAGACTCTGTCTCCATGAATATATAATATTATATATATTAGCCAGGCATGGTGATATGCACCTGTGGTCCCAACTACTCAGGAGGCTAAAGTGGGAGGATTGCTTGAGCCTGGGAGTTTGAGGCTGCAGTGAGCTATGATCACACCACTGCACTCCAGACTGGGTGACAGAGTGAGACAAAGCAAACAAACAAAACAAACAAATAAACAACAACAACAACAACAACAAAAAACAGAGAGAAAGAAGGATGAAAAAAACAAAATCAAAAGATACGTGGTCTTTTTAACCTCCCAAAACATGAACTGAGAATAATTCCCATGATACAACATTATTAGAAAAACAACAATTAGAAACTGAAAGACTGAGAGTTCTGTTCCACCACCGACAAGCGTGTCATTTTAAGTATTTGTTTTATTTCTCCTAGTCAATGTGTTGGGGTAATGGTGTAGATTTTAGCTCTTAAATCGGATTCTTAGCCTTGGCAGCATTGACAGTTTGGACCAGATAATTGTTTGTTGTGCAGGCTGTCTTGTGCACTGTAGGATATTTAGCAGCATTCCTGGTCTCTGCCCACTAAATGCCAGTAGCACCCACCCGTAAACATAGACTGTGACAACCAAAACTGTCTCCAGACATTTCCAAATGTCCCCTAGGTGGGTAACAGTGCCCTGCCCCCTCCCAAACACACACAGTTGAAAACCACAGTGTAGACTTAAATAAAATTAATAAAGACCGGTCTATGGAAAATAATATACTTCCAAAATTAACATATACTTTCTTTCTCAGTCTCAGTTCTTTTCCCTAAAAATAAAATAAAATAAAATAAAATAAATAGGCTGTTGTACTCTAGAAACTACTCTAAAACAACTACAGATAAATTATGCAAAAAAAGTCTGAAAGTTACAGTACATGAGGGGGGAAGGAACCCTTAGGTTTAACATAGAATTACCTCAGTTAAGGTAACTGCATAATGAATCTGACATAAACATCAATTGGACTGCATGTTGCTTTCATTAAAGCAAAGAAACCAGAAAGGTGGAAGAATCCTTATACCTTATGCTGCATGCATCACAACACACCAAGTATACTAGACCTAGTTCTGGGAACCTCATTTCAAGAGTAATGGTGCAAAGGAGAGCAGCCAGAATGAGGAGAGGCCAACAGACCAGGTCCACTGTATTCCACAGTGATTCAAGAAACGTTACTGAACATGTTGACTCCTATGTTCCAGGAGCTGTAGAGACGGAGTTGGATGCCACATTGATGCTTCCCTCTAGAAACTTACATTCTAGTAGAGGGAGCCAGTGTGCAATAGAATATCATGGCAATAGACACAGGGCTATATTGAATAGTGGGACTGTTGCATAGTTAAGAGTTATGCAAGCACCAAGTATAGAGAAGCAGCTTCTGAGTTGATAGTGCTGTTTTGTGCCTTTACAGAGGTATGTTTTAGAAAAAATAACTCTAATGGCAGAATAAATAATGGAAATAAGAGAGTGAGACTAAAAGTAAAAGAAAGCCACTGGGAACCCTTGCAGTAATTCCTGTGAAAAATGATAACATCACCAACTAAAGTAGTGGTGACGAAAATCGAGAAGAAAAGATGTTCTGAGAGCTAGTTTAGAAGGTAGAATCATGAGAACTCAGTGACTGGATAAGTATGATGGGGAATGTAGAGGAAAAGACATCCAAGATGACTCTAGCTTCAAATAAGAGAAAGGAATGAGGAACAAGGGAAGTTTGGCATTAAACAAACAAACAAAAAAAGACTACAGGGAGGCAAGGCTGTTGTTCCCATGTATCAAGGACATTATCATGTGAAAAAAAGTACTAGGTGTGTTCTATATGGTCCCAAAGCTTTAAACTGGAACAAAGAGTAGAAGTTCAGAATGATTTTGCCTGAATGGCAGAAATAATTTTCTGAGACTCATTGTTATCCAAAAATTAACATTCCACAGGAGGTAGAAGCTCATCAAGACAGCGCCTAGGGAGATAATGGACAGCTACCATGAAGGGCATCTAGAGATTTTCACTGCTCTCCTCTCAGCTTGCTTCTTCTAATAATGTCCTGATTGTTACCCCATCCTGATTGTTCTTCAGGGAACCAAGCCTCCTTCTGTCAATTACTTGATTCAGATGGAATCAAGGCTCTTCTGTCCTGCACCAAGGGTGGTCCTGTGGCTTCAGCCTGCACAGGAAAAAGTCTCAGAGAATGGCCCCAAGATGAGCATGTGATCTAAATTATGGAAAGAGGCTCCTCATCAGAATTTTTGCAGAAACAATTAAGGAAGGCTTGCTCTCTCTCTGTGTGGTGTAGCTAAGAGGGTAGAATGTAAGAGTGAGAGAGAGAGAAAGACTCAAGGACATGATCAAGAGAGCCTTTAGATATAGCTGTCCCTCAGAGTAGTTACACTCCAAGATTTCATTATCACCTGTGATCTTTTGATCTATTTTTTTTTTTAGCCAGTCAGTTTGAGATAGGTCTATTGTTATCTGCTCCCCAACCCCCAAAGAATTCCTCTTGTGGCTACTTGTACAGGAAGAAAATTCAGGCATAGAATGAGAAGCGACTCCCAGACAATAGGTCACTATCAGCAAAGTTTTTAGACCAACGTATTTTGAAAACAACTGAAAATCTTTAGATTCAGAAGAAATCAAAAAAGATATCTCACTTACTGTAAGGTGTTAAAATAAACATACAAGGTAATAATAAAGATGTCTTTCATTATAATGTTACTTACAGAATTTACCAATAGCCTTCAATATATCAAAAGCTGGCACATTTCTCTACTGGTTCTGCTCTTGTTTTTTTTTAAATTATAGTACTTTCTTTCAGAAATATACTAACAAAGAAAAAAAGACAATTAAAATTTCCACATCTGGAACAACTGGATTGGAGAAAAATATACAAAATAAACCCCACGAGGTTTTAATTCTAAGTACTTTAGACCTTACAAGCACCATAAACATTCTGTTGTGGCTCTTCCTCACTTAGAATGCATGTTAATGACGTTAGCACTTTCCTCTAAGACCAGTAGCATACTAAGTAGAACTGAAATGTTTTTTATTACACTACTGGATCATTCTTTTAATAGGGGATACAATCTCATTACAAGCTCTAGTAGTCATCCAGATTAAAATCTTAATTGTCAGGATTGGTAAAAGCATAATAATATATACTTATCCTTTTTTTGGAAATGGCATAATTAAAGAAGAGCAAGAATGTTTTTCTGTAAGCAAGGCTTCTCATCCCCAGACTATGCAGATTTTCCCCCTTTCAAGTGGTGTATTCATGCAGCACCCATCCTTGAGAAACTATACGATATTTTAAAGATTCTCTTACATTTTAGGGAATACATGAAATGGTTCACCCTCCTGCCTTCCAAAATATCTCTTTTCTTACTTCTCTTCAAATGTGTCCATGTAATCAATGTGAGGAGAATGAACTTTGGAAACAGAATATCTGTGCTCATGTGCAAAGGAATCTTCACTTCCTACTACTGTTGACTTTGAGTAAATCAGTTAAGGTATCTGAGACTCAGTCTTTCTCATCCATGACATAGAACTGCAAATACTACATATGTGGATCAATTTTTTAAAAAAAAAATGTAAATATTCTAAAACTGTAAGTTATTTTATTATTTTTAGAATGAATGTTCACTGAGTGCTTGATGTGGGTGATGCACTGAGGCAATGCATGTTACCTGTTCTTTGCTATTATAATATAGAACCTCAGAATTGGAGTGGATCTTAAGGACTCCCAAGGACCAGGCACATCCCCTTGAGCTAAATAACCATCCTTTCCTAGTTTCCTTTTTAAAGCAGGTGTCAAGCTGCCATGGTGGTATGGATTTGAACAGGTAGCCCGGAGAATTATGGCCAAGAGTGAAGCTCAACCTTAGAACCTTGGACAGAATGGTATTAGCAGGTACATAAGAGGGTCAGAAGTGGAAACAACCCAGGAATCAATCATGGAAATTAAATGAAGATGGATGAATGAACATGTATTCAATATAGACTACAAAGATGAGGACCAGGAGCTGGAAATGGGTCAGTAACAGGAATTAAATGAAAAGACAAAGGAAGAATCCAAAAGTTTTATCAGAATAATTAAGCAAATTGTTAAGTCTGGTAAAAGTCACAGGTGCAAGTTACGTGAAAGAGAACTCTGTAGTCAGAAATAAGAGTAATCTGGAGAGTTGTAAATAATCACACATACAGTTCTGGTCCATGTGATAACGTGCCTGCTGAGGTTGTTTATGTAGCCATACTCTCCATTCGTCCTTGCCTCGCTTCTTTTACTCATCAAGTCCTCCTGTAAGAAGGAACATGTTTGCTTATTCAGTTAGCTAATTTTTTGGAGCTCAACTTTTCCCATGACAGATCTGAAGGTGCTAACAGAAAAAAAAATACAAAATAAAATTGTTAAATATAAATTCTAAAACCTGGACTAGAGAAAAATATAAATTAGTATAGGTGGAGATTACAAAAGATAGATAAAAGAATTAATAGATTTGGGAGAGAAAGAGACTGCAAACAACAATCATAAGGTTTTTACCATTAGCTGCAGTTGAGCTGAGATTTGTGTTCTGAGCTCCCTGTGGGCCAGAAATTAATAGAAAATACAGACAGAAGGTATATCTTTTATTATCCATAGGGCAAAAAGAGATAGGTGTTTTCCTTGAACATACCTCTAAATAAAAGTTTTCATGAGAAACTTCCAATAAAAGGTTTTATGTTGTGGAAGAACAATGTTCTACAGCATCTCCAGAACAAAGGAAAAGCAGATATTTCCTTCAAGGAAAAGATTGTTTCCATTGAGGACTCACTATTGGAAATGCAGATGTCAATGTGAAGAAAAGAGTGAGGCAACAGCCTCTAATCCCACAAGACTCTTTTCTCCCAGTGTGTGGAGCCCCTCCCCACCCCTTCTTAAAGCTCTCCATGGTTCTGACCCCTGTCTCTCATCAACCCTAACTTTATGATCCAGGTTCAGCCTACACATACATGCTTTCATCTCTCTTGCCACATCCCACAAAGATCAACCCCACTTTTTTATCAACTTGAATGTGAAATTATCTAAGGACTAGCATTCTTTTAGGCTCCAATTAAAACTTTTGAGAATACTGGAAATGCTCAAAGTGTGTCAACTCTCACTCATATAACCACTTAATTCTGTTCTCAAGTCTTAGTCCACACTTGTGCTCTGAGACATTTAACACTCTATACTTAGTACCTAACAAATAAAATGACAATTACTAATTAATAACTCTTATAAAGTACTTATGATGTTTCAGTCATGTGTGTTATCTTATTGAATTCTCTCCACAATTCTCAAAAGGGATATCATTATCATTTCTATGTCACAGATATGGAAATTGGGCAAAGAAATCAAGTAACTTGTCCAAACTTACACAGATAGTGGTAGAATTTGGATAACAGAGCCCAAGTGAATGAATAAGCAAATAAATACAACATGAGGAATGACACGAAGTGAAAGGCATGTTCGTCAATGTGAAGAAGTGGAGTATTCATTGAGTGCCAGAAATTATGCTCTGTTCCTTAAACACAGCATTTTTATTAGTCTTTCCTAACTCTGTGAGAGAGTCATCTTCAACATCAGTATAGAGTTCCCATTCTAGACAGTTGCCCTAAAAAACCCAGAGATCTGAACTGAGGCCCCATGAATCTGGATCAGAGAGTAAAGTCTTCAAGTCTTGATTAAGCTTTGCTATTTAGATTGTTAAATCTTTGGATGTTGAGGGCCCTCAGGTGAGTAAGAACAAATTCACAGAGTTACTACCACTTTCTGTAGGTACCCACCCCAAGAGGGATCCATGAGAAACAATTTCAGTGATTGCGTGAACTTCAGTACCAATTACATATGAGTTTGAATTGTTCTAATTTTAACTACTGTTGTTTTTTCCTCCTTCTGACAGTATTATTTGTACCCAACGCATAGATGGCAAATGTGAGTAGTCAGGATTGACCACAACACCCATCAAAGAATTAGGACAATTTAATAAATATGAATTGAGTGAGATCTTTCATATGCCAGGCACTGAGCTTGGCATAGGAAACACAGAGCTGAGAAGACGGGCATGGGCCCAGCCCTCAGGGAGCTTATAGTGTGACCATGAAGACAAACACTAACAAGCAATTCTTCAAAGCACTGCTGTTGATAAAGCATTAGGAGTAAAGGGGGAATGGGTGCAAATGGGAGAAAATTGGCTGAAATGAAGCTTATGGCCACAGTTGCAGCAACAGGAGACGGCACCTGGTTGGAGACCACATCCCTGAGCAACAGGGTAAATTCAATCAAGTTCCAACCTAGCCATTATACTCAAGAAGGATCTTTATCCCCATTTGACAGATGAGAAAATGAAGACTCAGGTTAAGTAGCTGTCAAAAGTCACATAACTAGTAGGAATGGAGCTAGAGCACAAACCAGGGAGTCTGGCTCCAGAAGCCATGAGAACCAGTTCCTTGGGAAGAGGTAAATGGTCAATTCCCAAGGACCTATGCAGTCCAGCAGAAAGGAGCTAACAGAAGTACCCCCTTCCCCAATTTGGGGGCCACTGCCTTTTGTTGTGGCTATTTGGCCTGGACCCCACAGCCAGCCCCTCAGAAATAGTGCAACAAGGAGCTTAATTCTAAACCCACCAGTTTCTGAAACCAGGACTGTCAAACAGTGGCCTCTCTATATCCAGAAAGAACTAGAATCATCTACATCTCACTGGATGCTCCAGAGGAACAGCTGGGGTGGGTGAGAGCAGCTGAGAAAGTCTGACAGCAGCTCTAGGCAGTCCTGACACAAAGGACATTTCTAAACTGGAGGTAATGTGAATCTAGCATTGGTCAGCTGTCCCAGAAATCAAATTTGGGACAAAAACATCTAGCCTGTATTAACCTTTTACATTTCCAAATTGCAGCCTTAATCTCTTTCCATCAGCTTACTTATAATTGCATCAGAGACCCCACAAACCTATCATTATTCCTCTCGGAGGCCCTCAGGCAAATCATTTGTGTGCTCTCTGATTGAGTGCCCTGTTAGTTAAGTGGGGAAAAGGGAAAAAAAAAAAAAAAAAAAAAAAACCCTTCCTCACCACAGTGCTGTGAGAATTCACAAGATTCCTGCACACTGCACTTGGAAGATACGTCATCCCCGTCAGAGAAAACCTGTCCCTTGAGTGTCAGGATGCAAAGGGTGTATGCAGGAGAGGGAGAAACCAAAGTTTGGCACTGAATTGTACTTATATATGTTCCTCATTCATTTATTTGTTCAAAAATAATTTTTGAGCACTTACTGTTTGACAAGCATTGTGCTGGAGACTGAGGATTCAATGGTGAACAAACCACAGCTCCTGCCCACAAGCAGCCGATGATCTTTAGAGCAGTGGATCTCCATCTGGCTGCACATCTCAGTAGCCTAGAACACTTCTAAAAAGACCCATTCCCAGTGCCCCCAACCCAGACTAATTAACAAAATCTGTGATGGAAGGGCTCCAATGTTTATTTAATTTCCCTAGATGGTTCTGGTATCTAGAGAGGGTTGATAACCACTGGTCAGGAAAAAAGGAATTACCTCCTCTCTGCCCTTGGTACAGCCTTCATACTTTGTTAGAATATTTCACTATAATCTTATCAGACCCTTAGCACCTGCAGAAAGACCCTTGTCATTTTGTCTGTATGAGAGTCAGATGTCATTTGCAGCTTCTCTGAGGCATGAATTGGAACTCTTGAATTGGAAGTCTGGGTGTAGAGGTAAAGTCATCAGCTAGTGATGAAGCCTGGGTCACTCTTTGGCATTCATGACTCCATGTCCTTTGAAAGAAGGTTTAACATCAGTCGGTGCTTTCCCTGTGTATAGCCAAGAACTGATACTTAATAAGTAATCAAGTAATTAATGAGAGTGGTAGTAGGTACCTTTGTTTGTATTTACCTGGATCTCTTCTTCCAAAGAGCCTTCTCTACCATTTGGTGAACCACTCCTCCATCCTCTCTCTAAATCCATGTTGTCTGGGTGGAGCTGCCTCAAACTCTTGGAAGCAAAAAGTGGCACCTGCCCAAGATCAGGCTAATATGTGAAACTGTATTCTCCTTGCCTAGGACACAGGCCAGGACAATCAATGTCCATCACTGGCCTTTTGCTGGAACAATCAGCCATCATTCTTGCCCATGGCTATTAAGCTAGCATATGGCAAATTAGAGGTGCTGGTGGTCTTCTTAGCCACCAGCTGGGGAGAGACTGGCTGGAAACAAGATCGACTCAGAATCCTGCTGATCTGGTTTGAATACCTGGATCCAGTTGAGACTGAAGATCTACCCCTGACCTTTTTATTATGTGGGCTAATCATCCTCCATTTTTGTTTTGTTTTGTTTTGTTTTGAGACGGAGTCTTGCTCTGTCGCCCAGGCTGGAGGGCAGTGATGCAATCTAGGCTCACTGCAAGCTCTGACTCCCGGGTTCACGCCATTCTCCTGCCTCAGCCTCCCGAGTACCTGGGACTACAGGCACCCGCCACCATGCCTGGCTAATTTTTTTTTTTTTAGTAGAGATGGGCTTTCACCGTGTTAGCCAGGATGGTCTCAATCTTCTGACGTCATGATCCGCCTGCCTCAGCCTCCCAAGGTGCTGGGATTACAGGCGTGAGCCACCGTGTCTGGCCTCATCCTCCATTTTTGATTTCAGCCTATTTAAATCAGATTTTCTCTCTTGCAGTTAAAAGAATGTTCACTACCACACTGGATAAATAAATGAATTCTCTGCTCCCTTCTCTTCAAGTAAGAAAACTTAAGAAAACAAGCATAGTTTCTTCCCTTGTCCCTCCAAGTTACCGAGAAAGACTAAAAAGGATCTGGCAATAACTGATAGTGCTGACATTAGTCTAATGCAATTTTCCCATGATGTGCTCCACAGAACATTAAATGTGTCCATGTCCAAGTAAGTTTAGGGTTAACTTGTTAAAAGCTATCTTTAGTGCAAAATTTCTCAAGCCTTTTGATATTGATATCAGTGAGAACTGTTAATCTCTCATAAGAGCTGCAGTATACCACATTGTCCCAACTTTTTTTTTTCCTTTTAAAATCACAATTTTATTAATAGAATGGGGAATACAAATCTTTTTTTTTTATTATACTTTAAGTTTTAGGGTACATGTGCACAACTTGCAGGTTTGTTACCTATGTATACATGTGCCATGTTGGTGTGCTGCACCCATTAACTTGTCATTTACATTACGTATATCCCCTAATGCTATCCCTCCCCCCTCCCCCCACCCCACAACAGGCCCCGGTGTGTGATGTTCCCCTTCCTGTGTCCAAGTGTTCTCATTGTTCAATTCCCACCTGTGAGTGAGAACATGTGGTGTTTGGTCTTCTGTCCTTTCGATAGTTTGCTGAGAATGATGGTTTCCAGCTTCATCCATGTCCCTACAAAGGACATGAACTCATCATTTTTTATGGCTGCATAGTATTCCATGGTGTGTATGTGCCACATTTTCTTAATCCAGTCTATCATTGTTGGACATTTGGGTTGGTTCCAAGTCTTTGCAATTGTGAATAGTGCTGCAATAAACATATGTGTGCATGCGTCTTTATAGTAGCATGATTTATAATCCTTTGGGTATATACCCAGTAATGGGATGGCTGGGTCAAATGGTGTTTCTAGTTCTAGATCCCTGAGGAATCACCACACTGACTTCCACAATGGTTGAACTAGTTTACAGTCCCACCAACAGTGTAGAAGTGTTCCTATTTCTCCACATCCTCTCCAGCACCTGTTGTTTCCTGACTTTTTAATGATCGCCATTCTAACTGGTCTGAGATGGTATCTCATTGCGGTTTTGATTTGCATTTCTCTGATGGCCAGTGATGATGAGCATTTTTTCATGTGTCTTTTGGCTGCATAAATGTCTTCTTTTGAGAAGTGTCTGTTCACATCCTTTGCCCACTTTTTAATGGGGTTGTTTGTTTTTTTCTTGTAAATTTGTTTGAGTTCATTGTAGATTCTGGATATTAGCCCTTTGTCAGATGAGTCGATTGCAAAAGTTTTCTCCCATTCTGTAGGTTGCCTGTTCACTCTGATGGTAGTTTCTTTTGCTGTGCAGAAGCTCTTTAGTTTAATTAGATCCCATTTGTCAATTTTGGCTTTTGTTGCCATTGCTTTTAGTGTTTTAGACAAGAAAACCTAGGCAATACCATTCAGGACATAGGCATGGGCATTTTCCCAACTTACTTAAGCACAGGGCTCTTTTTTGTCCTGCATCTCCTGGGATTAGAGTTTTGGAAGAAATGTCATTCTAGCTGCAACCCAAAGAATGTTCTTTCCTTTGCTTGGAATACTCTACCCACACCATCCACTACCAAACTGTCCAATTTCTACTCAACTATCATGTCTCAGCATGAATACTACTTTCTCCAAAAAGTCTTTAATGACACCACTACCGCCACCTTCCCCAATCTCAGATAAGGTTATTTATACCCATGATTTGCTCTCTTACACTGTAAACTTCCGTTTTCATGGTATTTACCACACATAATTATAATTATCCATACATTTCCCACTCAGAATATGTGGTGGCCAGTTCACAATATGTTCCCCAATGATTCCCACCTACCAGTATTCATGATCTTTTGGAGACACTTCCCATGTGAATGTATGGCCAGTGCTATGTGATCAATAAAATATGGCAAAAATGAAGGTATGTGACTCCCAAGTTTAGGTCATAAAAGGTGTTGTGTCTTCCACCTGGGGTTCATAAATTGCCCACTCTAGGGAAACGAGACACCATGCCCTGAGGACATTCATGTGTCCTTGTAGAGAGGAGCTAAGGACCCCAACAAACAGTTGGCACCAGCTTTCTAGCTCTGTGAATGAGCCAACTTGGAAGGTGTCCTCCAGCCCTGATTAAGTCTTCAGAAGAATGAAGCTTCAGCCAACATCTGACCACAATCCAGTGAGAGGCCACAAGCAAGATCAGCCCAGCTAATCCCTTTTAAAGTTCTTACCTACAGAAACCATGAGACTATAAATCCCTTGAGAGCCAGTACTGTGAATTGCTTACTATTGTGGCATACTCCCCACCACACACATGAATGCATGTGCATGTATATGCACACATACTACCAGGGTCATAATTATAGTATTTGAAACATAGAAGTCACTCAATATTTACAAAGTAGATGAAAAATAAATTTATGAATACATTATATATATATAAATTATATATGTAAATATATAAATTATGTATTTATATACCTCTACATACACACACAGAGGTATATATATATTATATATGCACATAGACACATATGCCTCTATAAAATGTATATTAATTATAGACATATACAGGTATAGGGGGCTGGTTGGTAATTTGGGTTATAAAATAAGAAAGGAGAAGCATTCCTTCTAAATCACAAGAAGATTCTCAAATTCAAATATCTCACTGTGACTATAGCCCTGAACTGAAAAATCCAGGAGATCTGGCTTTAATATCACATCTGTGTGATTTTTATGAAGTGACATAACCCCCTGCCCCTGCCCCACCTCCAGTGCTAGAAAATGAGGGAGTTAGACTAGAGCATTTTCAAAGGCCATTTCAGCTCTACCTTTCGATGACTCCAAGGGAGTGAGCTTTCTGGAGGTCTTGTACCAACATGGCAGGGAGGGAATGGAATTCGGCTGGTCTAACACAGGGCCCTTCTGAGGCAGAGCTGAAGAAAAGAAGCCCACGTCACCTGCCGAAGTCCTGTCTTCTTTGCTGTTTCTCTTCCACTGTTTTTAGCTTTAGATTGGGCAGAACTAATGTGTCCCCAGATTGTAGGAAGTGCCAGAAGCACCCCATCCCAGGACTTTTTGGGTGGCGGTATGGGTCTTTGGTCATGGAAATGGTGGTGCTGTTGTTATTCACAGCCCTTGGAGCACTAAGACCCAGGGTCAGTCCTCAAAGAACAACTCCTGCCAATGGTATCACATAGTCAACTCTTAACAGATACAACAGCCACTTTTCTAAGAATACAGTGTAGCTTTTAGGCAATCTGCCTAGAAATTCTTTTCCACTGAATTCCTGGAAGAGGCTGCTTGATTTTCTCCACACCCTAGACTCAGAGGAGCAAGCCAGAAAGCCAAGAATAGCCACACACGGCACCTGAGAAAATTGTGTCTGCACGACCCAGGCTCACATAGGGTGGAAAGAGCTGTTCTACAAGGAATTTGTGAGGGAGACATAAATTCTACAATTCTGGTTTGATATTACATTGGTGGGGAAGGGGGTGGGATGGGGATTAGAGCTTGGAATATAATACCTACTGAGTAGTTACCATATGTCAGGTACATTACATTTGTATCTTATTTAATTCTTATGAGTTCTAAAAGGCACAAAATTTTAATTCATTTTATGATTCACAGGACATCAGGTTGAGTACACAGAAAGGTCTTATCCCAGTCCAAGCCCTCCTTAAAGACTAGGCAATCTTGCTTCCTAAACAAAGTCAATGAGAATGTGAGTATGTGTGTGCATGTGGCATAGAGGAAAGGTTAGAAAAATAAACACATTCTAGTGCAAGGTTTGGCAAACTATAGCCTGAGTGCCAAATTCATTCTGCTGGTTAATTTTGTAAATAAAGTTTCATTGGAACACTGCCATGCTCATTTGTTTATATGTAGTCTATGGCTGCTTTTATGCTACCATACTAAAGTTGAGTAATGTGACAGAGACCACATGGTCTGCAAGCCTAAAATATTTACCATCTTGCCCTTTAGAGAAAAAGTTTGCTGACTCCTGCTCTATATGACCACGGTAATATAAGGCGTTACTTTATATTGGTAAAGTACCTTCTATATATCTAGGATAACTACATATCCCAGACTAAGAATATATTATTAACTTTTCTAATTAGCCATAACTAAATACTAAAGAGTCTGAAAATTAACCAGATAATATTCACAATCAAACATCCATTTGCAGGAAAAACTATAGCAATATTGTTCCTGTATTCTGGAAGTCATTAATAAAGCTAAAACCATCAGTAAAATAAAAGCAGACATTGCATATAGAGCCATCCTGAGAAAGTTTGCTGTCCAAGGAGTTAGTCCCATACCATCCTCTGAAGGAGTCAGTACTATATTGGTTCCAATGAGCTGTCACTTTAATCCATTCTATGGGGATGTTGAACCAGTCACTCAGATAAGAACGATGATGAGGCTGAACAGGTAGCAACCTTTTCCCCTGTCCTTCTCAGTCCTCATTTCCACCCCCAGAGAATGAAGTCCTCCATTAGAATTTTTGAGATGAAAGGGCAAAAGGATTGGGGATATCCCCAAGTAAGTTTTGGAGTAGTAAAAGACTCCATGAATCAATATAATTTAGCAGAAAGAAAAGCTCTCAGAGGCAAGTGACTTGCCCAAGGGATATGGCGGTGGTAGGGCAGAAGTTATCACCCACGTCTCCAAAACCCAGAGCAGATCTTGCTCCAACGTGAATTCAAGTTGTGCTGTCCATGGGCAAACAAGAAACTTCCCCCGATGGCACTCTAATTCCTGCCATAAAAGTATAATGTTGGCCCGGATTGGGGTTGCCCAAACCTCAGCCATTTCTGGAACATCTTTACAAGTTTACCAGGACTGTACCATACATACTATTATCAACTAACTCTATTTAATTGAGTCACTTTCATCTTAAATTACTTTGCTGTACAAGAAAACTATTGCATTGCAATAAATGGAATTTAAGTATGAATTATCCTAAATAGAAATTACTATGTAAACTTTACTGTGCTATTAAATTCCAGACAGATAATGTTGCCCACCCAAAGCTTTGTTCCTGAGCCCTTTTCTATTGTCCTTGAGAAAGACTGAAACAAATGTTGGAGAGGTGTTAAAGAGTGATACCAAACTGAGAATCTCTCCAGGCAAATAGAAAGAGAATTCAAAAAAGAACAACCTTCTCACAATGTCATACCATTAATAGTATTCTCCTCAGACATTTGGAAACACTGACATCTAATTTCATGAGAATTCCAAAGCCAGCCAAAGAGTTGGAGGAGGGGTGGAATTGGAAGAATTGAAAATAAGAAATATTTCTGTCTAAAATGAATTCAATTCCTTTAGTTTTCTTGTTGGCATCTCATGCACAGCAGACACTTGAGTATCATTGCATAGTCAAGATAACCTTTAAGGTTGAAATTTTATTTCCATTGTAGAGATAGAGGCACCAAAGCTCAAGTCCAGGAAGATTAAGTAATTTACTCAGGGTCACAGACTGTGGATAGAGTAGCTTCAGACAGAGGTCTATTTGATGCAACATGCCTCTTTTTTTCTCCCTACAGTTGAATTTTGTCTCCTTTGCAATCTCAATGGTCCTGCCAGTGATCCAACCCCTGCTTACTGGATAATGAGAATAATTGGTCCCTGTCCTCCTTGGCACATCCTTTCATGTGCCTGCCAGAGTCTGAGCACCTCACCTGGCTCATCCTCCTCTGCAGACTCACATGCTCTTCTTTCTCATCCTCTTTACACAAATCCCACCCTGGCAACCTTTTATCACTCTCTGCTCCTCTCCTTTTAACTGGTTCCAATCTCTCAGCCTCTACTCTTTAAGTGGGATTTCCAGGACTGAAGACAGCCTGCCACAAGATCCTGAAGACACAGCAGGGTTAAACTGAACCATTACTTGGTGCATTGTTAACAAGTTTCTCACTGACTCCAGCAATGGACCAGTGCCAATTAGGGGTTCAGGGTGATAGAAGGGGGCATATAGGCAACTTTTGAGAAATGAAGACAGTGTCACTCAATGAAGCAGTGGCGAGAAAAGTAGTCAGGTAAGATGGCAAGTGCAGAAGTGTGAAAATGGAACTCAAACCCATACAACAAAAGTATTGAACACCAAGTTGGCATAAGGCAGATTCCAGGTACAAAGATGCATAGAGTGGAGACACAAAGAAGAATAAAATATCCTCTCCCTCAAGGGAGCTGCTGTCTAGCTCTTCCCTGCTCAACATGGGAGCCACTAGCCACACGTGGTTACTGAGCACCGGAAATGTGTCCAGGCCAAATTGAGATGTGATGTAAGTGTCAAATACATTCCATATTTTGAAGACTTGGTCTTCAAATGACAAAAAAGCATGTGAACATCACAGTAATCATTTTTACGTTGATTACTAATTGAACTAATAATATTATGAACATATTGGGTTAAAAATGTTATTAAAATTAATTTCATCTGTGTCTTTTTACTTTTTTTTAAATAAGGCTACTAGAAAATCTAAACTTGTATATGTGGCCTACGTGACATTTCTGTTGGAGAACACTAGTCCATGCAGCAAGGTGGGTATGGACCCAACACAGGAAACATGTAAAACTGTAACACATGATGAATTAGACACAAGTGTCTATGATCAGGAGGTGGGGGAGATTCCAAGTGGGGGAAGCACAGCAATTACTTATTTACACGATTACATCGTTTTCACAATATCCATTGGCTACTGAGCTTTAAAAATCTTTTTTCTCATTAATTTCCTTGTGTGTTCCTAGATCTGAGAATAAACTCTTTGTGTGCAAGGACAACCTTATTTCCCTTTTTAAATTCCCTCAGTACCACCTCCCAGAAGTTACCTCAGTTCTAGGCACACAAGGAATGCCTGTAGAAACCAATGAATCTCACATGCATTTATCTAGACTCTATTTCCCATGAGCCAATGTCCATATAGGCAAGTATTCAAAGTAGAGAAAAGCTATTGACCAGAGCATGGAAAGCATAAATAGACACAGACATCATCAAATGGACATACAGGAGCATTTATTGGCTGCTTACTATACACCAGGCTCTCAATTGCATTCTTTATATATAATACCTGACATAAACCCTAAACCATCCTGCAGGAAAGCTAATCTTATCCTATTTTACAGATGGGGAAACTGAGGCTCCTAAAAGGTTATATAACTGCCTAAATATGGTTAATAAGAAGGCAATAATGAAAGGAGAGATCATGTCCACTTACTTGAAAGCTCAGGGGTATCTCCTTATGGAGCACATCTGCATGAGGATTTCAGCTTCTGCTTTGAATTACATTGTTAACTACTGTACAAGCAATTTGTCTGAACATTTGGAGAAAGATGTTGTGTAAGTACTTGTATCCTCTCTGTAGGAGGAAAATTCAGCAGGATACAGGTGACATGACTTTGCTCTCTTTTGCATCCAGCTGCCGAAAAGTATCCCTCTTTTGGAACTCCAGATTGTGTCTTAGCCTGCAGGTTCACACTATTTGGACTCCCAAACTCATAACGTAAGACTTGGAAACCAGCCAGTGAAAGAGGGAGGGAAGGAATATTTTTGCAATTGCTGCAAGAACTTTCCAAGAGCTATTCTTGGAGCTAGGAGTGTTGACACCAGGCTCTCAAAAAGAGAACAGGGAATGATTCTAATGTGGAAATATTCTAAACTGTGTGCTTGACAACATATACTAGATCCCACCACCTCCCCCCACCCCCGAATAAAAAAAGCCACTAGTGACCGAGGCTCTGGTAGAGTGAATACTGGCTAGCTCATTGGTGGACTAGCTAGTGCAATAATCCCATTTAACCAAAGGTGGGGTAGTGATTGCCAGAATTCAGATCCCAGCTTTGCGGGATACTAGCCACATGACTTTGAATAAATGAGGCTCTCTGTACCTCAGCTTCCTCATCAACAAAATAAGCACAATAATAATATCTGCCTTAGAGAGTTGTTACAAAGTTTAATTCAAGTTCATATATATAATGTGTTTTCAACAATGTAAGGAGTAGCTGTTATTATTATCATTTTTAATGGGCTATCCCAACAGGTAGCTCAGTTCTAGTATCTTCAACAAAGATAGGGTAAAACAAGAGTAATGCTACTTAAAAAGACACTGTCTCCCCAACAATGCATGGAAATAGTGAGATTTTCTTGTGTCTACATTTAGTGGAGAAAGAAGTAGAACAAGTTGGTAGAATATGAGAAAGGCAAACTAAGGCATAAAGAGATTAGAAAAAACAAAAGGAGTTACTAAGAATGTAAACTTTGTATAAGATGAGCCCCCATATTTTCTAGGAAGGTTAAATCACAACCTTCCCCCATCTCTATAACCCTTTTCATTATTTTCTTCCCTTTACACCATACTTTGAAATGATATGTCAGTAAGTTCTTACTAAGTAATAATTTAAAAGCTTTAATTTTGTGTGTTATTTGGAGATGGAAGTAACTGCCCAAAAGAGGTCCTGAAATGATTTAAAATGCCTAGTTATTTTGAGCTGATAAAATTCTACTCTGCAGGATGGTGTGGCAGTATGAATTGTACAAAATGCTGTGTGTCCTTTAAGAATTCTGATGCCAATCAAATCCATAACAAATATCAGACTGGAATGGAGTGCCAGGAACCAGTATATCCGGAGCTATTTCTTGTTTCCTGATTTGTCAGAAAGAGCTCAGACACAAAGCTCAGAGTAATTGCAAAGCTGGACAACAATTTTCAGATCGATGGCATTTTGACCCTAACTTGCAACTACTTAACATGCAATCTCAGCATTTAACAAGCTATTTTCTTGTAAAGTAATTTTAAATTACATCTTAATTGCTTTTTTGCACCTGAAATAAAGATAAACAGAAAAATAAACAAAAAGAAATCATATTGTCATGATACTTACCTCCAAATATGTTTGTTCATGCCTCATCTATGTGATTAATGTTCAATGGTCAATTAAGAATTTCTTAAATGAAACACCACCACCACCATCCATCACAGTCTAGTCATAAAATGTTCAGTTTCACCATTTGTAAAATGAAGCTAAAAGTGCTTACTCTTGGTATGAGGTTTGAGGATTAGGCCTACACCTTCCATTTGAGTCCATTCTTCCCCTCACTGGGAACCACCAATAAACAGAAGAAGCAATTGTGGTTGAGAGCATAGGCTTTGCAGCCAAACTTTGAGGTCTGGATCCCAGCTCCAACATCTTATATCTCTGTGACCCTGAGGAAATGACGTCTTTGAGCCTCAGTTTCCTCATCTAGAAAGCAATACTCATGAGCGTATCCACCCGAAAGGGTTGTTGTGTGGACGTCCACAGATGATGTAGGCTGAGAGATTGGTACAGTGTCCAGCAAATAGTGAACAATTGATCCATGTCAGCTACCCTATCATCTTCATTCAATAAATGAAGCTCTGAAAGGACCAACATATATCTAATGGATGTCAGTAGATACATGTTGAATGAAAGCATCTGAGGCATTGTATCCTTGGGCCCAGGGCAGATAGCCAAGAAGGAAGGAGAAACCCTTGACAAAATTTTTCTCCGTTTGAAAGCCAAGGGTCACCAGGCTATATAGTTAAAGCATTAAAAAGCCAACATTCTAAAAAAAATAAAAAATAAAAATAAAGAAAAGCCAACATTCTAGCTTCTCTTTCTTAATCTACCCCACCTAGGGGAGAGAGAAGAGGAAATTTCCCCCAACTCCACCCAAGCCTCCTAATGAGCGCATAGAAGAGAAGGGATGTCTCACTTCCTTGTCATTGTCTCATTTTAGCTTCTTCTGGTATTACCCTACTTGGTGAAACCTGAACTAGGATTCTGAGGCCAATTTTATTGCCTAGTTATGGATGTAAAGTGATGCAAAGTGAGCCCACGCTGTTGAGAGGATGTAAACGGATTTACGAAGCTAACACTGAACCATAATTCAAAAACCTCAGGCCTGACACTGTCAGATCTTCAGGCTCTGGGTGCACATGGGTGGTGCAGAGTGCGTCCCAGGCACTGAAGATGACCACCTCGCATAGTTGCACTTCCAGAAGACCAGATGGAGGCAGCTGGGAAATCTTCTCATGGCCCTCATGCCTTGGCATCCTGATGATGCACTACCCTGCAGAGAGTGGAGGGCACCCAGAAATTCCCCAACCCACTCACTTTGCTTATCAGTATCCTGTCTTCCCCTTAGTAAGGAAAACAGAAAGAGAACACAACTGTTGAGTTCAGGATGGATGGGCCCAGAAATAATTTCAAAATGTAGCCTTCTTTCCTTCATCTTTTCAGTAAATATGTACTAAGGACCTAGGTATCAGTTTACTACATTGCAAAACAAACCTCCCAAAAATTACTGACTTAAAACAATGACCACTTTTTTTTAGTTCTTCAGGTCAGTAACTTTGTCTGTGTTCTTGAGGGCAAAACTGTGTCTTATACAGCTCTAGATTAACAGGTACCAAAGGGCCTTGCACACAGTAGGCATTTGATAAATCCAGTTGAATGAATTTAGTAATTAGAAAATAATGGATGATGGTTTAAGTCCCCTTGGGGCTCAATTTATGAGCAAGAGGTCAATCATATTGACCAACATGATTGCACTCATTTTAGAAAGTGTATGTTCCCTGTTGAATCTCTGTGTCTATAAGAATCCCTGGCAAATAGTAGGTGCTTATAAATATTTTTAAATGAATGAATGCTCTTTCCAGAATCCAACACTTCTCATCATCCTCTTTTCTACCACTGTATCAATGCCACTGTTATCTGTTGCCTTGATGGTTGTATTAGCCTCTCAACTGGAGTCTGGGTCATTGTCTCTTTATTACCCTCAGTACACCAGCCAGAGGAATCCATAAAAATATGAGTCAAATCATGTCACTCCTGTGATTGAATCTTTTCCTTGGCCCCTTTCTAACTCAGACTAAAACCTGAAGCCTTTACAGTGCCCTACATGGCCCCACGCTTCCTGCCCTCTTGTGTCCTCTGCTTCTTCTTGTCTCCCCTCACTCCTTCCTCCCCACACTGGCCTCTTACTGTTCTGTGAGCCCACCAACTGCTCTTCCTCATGCTTTTAAATTTGTTATTCCAAATGCCTTGAAGGCTCTTCCTTACTTCCTTCAATCTTTTCCTAAATGTCATGTTCTCAGTGGGGTTTTCCCTGAAAACCATGTTTGTAATTTCATTGCAATCTCTTCTTTATCTGCTTTATTTTTCCCTATAGCCCACTTATCTCCATCTAGTATGATATATATTTTACTCATTTATTTTGTATGTTGCCTGCCTCCCCCAAACTAATATATAAGCTCCCTATGGGCAGGAATTTTTATTAGTTTGTTTACTGCTAAATCTCCAGCACCTAGAACAGTGTCTGGAACAGAGTAGGTCCTCAGTAAGTAACTTTTGGATGAAACCATAACATGCTCTATGAGAAGTGTACATTTTCTCAGCTAACACTGAATCCATGCCGTATGACCCATCAATTCTACCCATAGGTATTTGTACAAGAGAAGTGGAAACTATGTTCACACAACATTGTACATTAATGTTCATAGTAGCATTTTATAAAGCCATAAAAGGGAAACAATCCAAATGTCCATCAACTGATGAATGAATAAATACATGTGGCATATCCATACAATGGAGTATTATTCATCCATGAAAAGGAAAGAGGTATTACACATGCTGCATTGTATGAACCTTAAAAACATGAGGTTAAGTGAAAGAGGCTGGTAACAATGAAATATGAAGTGGAGAGTGACTGCTAAAGGTTATAGAGTTTCTTTTGGAGGTGATTACATTTTTCTGGACTTATAGAGTGGTGATGGTTTCATAACTTTTTTAATATACTAAACACCCTGACGTGTACATTGAAATGGGTTATTTCTATGGTATGTGAATTATCTCTAACTTTTCTTTTTAAGTTGCAGAGACAAAACAAAAAACAAAAAACTTGAATCCAACATTACCCATGTCATCCCAGAGGTTAGATCTCAAGTCTGGGGTCACCCAGCTACCTAGAGATGAAATCAAGATTTGCACTGTTTATTCAAAGAATTATTGCCTGAGGCTCTGTTTTGTCTTAAGCACTGCTTGGTGGAGCAAACAAAACAAAACAATATAAAGTATGCATTTAATATCCAGTTCATTTGGAGGACAGACAGCTATGAATACAAATAAATAAAATTGAAGGCTCCACCTAAATACGAAAAGATAGGTGGAAACCAAGAGCACGAGAACACAGAAGGGAATATTGTTTATTAGGGATGATTTCCTGGAGCCAGGCTGGAAAGAAGGTAGGGATTCTGCAAGGACAGGAAAGGAAAGGAGGAGCATTCTGGCACATGGAGTTTGAGAAAGAGCATGGAATTCCCCAAAGGACAATGAGGAGTGCAGAGGAAAAGAATGCAGGAGAGACAGGCTGAAGAGATGCACCCTGAGGGTGCTGAGTCCCCTGCTATGCAGACTGCGTTTTCTCCTGTAGGCAACTGGCATTGGCAGAAGGTTCATGAGCATAGAACTGTTATGATAGAATACGTATTCTGGCAAGGCTAAGCTTCCAGCCATGTGAACCAAGAGTTGGAGAAGAGATTCATTGATATAGTTGGATCTGTGTCCCTGTCAACATCTTATGTTGAACTGTAATCTCCAATGTTGGAGGTAAGGATACATTGTAATCTCCAATGTGGGAGGTAATTGGATCATGGGGCTGGACTTTTCATGAATAGTTTAGCACCATCTTTTTTGGTGCTGTTCTCATGATAGTGAGTGAGTTATTATGAGATCCAGTTATTTAAAATTGTGGCACCTCCCTACCTCTCTCTCTTGCTCCTGCTCTGGCCATGTGATGTGCCTGCTCCCCTGTCACCTTTCTCCACGATTGTGAATTTCCTGAGGTCTCCCCAGAAGCTAAGAAGATGCCAGTATTATGCTTCTTGCACAACCTGTAGAACCATGAGCTAATTAAACCTCTTTTTCTTGTAAATTACCCAGTCGCAGGTATTTCTTTATAGCAATGCAAGAACAAACTAATATAGTCATGCATGACAAGGAGGGACTGCACAAACACATGAGGTTAACGCAAGAGCTTGGGTTCAGCCTGTGGCAATGGGAGTGGCCAGGAATAAACATGTCCCAGAGGCATCCAGAAGGAGGATTTGGTGGCCAACTGGACACCAGGAGGGAAAAAGTCACAGATGCTGCAAAGTATCTCACCTCAGAGGCAAGAGAGTTTTGCTATTTTACTAATTACCAGAGGGGGCACAGGAGGTGTGGGAGCAGGTAAGATTGGGAAAAAAATGCATAACATTTGAGAGATTTTGGCTTTGAGTTGCTATCAGGGAATTGTCCAGCGGATAGTTGAACAAGGAAGAACTATTAAAGTATTAGCTCCATGTAAGAAATATTTTGAGCATACACTACATCCCACAGAATGTTCTCAGCATTTCATATACATTATTCAATTTCATCTTATCAAAAGCCCTTTGAAACAGAGAAAGACAGCCTTCTCCTGCCTGCCTTCTCCTCACCATAGCCTTCTCCCACCTCCTGCCTTCTATACCTTGTATCTTCTCCCCATCCAAGCCTTCATCCCACCTCTGCCTCCTCCCTGCCATTGTCTTCTCTCTTTTCCTGTCTTTCTTCTCTCCCATCCTTTCCCACTTCTGGCTTCTCCCTTCCACTACTGTCTAAGAGAAAAAATCTTGGATATGAATTTTATATAAACTGAGGCAATGGATACTTTTGAGAACTGAGAGGTAACCTGAAAGACAAGACTTATTTGCCCCATGCTCTTATTTATTAGACAACCATTACAATGGTCCACCCTTACCCACAGGGGCTGTGTTCCAAGACCTTCAGTGGACTACTGAAAGAGCAGATAGCACCAAACCCTATATATACTGTGTTTATGCCTATACATACACACCTATGATAAAATTTGATGTATAAACTAGGCACAGTAAGAAATTCACAACAGTAACTAATAATAAAGTAGAACAATTGTAACAATATGTCAGCATCACTGCTCTTCTGCTTTGGGGCTTTATTAAGTAAAATAAGGGTTATTTGAACAGAAGCACTGCAATATCACAACAGTCGATCTGATATTCTAGACAGCTGCTAAGTGACTGACAGGGAGGGAGCATCTACAGCACGGAGATGCCAGACAAGAGGAGAATTCATGTCCTGATCAGGACAAAGTGGGACAGTGCGAGATTTCATCACGCTGCTTAGAAAAGCACCCAATTTAAAACTTATTAATTGTTTATTTCCGGAATTCTCCATTCAATGTTCTTAAACTCCGTAAGTAAGGAAATCCTGGAAAGTGAAGCTACTGACAGAAAGGACTATTGTAACTGGACACCTTGTTTGTGAGAGGTGCTGTTCTAGGTGCTGAAGGCAGAGCTGTGATGGAAACAGAAACCCTTGCTTTCATGCAGCTTACATTCTAAAGAGAGAAGAGTGAGGATAACACATCAGAAAAGGGAGTAAGAGGCAAAAACTCAGCTCAGATTGGAATGGAGGGAGATAGTTTGGGGGAGTTTTAGATGAGAGACAAGGGGGAATGGGGTAGCTGCTGTGTCAAGCAGTGAGAAATAACCTACGCATAGTTCAGCCATGAGGCTGAACTCACTAAGGTGAGAACAGAAAGCAAGTTTTCTCTTTCTGACCACTGCACCCCAAACTACCTCTGTACTATTTCTTCCCTTGGCTCTTGGATGAACTCTCAGACAGTTTCCATGGTTTTTACAATCAGTACTTGGTAATAAAAGTTCCAATTAGTTTTGGCCACCAAAAAGACCACCACTGCCATTTTCCCTTCAATTACTGTGCCTAAGTCACATATACACCATGGAATACTATGCAGCCATAAAAAAGGATGAGTTCGTGTCCTTTGTAGGGACATGGATGAAGCTGGAAACCATCATTCTCAGCAAACTTTTGCAAGGACAAAAAACCAAACACCTCATGTTCTCACTCACAGGTGGGAATTGAACAATGAGAACACTTGGACACAGGAAGGGGAACATCACACACTGGGGCCTGTCATGGGGTGGGTGAGGGGGAGATAGCATTAAGAGATATGCCTAATGTAAATGACGAGTTAATGGGTGCAGCACACCAACATGGCGCATGCATACATATGTAAGAAACCTGCACGTTGTACACATGTACCCTAGAGCATAAAATATATTTTAAAAATAAAATAAATAAAAGAAAATGAACATATTCATTCAATGCACAATGAAATGAAAAAAAAAATTATTGTGCCTAAGTCAAGACAATGATTCTTCTTTGGGCTTCATTCAGAGTTGAAACTTCTCACCTCTCCCAGGCTCAGGGAAGATGCAGACCTCAGATCCTGTAAGATGCTGTGGATATTTGCTCTATTTTGTGGCCCAACTTGCCTTTCTGCTTTATCTCCCCCCAAAGAGCCAGAGTTGGATCCTGACTATTCCAGAGTTAGGCTTATGGAAAGGAGAATTAGAGGAGAATGTTGACACCTGGTCAATTGGTACTGTCACTATCCAGCTTTGGTGCTCTCCAGAACTGGAGGTAGTAAAGGCTGACTGTTTCTTCCAAGAAGTGCTTTGAAACTTTTCTCAGAGATTCCCCACCAGGAACTTTAACTTATTTTCTCATAGTCACTGTTTTTTCTCCTGGGATTGCCTTTAACATCAACCCTCAGCCTTGGCATTTGGTGGTCCACTTCATAGAGACACTTTCTTTTTGGTGTCCCATTTAACCTCTGGGAAGACCACACGAGCTTCATCTCATTTCTGCTCATGAGAGAGACCCCAGCAAATTTTAGTACCACAATTGATGGAAATATTCACCACAAATGTCAGTCCTTTCTCTCTTCTATGCAGCCCCGATGAAGAAGCCACAGAGTTGCTATTCAGATTTCTCAGGAAAAGTCAAATAACTGTCCACTGGGTTCCCTAAACCCTAGGGGGTGAATATCAAACTCTTTAAGTGGTCCTTGAAGCCACTCTCACCATGCAGGGGGTGGGAAGGAAATTTCTACAGAACTCCACAACCCTGCCCCACACATGGTCTTGTTAGATCAGCTATTTTAAATCCTAAAGCAGTAGTCAGCAAAGCTTTTCTGTAAAAGGCCTGATAGTAAATTATTTAAGCTTTGCAGGCAAAACAGTCTCGGTAGCAATTCTCAACTCTGCATTGTTTTTAAAAAAGAAAAGAAAAGAGCAATGGGCTATGCTTAAGCAAATGGGCATGGCTGTGTTCCAATATAACTTTATTTATGAAAACAGATAGCAGGCAGGATTCAGCCTGTGGGCTCTAGTTTGACTCTCTAAAGGTAGGTGATGACCCAATATTCTGATTTTCAGCCTTCCCATTGCAAGGCCCGTCAAGATGGGGTAGCACTTCCCTTGGAAGACAGAGGTTCTTTCTTTATTGATTTTTCTTGCTGAAGTCAGAGAGACAGAAATGGTCTCATTTTTAACATCCTATTAAACACACACACACACACACACACACAGAGAGAGACAGAGAGAGAGACAGAGAGAGAGAGAGAGGGGAGAAAGAAAGAAAAATGACAGAAACAAAGAAAGAAATTGGTAAAGACATTTTGAAAAAATGTGCTGCGTGTTAAGAATGAAATTCCCTATAGTATTTCTGAGATGACTGGTCATGCAGGTGGCTGGGTCTTTTGACTGTAACATGTGGTGGGAGGAAACCAGAGTAGCCCAATTTTATCTGAGATGTAATAGGTTCTCTTTTCCTCATTTTATAGTTGGAAAAAACTAGTACTATAGAGATCAAATAACCTGTCTTTGGTCCCACAGTTAGTAAGAGACAGAACCAGGATTTAATTCCAGTTTTCCATGACCACCAAATGCTACATAGATTTTTCTTAGGTAGATTATTGTACTTGTTTTCTATTACTGCTGTAACAAATCATCATAAATTTATCTGCTTACAGCGACATAAATTTATTATACCACAGTTTTAGAAGTCAGAAGTCCAAATGGGTTTCACTGGGCTAAAGTCAAGATGAGATGTCAGCAGGGCTTTATTCCTTCTAGAGACTCTAAGAAATAATCTATTTTATTTCCTTGTCTTTCCAGTTCCTAGAGGCCACCTGCATTCCTTAGATTGTAGCACCTTTCTCTGGCTTCAAAACCAACAGTGTAGCATCTCCTGTGATGGTTAATACTGAGTGTCAACTTGATTGGATTCAAGGATACAAAGTACTGATCCTGGGTGTGTCTGTGAGGGTGTTGCCAAAGGAGACTAACATTTGAGTCAGTGGGCTGGGGAAGGCAGACCCACCCTTAACCTAGTGGGCACAATCTAATCAGCTGCTGGTGAATATAAAGCAGGAAGAAAAATGTGAAAAGGAGAGACTGGCCTAGCCTCTCAGCCTACATCTTTCTCCCATGCTGGATGCTTCCTGCCTCAAACATCGGACTCCAAGTTCTTCATTTTTGAGACATGGACTGGCTCTCCTTGCTCCTCAAGCTTGCAGACAGCCTATTGTGGAACTTTGTGATTGTGTGAGTTAATACTTAATAAACTCCCATATATATATGTATATATATATATTCTATTATTTCTGTCCCTCTAGGGAACCCTAATATATCTCATGACTTCTCTTGTCCCTCTGTTGCCATTGTTATGTATGTCACTTTCTGTCTGACTCTAAGTCTCTTGCCTTCCTCTTATAAGGATGTTGTGTTTACATTGAGCCCAACAAGTTAAGCCACGATCATCTTCCCATTTGAAAATCATTGAATTAATTACATCCGTGAAGTTCCTTTTGCCATGTGAAGTAACATATTCATAGATTCTGGGAATTAAGACATAGACACCTTCGAAAGGGGGAGAGCATTGCTCCACCTACTACAATTATTGATTACAATCCAGGAGATGAATGTGGTCTTTCAGAAAGAATGCTTAAAGCTAAAAGGGAATCAAGATGAAAAAAAGAACTTAAAGAAAGCATCTCAAAGTAGGGCCAGTGGAGGAAAAATGAGAAATTGCAAAGAGCTAGGAGAAGAATTGCATAAAAGTGCTTCCCGAAAGCCCCAGAGGAGAGAATTTCAAAATTCTTGAGTCACAAAGTCAAATGCTCTGAACTTGAAAAAGGACAAAGGAACACAATCTCAGGCAGGGGACCACCGGCAACCTTAGCAAAGGGAAGATTTGGACTGCACGGGTGGTGGCAGCGTGGAGTCACACTGTACAGCCTGGCCCAGCCCAGAATCTTTCTCCTAGCCCAGGCCCTGTGTTCACAGGAAGCATCAGCACTACCTTTTACCTCGGCCAACCCATCCATATTGTGAACTCAGCTTATTGGAACACAAAGAGCATTTGGCTGTCTTTTAGATATAATTTGAAAAGTCAGGAGTTGGCCTTTGGAAAAGCTGCTTCAGACAGCAAGAATATTTTAGTGTAAGGGGAAATGTATTCATCTGATGAAAGGTGTGGGAACCAGGAGTGGGAGGGAAGCAAGGTTCCCTTGGTACCACCTGGAGTCTCAGCATCCATATTATTTTATGTGGCATCACCATCATTTTTTGACACCACCAGCGAGATTGTTCAATGAATATTTAATCACGATGGGGTTCTCTCCTTTCCCATTCCTTCGGTCCCCTGGCTCCAGCCTTTCTAAAGTAATAACTTTGCTCATCAAACACCAAAACTGGCACTTCCCCACCCTTATGCTGGTACCATGATGTAGACTATTTGTGGGTTCTGAGCGACAGGTGGCTGGTAAGGTAGCAACAGAACAGCTCCCAGAGACACCAATTGTTGGAGGCTTATATTACCCCAGGGAGGATCATGAAACTGCAGAAGCCGTCTGGCAGGGCTCTCAAGGCACCTGTATGCTGAGCCTGCTGCCAATATCTCCATCTCAATTAGGCTCATGCGCAGTGATTTCCCTGCTGTACTCACTGACTCGCACAAAATCTCAGGGAAGAGCACAAGCACCAACCAACTATGCTGGAGAGAAGAGGAAAGTTTGGAAGATTACTGAAGAAATCTTTCTTCTACTTCCACGTGGTGAAAGAGAGAGGAATGCAACACACCTCTCCATGGAAGAAATCAAGGAGGATGACCAACAATTCACAGGCGATCTTGATAGCCCTTGATAGTCACACCCACCCTGTGACATTGGGCTACTTGGATGCCATTTTAGGTACGTGGAAATTGAAGCTTAAAGTGGTTAGGTAAGTCCCTGAGGTCCCAAGGATGATGAATGGCAGCACCAAGGTGTAAGTCACGTCTGTCTGACTCTAGGGTTGATGTGGATGCTCACTACAGTTCATTGCTTATTGCAGACTCAAAGTTCAAGGTCCTTAAGCACAAGAACTGTGTCCTGTCTTGCTCTTTTTGTATCCATCACCTCCTCACTCTCACCCATGATGCAACCTCAGGACCAAACACAATGGGTAAGTTTCTTCTCCACTGTCAACCACCAGCGTTGTATCTGGGAAGTGGGGTAAAAACACCCGTCACTTGACTCCATAAATGCCATTCCATCTCCATGATGAAGACAAACTCCAGAGATGGTGCATTTATGCAACTGAGTATTGAGTGAGCATATGCTATGTGCGCTAGGCAAAGTGGTAGGCGATTAAGGAGATATAGATTAGAGGCTCAGTATGACAGACATGCAGCAGCGGGTGTTAATTACTACTAAGTGTTCTTACTGTGCTTGGTAAGCATGTTGCATGCATTATCTCATTTAATAGGTGTGTGTGCATGTGTGTGTGGGTGTGTGTGTGTGCGTGTGTGTGTGTGTATGCAGGGAGAAATTGAAGTGGGCACATTCCTGGCTGCGCAAACAGCAGGAGCAAAGGTACTGAAGTAGAAATGTGCAATGCATGTAGAAGAAACTAAATAAGTTCAGAATATTCTTTAATTTATTTGCTTAACAAATATTTATTGACATCCTCTATGTGCTAGGCACTGTGATAAGCAAAGGAGAAAGAGGAGTGAACCAGATATGGTCCAGAGTGACACTGATAACAATTACAAATAGCGATACCATGATAACTGTAATAAAACTATAACGTTAAAAAGCAGGAACACAAGATTACTGAACTTCAGGAGGCTAACCTTGTCTGGAAGGTTATGGAAAGCTTCCCTGACAGAGCATCAGTGAGAACAACAGAGAGGAAAAAAGTAGGGTCCTTCCCTTCTGGATACAGGGTAGATGTTAATTTAACAGTGAGCTTCTGAGAGAGTCAAGTCTTGATATGAATTCACCATAGCACTGGGGTGGAATCAAAAGAAGGAACTAGCCTGCAGCCTCATTTAGGACCAGGAGACATGACATCAGTCAAATGAGAGTCAAAGCAGGATTGAAACTGGAGATCCCAGGCAAAGGCTAGGAGCACGGACCTCTCAGGAGGGTGCCAAGTTCACCAGAATAAGCATTGTGCATTTGGATAGTTTCAGTACCTTTTCCAGGCACTTTATCCACATGGATGTTTAACATGAATTATCTCACCTGAGACTCACAACAAGCATAGGGAGGCGGGAATGGGAAATAAAATCCTCATCTGACCCAGAAGGGAACTGGAAGGAGGGCTTGTGATTAGACATGGGACTTCCCATTCTCAACCAAGTCCCTGTGCACACAGCATGATCACCAGGCAAGACCATGTTGAGCCTCACCTGCTACTTATTTTTCAATTAATAATAACCATATAAAGAATCCTTGCATAGTGTTTTATTTTTATTTTTCACAGCATTTTCCTTTCCACCGTCTCATTGGAGCATCTCATCAACCTTGCTAAGGAGACAACAAACTACAACAAAACCCCGCAAGGCTTAGAGATATTTGCCCAGAGCCATGCAGGTGAAAATATGGAAGAAACAAAATGCCAATTTAAGTCTTCTTCCATAGAATCCTTTGATCTTTCTGATACTCCACATCACACCACCCATCAATTCATTTCTTCAAGAAATGGTTACTGAGTAACTTTCATGGGCCAAGCCCTTTTCCAGCTACTGACGATGCAATTCTCATAAGGAATTCACAGAGAACAAGTAACCTGATACATTACAGAATGTATAGCCAGAGTAGTAGCAAGGTGCTAAGGGGTACACAGAGGAAGAGACACAAGAGCTTCTTGTCTTATGGGGTAGAGGGCAATGGGGAGGCTTCATGCAGGAGCTAGCATTTGAGCTCAGATGTGGTGGATAGGTAGGAGTTTTCCAGGGCAACAAAGCAGGCAAATATCTGAGACCAGAGGAAGCGGCATATTCAAGGGCACAGGCATGACCAGGCCTGACTCTTCCAGGGAATATGGCTGGAGTGAATACAGGAGAGATGAGAGAGAACGCTGGAATGGAAGGAGAGGACTTCATACCAGAAACTGAGAGCAGTCAGAGAGGTGTTTTCAGCAAGGGAGAGGCACATTCAGATTTTTGGTTTGGGGAAACCAGCTATGCGAAATTTAGAAGAAAAAGTGAAAAAAGAGCCTGAAGATGGGAAAATAGGTAAATTATGAGAGTGGCAGTGTGGAAGAAGGAATATTGCATCTGGGAATACAATTGGAAGATTTAGTGACTTGGATGAGAATATGAGAGAGAAGGTAAAGGATGACATGAAGCCTTCTACCCTGCGAGGCCAAGAAAATGGTAGAGCCATCTAGAGTAGCCCTATTTCCTAACACATGCTCATGGATACACACCACACACACACACACACACACACACACACACAGGCACGAGAGGCTAGGTGCAGTGGCTCACACCTGTAATCTGAAAACATTGGGAGACTGAGTTGAGGAGTTTGAGACCAGCCTGAGCAACATAACGAGACGCTATTGCTACAAAAATTTAAAAATTAGCTGGGTGTGGTGGGGTGCACCTGTAGTCCCACCTACTTGGGAGGCTGACGTGGGAGGATAGCTTGAGCCCAGGAGTTCGAGGCTACAGTGAGCTATGATGACACCACTGTACTCCAGTCTGGGCAACAGAGTGAGAACCCTCTCTAAAAAAATAATTTTTTTAAAAAAGACAAAAGAAATGGAAGCACATTAACATGTTAGCAGTGTTTGTCCTTGGATTACAAAACGCTTGCCAGAATTTTCTTTTTAATTTTTTTTTATACTTTAAGTTCTACAGTACATGTGCACAATGTGCAGGTTTGTTACAACTGTATATATGTGCCATGTTGGTATGCTGCACCCATTAACTCGTCATTTACATTAGCTATCTCCTAATGCTATCCCTCCCCCCTCCACCCCACCCCACAACAGGCCCCGGTGTGTGATGTTCCCCTTCCTGTGTCCAAGTGTTCTCATTGTTCAATTCCCACCTATGAGTGAGAACATGCGGTGTTTGGTTTTTTGTCCTTGCGACAGTTTGCTGAGAATGACGGTTTCCAGATTCATCCATGTCCCTACAAAGGATATGAACTCATCCTTTTTAATGCTGCATAGTATTCCATGGTGTATATGTGCCACATTTTCTTAATCCAGTCTATCATTGATGGACATTTGGGTTGGTTCCAAGTTGTTGCTATTGTGAATAGTGCCGCAGTAAACATACGTGTGCATGTGTCTTTATAGCAGCATGGTTTATAATCCTTTGGGTATATACCCAGTAATGGGATGGCTGGATCAAATGATATTTCTAGTTAATCTTAGGGGGAGTTATTGTCGAGGTTGGTCTCGAACTCCTGGCCTCAAGCAATCCTCTCGCCTCACGGAGTTGTCCAAATGTTCTGTATGAGCATGTATTATATCATGCTCAGAGAAGGTAACATTTTGAAATTACTAAAAATGGTAACAGTTACACTTTCTAACAACTACTACATTCTCATATTTTTATGAAGTAAGAACACAGTTATCCTCATTTTACAGAGGAAAAGCTGAGGCTCAGAAAAGTGATCTCTGCAGGGACACATATCTACTAAGTGGCTGAATCATGAGTCGACTCAGATCTGTTTGATTCCAGAAGCTAAGGCCTGACTGAACACCTGACATTGTCGTGAATTTAAAAAAAAAAAAAAAAGGAAGTAGATTTTAAAGAGAAGTGCTCATTAAGTTTAGTCTTGTGAGTCATAAGTTTGAAGCACTGAAGAGATGACTGGGGATGTCTTTTGAACAGGTTAAACATTGACTGGAGGCTCAGGAGCTCCTCTTTGGAGGTGTTGATTTGAGAATTGTTCAGAGATGGTCAATGAAAGAACAGCAATAGAGGAGACCATCCAGGAGTAGTTTAGAGATTGTGAATAGAAGGAAATTGCCAAAGACCACTCAGTAAGGAAAGGAGAGTCACAGGAGAGATGCAGGTAACCTGGAAACTGAGGGAGAGAGGACTTTCAGATCACTGAGCATGATCAAGTGGCATAAAATGGCCTTTAGGCAGAGTCTTATGATGAGTTTGACATGAGAATATTTATAGCATAAACTAGCCTGAACATAGTCAAGGTAGGAAGTACAAAATGCCCTTTCAAGAATGGAATTGATGAAGAATTGGTGAGGGAAAGATTGTAGTTCAAAATGATGGAGACAGGGGAAGGGATTTTCCCCTTGCAGAAGGCTTGACTCCACTTTTAGGCTGAATGGAAGGAGTGGGAGGGACAGAAGAGTCAGGATAGAGAGAAAACAACCCAAAGAACAAGTTCCTTGAGGAAATGGAAAGGGATGCCACACACAGGTAAGGGTTTGCTCTAAAGTGCTCCTCAAAGTTAACAGTCCAGTTATAGACACTGTTGCTGCAAAACAAACCACACCATATGCAAAATGTAAAGTAAAACAATCACCATCTTATGCATGCTGCTTCTGTGGGTCAGAAATTGGACAGAGCACAGTGGGGATGGCTTTTCTCTGCTCCACAGTGTCTGGGGTCTAATTTAGAAAGACTCAAATAGCTATGGGTGACTCAAATGTCAGGGGGCTGGAATCACCCAGGGTCTTTCGCTCATGTGGCTGATGCCCGGGCTGGGATGACTTTAAGGCTGGGCTCAGCAGGGTCGATTCTTTGAGCACTCATGCATGGCCTGTGCATGTGCCTTGGGCCTCCTACGGCATGGCAGCAGCATTTTGAGAGGAAGCAATAATCCTTATGGTATCATCACTCCTATTTTGTTGAAAAGAGTCCTAAACCTCAGGAAATTCATGTCACTTGTTCAGTGTTATAGAGCTTTACAGTGTGCTCTCAATTTTGCCTAAAAAATACATTCATATCACATATAGAAAAAATTCTGGGAGAATACACATGAAAATTTTAGAAGTAGTCATATTTGAATAGTGTAATTTTTATTTCCTTTTAGATTTTCTCTGTTTTGTTTTTATGTTTTAGCAATGATTATGCATTGCTCATACATTAAATTTTTGTTTTTACTTTCTAGATGAAGCCTTCTCTAAGCAGTCTAATAACCCCTTGGACTTAGTTGTTTTCAGGACAAGCCCAGGGGTGGCATCTCCTGGATGGAAATACAAACCAAACATCTGCCAGGCATGTACCAAGGGTTCCATACTTGACATCATCTTATTTTGGAGAAGAGATTCTCACACTATGGGACTGACTCAGACATCATGCCTCTTCAGCCAGGCAGAGGAACTGACATTCCCTAAGGTATCCTATAACATAGCTATATCAGAGATGGCCACATGAGGAGGCCAGGACATCATTGAGCAACATGCATTGTGGTTGAGCATCATACTACCATGACCAAGAGTCCAGGTCAAGAATGCCAGTGTGCTTCTCTCAACAAAACATAGCTTGATTCTGGGCTTTTAGGTTCTTTCTATCTTCTGAAACTCATCCAAGATTTTCAGCTCATACTTTAAACACGTTGAGGTTATCTTCGAAACACAACAGCATCTCCCCTGAGATCACCGTCTTAGTTTACGCAGTTTTAAGTTGGGGATTTTATTCATTTAAATGAAAATGTAAGAATTTTAATTTAGGTTGAAATTTTCTAATGTTAACTTTGAATGCAATTTAGATGAAGCATAATAAATGCAGGTTCAAATTCAACCAGCCCTTTCTGAGAACTGTGCCTGGCACTGTGCCCAGTCCTCTCTGATGAGCATACACTCTCGTCTTCTCAACATTCCCCCTGCCTTCTTCTGTCAACCCCAAATCAGGTGAGGCCAGCTAGTGAACTGTATCTGAACTCAACCACTGAGTTCACCCAGAATCTAATTGGCCTTGCTTGTGAAATATGTTATTTTGATGAGGAATCAGAGGACCAATTAGCTGAGATGCTTTGGACAAGTCCTCCATTTAGTCACCTGTAAAATGAGAAGAGGACAAGGAATTGGATGAGGCATCTCTAAGACCCTTCTGGCCCTAAAGTCTCGGCTTCTTCAAGTCACAGATGTGAGCATGTCTCTTGTTACATCAGAGCTGCCCTTTCTCTGTCATCAGCCAGCCACAGGCCCACAAGTTATCTACCGGGAGGCACACAAACATATCCATACACATCCTGAGCCCACACCCCTGCAGCAAACAGCCTCACCCAGTTTCACACAAAGAGAAGCCACCTGCACATGTGACCAACCCTGGCGGCTCCTGAGCAGCTGCTCTTCTTTGCTCTCTAAGGCCGCAAAAGGGATGTATTTCCCTCATCGAATCTTTTTTCTCTTAAAGAATCGGAAGCCTCCTTCACTCTTGCCTTCTCACTATCTGGACTTCAACCCTGTTTACTATAACTGGCTATTTAGCTATCTAAATTTTCTATGTGACCATGAATTCCACAAGGAAAACACCTATTTGTCATCTTACTGAGTGTTTTGGCTTCAGCAACTAGCTGGGAGCTAGATACAGAGGCATCGAGTGCTGAATAACCTTGTCACCCCTCCCGGCCCGCTCCTGTGGTGGATTAGAGACAACTGCATGTTCTCTGACACCTCCCCAGTCAAGAGATGAAGCCCAAATCCCCTTTCCTTCTATCTTGGCAGGCAGATTCCATTTGTATTTTTTTTTTTTTTTTTTTGAGAAGAGTCTCACTCTGTCAACCAGGCTGGAGTGCAATGGCTCTATCTCGGCTCACTGCCAGGTTCAAGCGATTCTCCTGTCTCAGCCTCCCGAGTAGCTGGGATTACAGGTGCATGCAACCATTTCCGGCTAACTTTTTGTATTTTTAATAGAGACGGGGTTTCACCGTGTTACCCAGGCTGGTCTTGAACTCCTGCACTCAGGCAATCCACCCATCTCAGGCTCCCAAAGTGCTAGGATTACAGGCGTGAGCCACCATGGCTGGCGATCCCATTTGTATTATTCCTAGTTTCTAGATGAGGAAACTGAAGCTCGGAGGCTCAGAGATGCGATCCTCAAGGTCACCCAACTAGCAGGTGGGAAAGCCAAGATTCAAGTTGAGATCTTTCTAACTCCAAAGTTCAAGCCCTCTATAACCACTGGGCTGTCTTGCTTCCCAAACAATGTTACAGTGGGTGTGCCTGTTTGTGTATGTATGTGTGACATACAGAGAGGTAGAAAAACTGGATACCTCCTTGAGCAAGCATTGGCATTGTACAGCCCACAGCCAAATCTGGCCTGTTTTTATAAATAACACTTCGTGAAGCCGCAGCCACACTCATTCATTTACATACTGTCTATGGTTACTTTCACATCACCACAGCTAAGCTGAGTAGTTGTGACTCAGCAACCATGTGGCCCGAAAAAGCCTGAAGTATTGACTATCTTGTCCTTTACAAAAAGTTTGCTGATGCCTGTTCTAGAGGATCTACATAGGAGATTACTTACATCCCTTCAAGGACACAATGGGCCTCATTTTTTCCTGAGGCAAGATTTAAAGTTACCAACTTGTCCCAGTTTTTCCTAGACTTTGTTATTTTTTTCCAGAAAAACCTCTTAGTCCTGGGAAAACTGGGATGGTTGGTCATCCTACTTCTAGATTATGCACCACAGACTCTATATAAGTGTGCAGTCCTGCTGTCCCTTGAAATGCCCTAACTGCAGCTTCCACGGCTGCCTAAGAGGGAATCAGATGCCCCAGGCACAGAAGGCACTTCCTTCTCTGCCAAGGTCCCACCACAGAGCAGGCCCAAGGCAAGGCCACCCTGTTAATAAGCTTAATTGGATTTGCCAGCTGAGCCATGAATTCATTATCCCTGTCAATCCCCAGCCCTAGAGAGCCAAGAAAAATTCCTAGAGGAAATCATAAAGGTCTCTTGTCTGGGCCTGTGTCTCCCTTCTTTCTCTCCCTCCCACCCTGAAAAGGCATATACAGTGTGCTACCTTCTCGCATTCCAGGACATAAAGGAGATACTGTCAATGATGCAGACGTTTTAAGAAGTAGCATTTTCATAATGAAAAGAAAGGTCTGGCTGGTTTTTTGTTGTGGTTGGGTTTTTTGTTGGTTTATTATTTCTTTTTTTGAGACATGGTCTCCCTCTGTCACCCAGGCTGGGGTCCAGTGGTGCAATTAATCACGGCTCACTGCAGCCTCCATCTCCTCGGCTCAAGCGACCCTCCCACCCCAACCCTTCAAGTAGCTGGGACTACAGGCGTGCGCCACCACACCTGGCTAATTTTTTTGTATTTTTTGTAAAGACAGGGTTTCACCCTGTTGCCCAGGCTGGTCTCCATCTGTTGAGCTCAAGCGATCCACCCACTTTGGCTTCCCAAAGTGCTGGGACTACAGGCATGAGTCACCACACCCGGCCAGTCTGGCTCTTTTTTTTTTTTTTTTCTTGCATGTTTTTACCATGTTCTTGGGGTGTGCATAATAGGAGTGGAGTAGGTGATGTGCATATACATAGCCTATGCATAATTTTTCAGATGCGTGAACTTTCCCAGGCTTAATAATTGGCCTGAAGTTCCCCTCACTTTAGACATTCACATCTTCATGCACAGAGGCCCACATAATGAGAGTTGTACGGACGAGTCATCTACTAGCAAAATTATCTAACACAATGCCAAAAACCAGGGTGTGAGCTGAGACTGGGAGAAAAGCAGCCAGAAAAGGCCTCTCTCCCTGTGCAGTTCTCAGAGGGAGGCCGGAGCTGCCTCAACAGCACAAAGAAAAGGGAGGGCCTCTTGCCTTCCTCCCAGACTTGAGTGATAAGCTCTGAAGACAAACGGTTCTGGAAGAACGGACTCAGTTTCTGCAGCCCCTGACCAGGAAGAGAGAAATGACTAGAGCGGTTTCAGCAAACTGCAGTCCTCAGGCCACATCTGGCCTCCCTTTGTTTTAGTGCAGCCTGCCCACAGGCTAAGAATGATTTTTACATTTTTTTAATGGTTGCAAAAATTAAAAGAATACTATTTGTGATACGTAAAAATTATATGAAAATCAAATTTCAATCTCCATCAGTAAAGTCTTATGGAAACATGACCAAACTCACTTGCTTTTGTGTTCTCCGTGGCTGCTTTCCCATTTTACAAATAAAGAAACTGAGGTCCAGAGGGATGAAATAAATGAATCATCCCAAAGTCACACAGTTTGTAAGAGGCAAAACTAAGATTTGAGCTTAGGTCTGCCTGCCAACAAAACGCCATCACTCTGACAAGCCACCCTCTTGAAGGAGGCAAAGAAGTGGGTTCTCGGGTGAGTGGGTCAAGGAGAAATTTGGATGACCGATGTCAGCTCAAGCCTGAGGGACAAGCCAGTGTTAATCAGTGGACAACAGCTGGCTCATGCAGGGTGTACATATAGAAGATACCTCAACAGAAGCTGAGAGACGCTGAAAAATACTGCATGGCAGCTCCTCATTTTACAGAAGGGGAGTCGGGGAGTCCGAGGGCATGAGAGATAGAAGACTTTGCCTGGAATCATCCAGGCAGTCATAGCCAGAGCTGGGTGGAGAAACTACCACATCATTAACCCCGAGAGATGAGAGTTGGGTGCCAGCTTCAAGGAATGGGGTCAGTGGGAGAGGTGCTCTGGCTGGCGGATTCCAGTTCCACAGGAGGCCTTGGGTAATTCTGGAGACAAACATGGGTCAGAGGCCAAACTAAGGCTCAGCACACCTACCCTTAGTTCCCCAAAGTTGCAGAAGACAAAATAAATTTGCATTTTTACAATGGGATAATTAATGTGAACTAAAGTACTCTTGTAACAGTTGATCTGTTTGAAAAGGAAAGAAAATGTCCTAAGAAAGACCCAACACTGGGGTCAAAGCTCAATATTTGCAGTTAGTGTCTGAGCCCCACTTACTAAATGCCTCTGTCCTAGTAGTACTTCCTTTTCCAATTTTGATCAGAGGAGAGACTGAGCACGGAGGAGAGAACCACGTGCATAAGTCACCAAACCCTCATCAAGCATCTGTTGTGCATTGGGCTTTCTGGGTGCATTATCACTGGTCCTAAAAGATAGGCAAAATCATTTCCATTTTATTTGTGAGGAAACTGAGGCTTAGAGTGACCAAGTGATCACCTGAGGTCATACAGCTAGAAAAAAAACAAAAGCCAGCTGTCTCCACACTTGGAGGAGGGTTGAGTTTGGTAAATATGAAAAGGACTTCTTTCTCCCAGAGCTGCTGGGTTTTTCAGCCTCGCTGGTATAGCCAGATGCCTTTCCTCCCTAGCAAGATGTCTTCTGTTGAACTCTCAGGGCTGAAACCAGGTTATTGAAGGGAAGCTGCCACCTTGGGGAGTTAATGCATCGCAGATGCAGATAAAGGCAGATTGCGAGATTCCATACCTGCAATCAGATGGCTCAGATTCCTCTGCGGGGTCAAATGCCACCACAAATGTCTTTTTTATATAGGCTGAAGGAGCTGATAATGTAAACCTTAACAACCCGGGCAGGGCCCTTTTCATCTCCCTGATCACACTCATCTCAGGATGAAATGGGCCGCAGGGAAGGGTTCACAACTCAACTCTCAACTCCAAAGGTTCCTGAAAGATAACCCCACACCTTGTGCAAAGTTATGACAGGAAGCCCCACAAGGCCTTTGTGATAAGCTCTCCCAGCACATTGCTGGGGACCCACAATTGTTTGGCAAAGGGGTGGTGTCCACTGCTTCAACTGTGACTTTGGACCAGAGAGTTGTAACAGACAAATGTGGCTCAGGCCCGGCAACCGTGCTCTGCCTTATGTCAGGGACTGGCTGAGATTACTTCAAGAGGGAAATTGATGATACTAAACCCCTACGTGGTGTGAGTGACACTCTAGTGGCAGGTGACAACCCTGGATACATATCAAGGGGATGGGGAGAGACATGCTGAACTGGTTGCAGTTGAGTTTTGGGAGAGCGTTTTAGCGCTATAACCACTTTTAGCTCTAGACTCAGGCTTCTGCTGAGTTTCAGCTCCAGTCTTTCATATTCCACAAAATAGATGACCTCCTGCTACTCCCAGTTATCTGGGAGTCTATGAGCCATGAGTCTAAGTGTCTCATAAATCAACTACTGGTCACACACCCCAGAAAGGCAATGAAAGTCCTGACATTGTGGGAATCTCCTCAGCCCATTTCTCCAAGCCTGCCCAAGCAGAGTTCTAGAGCTTTGATCTATGCCAAAGATCTATGCCCAAAAGGCCAAACTTCTAGAAGTTCCCACATATACGTAGCATGCTAGTTCCTGGCCCGAGGCCTTTGTGTGTGCTGTACCCTCTGTCCAAAACTCCATTTCCCCACTTGTCCACCCACCCATCTCCTCCTCTTTCTTCATAATGTGGTGCAGACATCCTCTCAAAACCAGTCCTTCTCTGAACCTCCAGGGTGGCCCTCCTCCTCTTCCTCTGTGCTCTTGCAGCCTCCTACCTCACCCCACTGCCCTTCTCTCTCAGCACCTCTCTTGTCAACACTCAACTGGGTGTTCATCAATCTTCACCACCAGTCAAGCCCATGGATGGTCAAGGCATGGCCTTCACCATCCCTAGAGCTGCACAACCGGTGCTTGGCCCATAGAAGATTTTTAATAGACGCTTACCTTCTTAAACACTTGGAAGAATTAACTGAAACCACAAACTCATGCTAGAGCAGCCTCTTTTAGAAATCTCCTCATTTATTTATTCAGCCCATGTTTTTGTGCCCCTGCTAGGGGTCACACACTGTGATAGCACAGGAAAGACAATGGGGAGCAAAACAGGCCTTGCCTCTGCCCTCAGGGAGCTGATTCGTGGCAGAATCAAACAGTAGTGGCACTATTAACTTTTTTCTTAATAGACATTTTTTAGTTCTTTTTTAAAAAATTTTCAAGTTCTATTTTTAATTAACAAATAATAATTCTATATAGTATATATATTTACATTGCGGAGTAATTAAATCTAACAATTCTGTCACCTCAAATACATATTATTTTTGTGGTAAAAATATTTAAAATCTACTCTTCTAGTAATTTTGAAATATATAATGGACTACTATTTAGTAGAGTCACCGTTCTGTGCAATAGATCACTCCCATGTTTACTGCAGAATTATTCACCATAATCAAGATATGGAAGCAACCTAGGTATTCATTATTTGATAAATGGACTTAGAAAATGTGGTGTCTATACACAATGGAATATTTTTCAGCCTTTAAAAAGAAGGAAATTCTGGGCCAGGCATGGTGGCTCACACCTGTAATCTCAGCACTTTGGGAGGCCAAGTCGGGTGGAATCACCTGAGGTCAAGAGTTTGAGACCAGCCTGGCCAACATGGTGAAACCCCAACTCTACTAAAAATACAAAAAATTAGCTGGGCCTGGTGGTGCACCTGTAATCCCAGCTAATCTGGAGGCTGAGGCAGGAGAATTTAGCTTGATCCCAGGAAGCAGAGGTTGCAGTGAGCCGAGATCGTACCATTGCACTCCAGCCTCAGCAACAGGAGTGAAACTCCATCTCAAAAAAAAAACAAGGAAATTCTGTCATTGGCAGAAACACGAATGAACCTAGAGGACAGTATGCTAAGTGAAATAAAGCAGGCAAAGAAAGACAAAAGACCACATGATCTCATTTAAAGGTGGAATCAAAAACAAAGTAGAGTAGAGCATAGAATGGTGGTTACCAGCAGCTGGGATCAGGGGACAGATGGGGAAAGAGAAATGCTGATCAAAGGGTACAACGAACTATTTAACTGTGGTTCTGAAAAATGCTACCAAAGAACGAGGCCAGGATTGGGTGGGCGAGGCAAATAAGGCACTGGCCCCAAGTGCAAAATTTAAGGTGGAGCAAAAACATACAGGGAAAAGACAAATCAAAATTAATACAAAAATCTTCGTGCTCAAGAAACTATCCAAAATGTAAACAAAGCCCAAAGCATCATGCCAACTTACAATGGCGCCAAAGGCATAAGGAAAATATGCACCCCTATAGACATGATTTTGCATATTTTAATGGTTATTTTTTCCCAGAACATTAAAGTAGTTGAAAATCACTGAACAATGTAAAAGTAGGATATTAAAACTCACATTATTTTATGTTTAAATATTTTATTTATTACCAAGCAGAATTTATTATCTTTTTATTATAGCTTAAGCTAATTAAAAAATCATGTAAGATTGCCACTTGGTCACGTGAATTTATCCAACATGACAATTTTCTCCAGTGAAAGCAAGATAAGCAAAGAAGTAGACACCAAAAACATTATTGAGTGCTTGCTTCCAAAAAGCCTGGAGTATACATTTTTCCTTTCCTTCAGGCACCAGCTTGGCTCAGAACAGCATGGGTCTTTATTTAAAATTTGTGATTTTGTTCACCTTGAATTTTTTGTGTTAATTTTGATACGTTAAATAATTGCATTAAAATACTATTTATCTTGATATGAAGGGGGTTTTATGGGCACCCACTTAAAATTTTGCACCCAAAAGTGAGTCCCTCTTTTGCCTCACCCTAATCCCAACCTTGCAGAATAAGGGTACAGGAGGCCAAACCTAGGCTGAGTGTGAAGGAGGGCTCCCCCAGGGATGTGACAATGAATGTCAATCCTGGTGGAAGATGACACAGTTAGAACTGTAGAGGGCTCTGCCTACAGTTAAACCCTGGGCCAGGAAGGAGCTTGCTAAAGAATAACGATAACTGCAAACACAGACATTATGCTAGTATGCAGAGGCACTGTCCTAGCAGACATTCATTTGATTCTCACTACAAACTTATGTTGCTGGTATTATTGTTACAATTTTACAGACCAAAACTAGGACACAGAAAAGGTAAGCTAGTAGTTCAAAATCACAGAGCCATGAAGTGATCCAGCTAGAATGTGAATGCAGGCAATCTCGGGCCCAGTCCATCCTGGAAACCCTTCCTCTCTCTCACTCAGAGAGAAGTTTACATTGGCTAGGGTGGAGTGAGCCACCAGGAGGCTGCCATGAGTGGATAGTGAGATATAGGGCCGAAAGTTCCAGCCTTGTGAAGGTCCCAGTAGGAATTCTAAACCCTTGGAGGAAAAGTAACTGGTGCCATTTTAATGTTATTTTATTTTGCCTCTTTCTTCCCGCTATCATCTTTACAGGTGTCTTGTGCTTTAATCTTAGAAATCTGGAAATATTCTGTTCAGATGGTCCCTGGAAAGACGTAGAGCAGAGGTGTTTTATTCTAATTTACTTTATAATTTAAATGAGGGATGTCTCAGTCAAGACAGAGTGGATTCCAACACACTGCTAATGCAAAGCCTTGCCTGTACAGCCATGAGGTCAAGGGACCTACAGCAAACAAGAACCTCAGCATCGTCAGTCATTGACCGTATTCAACGACCGTTGTCTACAGGTAGTAACATACAGAGTGGTCAAGCACACAGGTTCTGGTATTAAATTGCCTTTGTCTTGACTTTGCAACCTTGGGCAAATTACTTAAAGCCTCTAAACCTCAGTTTTCTCACCTTTAAAATGGGGTGTCATCACAGTGTCTGTCATTACAGATACTGGCTCAGCTGGTCACAAAACGCATTTTTCTCTTCTCCTAGCCCAGAGCTAGCCTATGCTTATTGCACAGATTCCCTTGCAATTTGGTGTGGCTGGGACTAAGTATTGGCCAAAAGAATGTGCACAGAAGCAATGGATACCACGTCCAGACCTGACTCATACAACCTCCTTTACTGCTGTCTGCTCTCTTTCTTCCTTTCTCTGTCTGCTGGCAGAATGCTGAGCCCCAGGGTGACTTCAGAAGCTGTGTGTTGAATACAGAGCGTCTGTCAGCCGGAATCCCTGATTAAGTATGTGGAGAGAGAGCTACTGTCTTGGACTAGGTTTCCTCCAAGCGGAGGCTGAGACAGGGATTAAAGTATATGTGATTCACTGAAGGAGGGATCTCAGGGAAAAGGAAGTGTAAAAAGCAGGAGAGGACAGGAAAAGGAACTAACCGAGTATGTGGTTTCAGCAGGGTACTAAGCTGCGGCAAGATTCCACAGGAGCCCTGGAGCTTGGATTCCACCAGAGCTGGGCCCACTTGGAAGCAAGCGGGGAGGGTGGCCTTAGTACCTGTATCAGGCAGTAATTGGCTAAAGGCCACCACTGCCACCCCACGAGGTGGGAGGTGTGACCTCCTGGGTGAGGCAGACCCATCTCTCCTCCCCCAGCCATTCTGCAGAAAGCAATTTTCTGAAAAGCGGGGTAGCAGTGAGCCCCTTGTACCAGCGGAGGCCTGGGCGCTGGGTAGGGCTCCAGTAGCACCCACTATAGACATCCCACTTCCCAATCAGGAATTCCTGATTTATGAGAGCAATAAATTAAGTTCATTTTCTTAAGCCTCCATGATTTCTGGGTTAATATGTATCATTGTAGGGAACATAAGCAATACTGTGTACTTCATGGGGTTATGTAACGATTAAATGAGATGCTGCATTTGAGTTGCTTAACATGTGGTACGTGTTCAATGACCATTAGACACAATTAGTAATTATTGCCCTGTGGCAGGTAATAGAGATGGAGAAATATCTGTTCTGCCTTCTCTGGAGGGCCTCGTGGCCTTGTGGGCACAAGACAGATGGAAATTAATGATTACAGAAATACAGTAGGGACCGTGTCTGAAATGTGCTCATAGCCACTCACACCTGCATCTACCTAGGAACAGAATAAAATGTTTCAAGCCAGAAGTGATGCTTGAGTTGACTTCTCAGGAATGAGCAGGTGCTCTCAAGCAGGCAAAAGAGAGAAGAGCACTTCCAGCAAAAGGGACATGCATTTATGCTATGTCCAAAGGCATTTCTTGTGCTCCGAGGTCTCTGCAGTATTCACACAAGTGTTGATGGTGCCTGTTGAATCAGTGACCTCTAGAGTTGAAGCCCACCTTCCACTTGGCTATATAATCCAGGACAGGTCATGAAACCTCTTGATCCGTGGCATCTACAGTTGTCAGGGGTGGGAGAGGGATAGTGACACCATCCCTCCCTCAAGCTTGAGATAAGGTTTTGATTCCAGAACTAGGCAGCATAATACCTTGCCATAGGGAGTGCTGGATTAATGTTAGCCCCTGATATGGTTTGGCAGTGTGTGCACCCAAATCTTATCTTGAATTGTAGTTCCCATAATTCCCATGTGTTTTAAGAGGGATCCGGTGGGAGGTAATTTAATCAAGGGGATTGTTACCCTTGTGCCGTTCTCATGATACTGAGAGAGTTCTCATGAGATCTGATGATTTTATAAGCAGCTTTCCCCACTTTTTCTCAGCACTTCTTCTTGCTGCTGGCATGTGAATAAGGACATGTTTGTTTCCCCTTCCACCATGATTGTAAGTTATCTGAGGCCTCCCAGACCAGCAGAACTGTGAATCAATTAACCTCTTTCCTTTATAAATTACCCAGTCTCATTTATTTCTTCATAGCATCATGAGAATGGACTGATACAGCCCTCTCCTTTTTCTTGCATCCCCTCCAGCTCCATCCTTCCCCTGGTGGTCTCCCAGAGTGTCAACCTCAGGAGAACTTAGTTGGAACCAAAAGCTTCCACCTCCCAGCCTCCTTAAACCTCACCTTTCTCCTCTACATCAGTCCCAAACTAGAGGCTGAGCTACTTGCTAAGGGTCATACACTTTTCATCCACACTCCCATCTCCATTCTCCCACCAGTTCCTGTTCACAACCAAGGCCCCTTCTCCTTTCCCAGTCTTCCTCTTGCATGCTCCACTAGCTAGCAGAAGTTTGAGGAAGTATTTATGTGCAATGTACAAAGTGAGTTCCAGTTCCCTGACAGCCAGCTTTATTTTTAGCAGCCCTCCAGGCTCCTGCATGTCTCTTTCGAGCTCCTTGGCTTCCCGGTCTTTTCAGCAGGAGCAGAGATGTGCCTGGATACAAATAAGATACACACTCTGAGTCTTTTTTACCTAAATATTTGCAGCTCCCAACCAGCAAGTCTAATAGTCCAGCCTTCTCTCTGTGAACCTATTTTGTCTTCCCCACTCCTCAACTGCTTGTTTTTCCAGTTTTTGGATTACTGCCAGGAGCAATCATTTCCCTTTCCCCACAAAGGAGCAGGGAGATGCTTCCCTTTCCAAATACAGAGACACTGGAGCAGGAGGGGCTGCAGAACCATATTTGGCAATGGATCTCAGCTACACTCCTGCAGGACAAGGAAAATCCAAGAGAGGAGACCCAAAAATAATAATAATAAATAAATAACAAACAAACAAAAAAACCTCACACAGGAGAAAAGGTTTAAGGCTTTAAGGACAAACATGTTGCTTAGAACCTAGGGGTTGGGCCTTATAAGTCCCCTTAACCCCAGCCAGGGAGCTGAAAACTGACATGGCTAAGCCCAAAACACAATAGACACAGCTCTGCTGTCCTCACTGTGTATGTGAGGGTCAGTCCACTGGGGCTGTAGGTAAGCCCGTGGCACTGGAGTACCTGCCAGACTTGTGCCCTTAACCTTCATTCAAGGTACACAACCTGTCTGAGCCTGTTTTCTCATCTGCAAAATGAGATAATGATGCCTTCCTTGCAGGTTTCCTGTGAGCATTCAATATGATGATTACAGAAGGTAGTTATCACTGAGCGCTGCTCCGTCCACTGCCAGTGCTTAGTAAGGGGTTGTTGTTATGATTTTCATTTTTTACATTCATTTGCTACAAAAACCCTGGAAACTCTTCCCAAGAAATGGGAACTCCTGAATAGGATGATTGGCTTCTCTTTTTTTTTTTCTTGGCAGCCCCAGAACTTAGCATAGCATAGTAACATACACTCAATGTTGGCTGAAGATGAAAAGGCAGAAGATACCATTCCTAGTTCATAGATCAGGTCTAAGGAATAAGGGAACCCCAGTCTGTATGCCTCCAGCCCCTGTCTTTTCACTAAGCCATGCTTATCCTGAGCTGTCTCACTTACAAAAATGATTTGTAGAGACAGGTAAAGTTATAACAGGTGTTTGTCTGAGGGATCAAGAGGGCTGGGGGTGCTTCCATTTCAGACCAGAAACAGGCAGGTGCCAGCTGGTGGTTTCTTGTCCTACACAGGTGTTCTGCATTGCCAGTTCTAACCCTTGGAATTTCTCAGCTGGACATTCACCTACTCATTCATTCACTCATTCTTTCACTCATTCATTCATCAAGGAGTGATTGCAAACCTGGGAGCAGAGGAGACAAAAGGCAATGAGACATGGGCTCTACCCTCTTGAAGCTCACAGTCTACCAACAGACACAGCCTGTAAGTAAGCAACTGCTGCATACAGAGATGAAGGTTTTAAAGAAGGTTTGCTCGTGGTCCAACTAGAGATGGTGGAGTAAGAGGTCAGAACTACTTTGGGGGCAAGAACAGGGGTCGGTGAGGACTTTATCCAGAAGTAAAGGCTGGAGCTGGCTGGGACCTCATTGAGTGAACAGGATGAAGAAGACATTACCAGCTGAGAAAACAGACAAAGGCACAGAGGCATGGCTGGGAAGAAAGCATTAAGAAGACCACAAACAGCCAGGTGTGATGGTGCATGTCTGTAGTCCCAGCTACTCAGGAAGCTGAGGCCAGAGGATTACTTGAGCCCAGGAGTTTTAGGCTACAGTGAGCAACAATTACACCACTGCACTCCAGCCTGAGCAACAGGGCAAGACTCTGTCTCAAAAATCAAATAAACAAACAAAAGAAACAAACAACTGGGAATGCCAGACACCTGGGAAGAGTTAGGAGCAATGCAGCTGGAGAAGGCAGCAGAAACAGGCTGAGCAAGCCTCATGGGCTGTATCCAGAAGGCAGCTGTGGACCACTGAAGATTTTCAGGCAGGGAAAGGATATGACAGATTTGCATTTTAGGAACAAGGTGAGCCTTTCTGATCCATGCATGAACTCATCAGGCCCACTTAAGTGAAGCTGTGCTCTATGTTTTTCTTCTGACTCTCAGCAGCATTTGTCACTGGAGGCCATCCCCCTTTCTTTGTATTCTGGGATGGAGCGCGAGCTTGATTCTCCTCCCACCTCTCAGATCGTGCCTTCTCAGCAAGTTCCTCTTTCACCAGGAATTTCCAAACATGCATGTCTCCCAGTTTTTCTGCCAAAAACTAACGGCCTTCATTTTCTCTCTGCTCTGTCTCTTGGGAATCTCATCCACACCTGCAGCTTCAACATTTTTTTTTTTTTTTTTTTGAGATGGAGTCTCGCTCTGTCGCCCAGGCTGGAGTGCAGTGGCATGATCTCGGCTCACTGCAAGCTCCGCCTTCCGGGTTCACACCATTCTCCTGCCTCAGCCTCCCGAGTAGCTGGAACTACAGGCGCCCGCCACCAAGCCCGGCTAATTTTTTTGTATTTTTAGTAGAGACGGGGTTTCACCGTGTTAACCAGGATGGTCTCCATCTCCTGACCTCTTGATCCGCCTGCCTCGGCCTCCCAAAGTGCTGGGATTACAGGCTTGAGTCACCACGCCCGGCCGCTTCAACATTTTAAAGTACTTTGAACGTGAGTCCTCAACCCAAATTTCCAACAGGTTTGTATGTATGATAGGGAGGCCCCCAATGCTGCTAAGTTGCCTAAACATTACTGGCTAACATTATAAAGTCTTTCCAGCAGAGCATATTTGTAGCCATATGCGAGAGTTTAGCTAAATCCTGTTTTATGTTAAGATTGTCACAAATGTATTAAAGTATTAAAGAGGTAAAAAGTAGCGTGGAGGCCAGGCACGGTGGCTCACACCTGTAATCCCAGAACTTTGGGAGGCCGAGACAGGCAGATCACAAGGTCAGGAGTTCGAGACCAGCCTGGACAATATGGTGAAACCATGTCTCTACTAAAAATACAAAAATTAGCTGGGTGTGGTGGCACATGCCTGTAATCCCAGCTACTCGGGAGGCTGAAGCAGGAGAATCACTTGAACCTGGGAGGTGGAGGTTAAAGTGAGCCAAGATTGTGCCATTGCACTCCAGCCTTGGTGACAGAGTAAGACTCAGTCTCAAAAAAAAAAAAAAAAAAGTAGTGTGGATACTGTTATACTCATCAAATAGATTCTTAGCCCTCTTCAGCAAGTGTTTACTGAAAACGTACTCAATATACAACCCTGTGCTGGGCACTATGGAATATACAAAGGCAACCTTTCACACTCTCCTTTTCCTCAATGTGTTTTGACACCAGTGAGAACAGCAAGGGGCAATAGGACATTGTGACCAACAGCACAAACTTTGGGCTTGACAAACTTAGGTTTGCATTCTTGCTCCTCACAAGCATAATCTTGGGAAAAGTTATTCCATCTCTTTTAAGTTCAGTTTCTTCATCTGTAAAATGGGGAACATAGTACATCCCTCATAGACTGGTTTCAAGGATTTCATTCAATCAAAACTTAAAACATAATGCCTGGGATGTTGCAAGGACTCAATTCATGTGGTTGAAAAATATTCAGCCACTGTGAAAAAGTTTGGCAGTTCCTCATTACAAGTTATCATGTGATCCAGTAAGTTCACCCCTAAGCATATACCCAAGGTAAATAAAAACATTTGTGCACACAAAACCTTGTATGATAGTGTTCATAGCAGCATTATTCACAGCAGTCAAAAGGTGACCCAACTGTCCATCAACAGATGAAAAATTGTGGTGTACACACATGGTAGAATATTCAGCAAGAAAAAGGAATGAAGTCCTGATATATGTCACAACATGGAGGGATCCCAGAAACATGATGTTAAGCTGAAGAAACCAATCACAGAGGATCACATATTGTATTTTTTCATTTTTATAAAATGTCCAGATGGCAAATCCAGACTGGGGAGAACACCACAGGGAATGGGAGAAGGAGACTAGAAGGCACAGCTTAATGGGGACAGGATTTCCTTTGGGGTAATGAAAATGTTCTAGATAGAAGTGGTAGTTGCACAACATTGTGAGTGTACTAAACGCCATGAATTATTCGTTTTAAAATGGTTGATTTTATGTCATGTAAATTTAATCTCAATTTTTAAAAAATGAATCTTTTTTGGCACTGAATGAATGAAAGCACATCATGCTTTTCCTGGTCCTAGGCTGGTCCTGGCTTTTATGTTGGCTTGAAATTTTGTGCATTGATTCTGTGTCCTGAAACTTCACTGAAGTTTAAAAACCATGGGGGCAAGGCAGGACCCCTGAGCTCCTCTGTAGTCCTCAGGTTCTAGCAGAAATTCAGTAGACAGTTCTTGCCTTTATGGAGCTTATAGATGGTAGGAGTGTTCCTAAGCTCTGAAGATAAGTTAACACCTTGTACCCACAATCTGCAACCTCTGTGCAAAACATTGTAAAGCTCTGAGTCTCAGTTTCTTCCTCAGTGAAATAGAAGTAGTAATAGTGCCAGCCTCAGAGTTGAGGTGAGGATTAAAGAGGGATGAATTAGTTTCCTAGAGTTGCCACCACAAATTTCCAGCAAGTAGGTGGCTTACAGCAACAGAAATGTATTCTCTCATAGTTCTGGAGGCTAAACACCTGAAATCAAAGTAATAGCACGGTCATGCTTTCTTTAGAAGCTCTAGGAGAGAATCCTTCCTGGCCTCTTCCGGCTTCTAGTGACTCCAGGCATTCTTTGGCTTATGGCTGCAATCTTTGCTCTATCTGCACACAGCCTCTCCTCTTCTCTCTCTATCTCAGGCCACAGCCTTCCATCCTTTTTTAGGATGCTGGAGCCTTTTCTCGTCTCTCCCATTCCCTCGACCCCAGTCCAAATTCAATTCTCACTGGGATTATGCAGCTCTTCTCCCTCAACACTACCAACCACCTGAAGCCCCCCATTTCTGCGCCCACCCACTATTCTGAGATTCCAGGATCTTAATCCTGTTTGATCTGTTGGACTATATGCACTGGACTCTTCAGATGCCCCTACAGAGCTGACCCTCCACAGCCCAGTGGCTCTCTCCAACTCATTCCTTTTATTTGGGTCTTGCTCCCTCTTGGTTGAAGCCGAGGGAACAACACACATTCATCCTCAACTAGGGAGCTGATAAAAAGCAAAGGCAGGGCCGGGCACAGTGGCTCATGCCTGTAATCCTGGCACTTTGGGAGGCTGAGATGGGCAGATCATGAGGAGGTCTTTGGGAAGCGGAGATGGGCAGATCATGAGGTCTCAGAAATAACGCTGCATATCTACAACTATCTGATCTTTGACAAACCTGAGAAAAACAAGCAATGGGGAAAGGATTCCCTATTTAATAAATGGTGCTGGGAAAACTGGCTAGCCATATGTAGAAAGCTGAAACTGGATCCCTTCCTTACACCTTATACAAAAATCAATTCAAGATGGATTAAAGACTTAAACGTTAGACCTAAAACCATAAAAACCCTAGAAGAAAACCTAGGCATTACCATTCAGGACATAGGCATGGGCAAGGACTTCATGTCTAAAACACCAAAAGCAATGGCAACAAAAGACAAAATTGACAAATGGGATCTAATTAAACTAAAGAGCTTCTGCACAGCAAAAGAGGTCAAGAGATCTAGACCATCCTGGCCAACATGGTGAATCCCCATCTCTACTAAAAATACAAAAATTAGCCAGGTGTGGTGGCGCATGCCTGTAGTCCCAGCTACTCTGGAGGCTGAGGCAGGAGAATCGCTTGAACCCAGGAGGTGGAGGTTGCAGTGAGCCAGGATCATACCAATGCACTCCAGACTGGGCAACAGAGCAAAACTCCATCTCAAAAAAAAAAAAAAAAAAAAAAAAAAGCCAGGCATGGTGGCTTATGCCTGTAATCCTAGCACTTTGAGAAGCCAAGGCTAGAGGATCACTGGAGACCAGCCTTGGCAACATAGTGAGATCCCACCTCTACAAAAGAAGTAAAAACTAGCCACGTGTGGTGCTGTGCATCTGTTGTCCCAGCTTTTGGGAGGCAGAGGCAGAAGTATAGCTTGAGCCCAGGAGTTCAAGGCTGCAGTGAGCTATTATTGAGCCACTGCACTCCAGCCTGGATGGCAGAGTGAGACCGAAAAAACAAACAAACAAAAATAAAATCAAAGGCCCAGGCTACATTTCCAAATCCAGTTAAATCAGAATTTCTGGGGATTGGGACCCAGGGATTTATATAGATAGATAGATAGATAGATAGATAGATAGATAGATAGATAGATAGATATTTTATATCAAAATATGGGGTGGGTAGGCTCTAAATAATTATTATATATATTTTTATATATTGTGGTGGCAACTCTAGGAAACTAATTCATCCCTCTTTAATCCTCATCTCAACTCTGATTCCAATGGGCAGCCAAGATAAAGAATGCCTACCCTGGGGCATAAGCACCCAAGAATGGCATTGCTCCATTTCTAAGCACTGGAAATTTTGAAGATGTATAAAATGTAGCTATTGCTTACTAAACAGTTCTGGAGCAGAAAGAGTTTTATGGGGGAAAGCCTGGGTCTTGGTGATAGGCTTGGAATCAAATCTTGCCACTTATTAAGCTGTGTGGCCCTGACCACGTTCCTTAATCCTTCTGAAGCTCTGTGTTCCTGTGCTTAGAATGGAGTTAATAATACTTATTTCACAGAACTGGTGTGCAGAAGTCATGAATATTAACATCCAGCAGTGTCTGCACCATAATAAGGAAGAGTCAAATTCCTTCTCCTTCCCCTCCTCCCAGAAGTTACAAAAAATTTAAATCAAATTGCAGACACCAAAAGTGTACCTTCTACCAAAGGTTTGTTGGCCCCAGGAAAGGGTTAATTGTTTAGTTTAGAGTCTTAGATATGTGTTCGCTAGATTAGAGGCAATTCCAGAAATCCACTCCCAGATGATTAAATTAGGGTGAGGAAAAACGGTGAGGCCTATTTGGCCATGGCTTCGGGCCACTTGATGGTAATTTGACTAGGTTAACACAGACTGCAGCGCACAGAGATTTGGCAGGCTGCAAAAGCTGGTAGATGTGAAAGTTCTGGCGAGCTTTTTGGCAGAATCCTCCCTGTTTTCCCTGATCAAAGGAGAAAACCAGAAGGCCATGTGTCCAAGTTGCTTGATCTTCCTGAGCAGCCTTAAAGCTCCTGTTCCTGACCATCCAATGTTTTCTCTGTTGTCCCTATAAAATCAAAAGCAGACTCCCCTGTGACACCGGAAGCCAGAGCCCAACAGACTGGAAGTGAAGAATTCAGATTTTACAAATGCTCCCAGCACTGTCTCTGCATTTTGCCTTTTGCAGGAACACCCTGTGGTATTCTCATTCCCAAACTCAAACACATATGCCTTTCCCTTACATTTTCCATCTTTTTACCCTTCCATTAGCAGTTTGCAAACACTCCTATTGCAATTCTCCTCTCCGATGTATTATTCCATTCTCACGTTGTTATAAAGAACTGCCCAAGACTGGGCAATTTATAAAAGAAAGAGATTTAATTGACACGGTTTCACAGAACTGGGGAGGCCTCAGGAAACTTACAATGGTGGCAGAAGGGGAAGCAAACACATTCTTCTTTACGTGATGTCAGGAGAGAGAAGTGCCAAGCAAAGGGGGAAAAGCCCGTTATAAAACCATCAGATTTCGTGAGAATTCACTCACTATCATGAGAACAGCAGCATGGGGGTAACTGTCCCCAAGATTCAATTACCTCCCACTGAATCCCTCCTATGACACTTGAGGATTATGGGAACTACAATTCAAGATGACATTTGGTTGGGGACACAGCCAAACCATATCACATGAGCTAATAAAGACAGAGTCATCTATAATGTCTCTCACACATCTTTTCCTCATCTCTTTGTCCCTGGTGCCCAGCAGAATGTCTGGTACTTTCATCCATTTATTCATTCAGTCAATATTTATGGCGTATCTATTGTTTTCCAGGCACGGTACTTTACCCCTTGTGCATACTTAGTGCCTGCCACATAGAAGATAATCCACTGAATAATTGTTGAAGCAAATTAAGCTTATTTAGAGCCCACCCACCCTAATGAACTGGTTTGTAGATAATACGTTAGCAAAATTCCAATGGGCCATGCATTCTCAGATATCCTGAGCAAAATGTATCATCTCATATGGAAGCTCATATCACTACCTCAAATCCTCACCATGAAAGGAATTTTAGAGTTCACTTAGACCATTGGATCCCAAATGTGGATCCCTAGGTGATTCTGATGCCAGAGTTGAAACCAGTCCAACCTCCCAACCAAAAATCATCTCCTTGCTACAGCTTCTCCAATGCAATGGATAGTAGGTTCCAATGCCCTTCACATAATACCCAGCCACCTTACCAGGACCAACAAGGACCCGTAGGATCTGGTCCCTGCCTGCTCTCATTGCCTAGTGCTCTGTCCCTCTGCTCACTACACCAGCCACACTGAGCTTCTCTCTGCTCCTGAGTGCACCAAGCTACTTCCAACCTCCAGGCCTTTGTCCTTTCTGGTCCTTCTGATCACTCAGGTCACACCTCAGAGGTTCTTGTCTCAGAAACACCTTCTCTAGCCACCCAGTAAAGAACAGTCTATTACACACACACGCACATAAAACACACACACACACACAATACAGTCATTCTTTTACATTCCCTTTTATTGGGACAATGGCACCCATCACTAGCTACAATTACCTTTGTATCTGTCTGTTCACTTATTTGTTGTCTGTCTCCACTACTAGGATGGAAATTTCATGAAGGCAGAGATCTTGGCCGGGTGCAGTGGCTCACACCTGTAATCCCGGCATCCTGTGAGTCCGAGGCAGGAGGATCATGAGGTCAGGAGTTCAAGACCAGCCTGGCCAAGATGGTGAAACCCTGACTCTACTAAAAATCCAAAAATTGGCCAGGCGTGGTGGCGGCTGCCTGTAAGCCCAGCTACTCTGGAGGCTGAGGCAGAGAATTGCTTGAACCCGGGAGGCAGAGGTTGCAGTGAGCCAAAATTGTGCCACTGCACTCCAGCCTGGGCGACAGAGTGAGACTCCGTCTCAAAAAAAAAAAAAAAAAGAAAAGAAAGAAAGAAAGAAAACAAGCAGAGATCTTTCATGTCTTTTTCACTACTGCATCTATGTCTAGTACATAGTAAATGTTTCATGAGCACTAGTTAAATGAATGAATCTGTCAGCAAATCATTCATTGTACTAAGGAAGGTGAACCTTCTACCTCTGCTGCATGCCCCTAGTGATGGAGGAAGGCATCTCACCCCCGTTCAAGGCCACTCTATTCCACTGTGGGCCAGTTGAGATTATTAGAGAATTTTTCCCAGTGCCAAGCTGTCACCTGCCTCCCTCTTGCCTCCTGCCACTGGCTCTGCTTTAATTCCCTGTAGCTGCCCCCAACAAGCCTGGTCCTCCTGCCATATGACAGTCCTTCAAATATTTGAAGACTGTTAAGTTTCCTCTCTGCCTTCTATTGTCCCAGTGAATGGCTTCCTGGAGATGTTGTCAAGAAACAAGGCTGTGTTTACATTTAATGACTGTGCCCATAAAACACTTCAGCTTCCTGAATCTGTAAACGGCCTGTGTTTTTATTTTCCAGGACAGCTGCCGACACACTGCCAGGGTGGGGCTTGCACTTGCATTTTCCCCATCTCCGAGCTGTCCCTGGGAAGAGTCCAAGGGTTGTCTTTACAGGCCCTGAGAAATATGCATCTGGCAATATCAATTTCTAAGAAAGGTACTTGTGAGCTCCTTAGAAGAAAAAAGTAAAAAAGGTTTGGGAGAAGAAGGAAGTCCCTACAGCAGCTCCCTGCAGGAAGGGGGTAATAAAAGAAGCACAGGATAGGTCTTCCTTACAATTTTATCTTTGTCTCCTCCACCTGCTTTCCCCAATCACCCTTTCCAAAATAGCACATACATCCCGCCACCACCCCATTGTCGGGCACTTTTTATCCAGTTTCCAAGGCTTCATTTTCTTTACGGCTCATGCTGTTTGTCTACTTATTTGTCTCCTTGTTATCAACTTGTAACTCATATGTTTATTTTGTTTCCCCAAGTAGAATGTAAGCTCCCTAAGGACAGGGAGCTGTCTGTCTTACATGGTATCTATCCTCAGTAGGAAAATATTGCCTGGAGCAATGTTGGTACTTAATAAACAATGAAAGGATGGATGAAAGAATGAATGAATGATCGTAAGATCTCAGGCAGGTCACCTGACCTCTGTGAACCTCAGTTTCCTCTTCTTTAGAATGGGATAGTAGGGAGGAGATAATCTCATCACTAGGCTGTCGTATGGATCAAATCTGAGGATACCTGGGGAAATGTTTCACCAGTTGTAACTCTGTCAAATATTCCTGGTCACTGTGTCACACACTGACATAGGGCTGGACTTATAAGCAGGAAAAGCTAATACGATCCCTTCAGTGTGACTTCAGGGGCCCAAATGACCCCACAGAAGGTCTCCCTTATTGTTTAACCATCTGAAAATTCCATCATTAGGCATTCCTTTCAGTAAAGGCATCATGTTCCCACTAGAACAGAAATGCTTTCCTCAGTTTGAAGATGGGAGGGCAGAGATAATGGAGAAGAGATAGCTCACTTTCTCGTCATCTCAGCTACTCTCCTTTCAGCCCCCGAGTCTTGCTAACTTTTCCAACACTTCAGATGCATGATCCTGGATTACTTTTACTGCCAACAATTTTTGAAACAGAGGGATGGACTTCACTATCATCCACCTATCTTTCCAGCCTGGCTTAGGACTTTGGAGACATTTTCCATCTGACTCTCAGTCATGTCCCAACACACATTCCATAGCAGGGGAACTTCAATGTGCAAGTGTTTCCTGTCCTGGTCTTGCCAAAAGAAAACTGGACTCCGAAGATGAGACTCAAGGCAAGGCTTTGGCCCAGACAGTCCCAGTAGGATTATCACTGTCTGGAAGCAGAGGTGGGGTATCCTCCATGCCTTTAGGAGTGGCGTCAAGAAGTAAACGTAGAAGAAACATTATACCAACTCCTCACGGCAATGCCTACCCTCTGGCCAACGCTTCCACCTACTTACTGTTCCTGATACCCTCCCTTCCTCTATCACATTCCAACCTTGATGCAGTTCATCCCCCAAAACTCATTCACTTATCTAACAGGCAGGGGTTCAGCTCCTGCTCTGAACTGGAAGCATATGTAATCATTGTCCTGAAAGGCCTCAGCGTCAAGTGCGAGAAACAAAAGAAATGAAAGGGTGCTGCACAGTGTTAGAGGCATCTGTAACCAGGGTGTTAAGGTACTCAGAGGAGGAAAATAGAGGAAGGTCTTTTAATAAGATTTAGGAATGTCTGGGAATGCTTTTGAGAGGAGGGGGTAAAGTGAGTTTTAAAGAACAAGTGTAAATTAACCCAGAACAAAAGGGAGGAAGGGCATTGAAACTTGGAGAATAGAATATGCAAAATGAGAGTAGAGCATCTTCAAGGAAGTTCAAGGAGGTTGCTTTGGCTGGAGGGGAGAATGAGTGAGCCAAAAAGGGTCAGTTGATGACAGCCTAGTAGAGTAGGCTAAGGGGTTTTGGCTTATATGATAGAATGTCATATCCCTTTTATCATAAAGAGAGAGCCACTGAAGGAATTTAGAAGTGATCAAAATTGCACTTAGGTTAATTACTGCAGCTATAGTCTGGAGGACACATTCTGAGGAAAAGGTTCAATAGAAGAGTGAAGAACAGGCTAGGCACGGTGGCTCACACCTGTAATCCCAGCACTTTGGGAGGCCGAAGAGGGCAGATCACGAGATCAGGAGTTCAAGACCAGCCTGACCAACATAGTGAAACCCCATCTCTACTAAAAACACAAAAATTTAGCTGGGCATGTTGGCAGGCACCTGTAATCCCAGCTACTCAGGGGGCTGAGGCAGGAGAATCACTTGAACCAGGGAGGCTGATGTTGCAGTGAGTGGAGATGGGGCCACTGCACTCTAGCCTGGGTGACAGTGTGAGACTCCATCTCAAAAAAAAAAAGAAGAGTGAACAACAAATAAAAAGCTATGGTAAAATTCTCCTAAATGGTGGTGACTCCCGAAATAAAGCAGTGGCAGTTAAGGGGATGGGAGGGCGCTCAGTTTGGGGCATGTTGAGTCCAAGGGTTTTAGAGGCAGATGGACCTGGATCTTTACTTTGGCAGTGCCTTTGCTTAATGGTGTGGCCCTGCAAGGCAACAATCTTTCAACCCAGTCACTTGTTCTGGAAAGAAAGGATAGTAAGTTCCACCTTGCCAGGTTGTAAGAATCTGAGCTACAAATATCAAATGTACAGTACAGAGCCAGACTCACAGTAGGTCCTCAATGATGATAGCCTTTATGTATATCACAATTCCTGAGGGAGAGAGGACCATGATGCTGCATCTGCCAATCATCTGCATCACCAATGCCGAGTACAGTGGTTATAGACTATCCAACGTTGTGTAAGACTCAGAACATCATATCTCCTTCTAAACTGGTATAGACAAACTTATAAATAAAGTCATTGTCTTAATAAGAAAAACCAACAGGAGCCTGAATGACCGTCAGCCCACAGGTATTTGGGGGATGCCTTCTGCATGCCTAGCATTGCACTAAAAACTAGGATAGCCCAAAGAGGTACCCAGTGAAACACTGAATGTCACACTTGACCTCAAGAAGTTTCCCCTCTGGCTGGGAAAATAAATTAGAAATGCCTGAAACCGTTGAAGAACAATACCTCTTTTCAAGTCTTATCTTAGTGGCTTTCTTTACAACTTTGTCCCTAGTAACCTTGCCCTTCTTCCTGAAACTCACCTCGCCTTTAATTTCCAGGGCCCTACTCTCAACACTGATGGATTTTTTTTTTTTCATTCTCTCTTCTTGGTTCTTCTTCCATCTCTCTTCAATTGTTGGCGATCTCCAGAGTTCCTTGGTACTCTTGCCTTACTGCACATAGCTCCCTGAGCCACACACCCAGATCCATGGCTTCAGCTACCCAGACCTCTGTACTGAGCTCAGTGCTAACCTGCTACACTACCTTCCAGGTAACAGCTCCTGGGTACCCCACACACAGGCCAGACATAACATCTTCAATGAAGAACCCATTGTTTTCCCTTCAAACCTATTCCTCCTTCAGGCCGTACCTGAGTTAATGATATTACTATCCATTTAGCTGCCCAAGTTCTGTTTGCTAAGTGATTGTAACACAGTGATTAAAAGCACAAGTGCTAGAACTGAGCTGTCTGTTTTCAGATTCCAGTTCTTCTCATTTGCCCCGTGACCTGCTGGTTATTAAATATCTCTGTGCTTCAATTTCCTCACCTATAAAACAAGTACTTCAATAGTGCCTACTGTATTGAGTTGTTGTAAAGATAGAATAAGTTAATATTTATATAAAGTGCATCAAACAGTGTCTGGCACATCATAAGTAATATAAAGGGGTTTATTATTATTATTTTCGATTTCTCCTACTCCCTCAAACCTCTGCAAATGATTTGCCCTCACCTTCAGTAAATTCATCCTATCAGGAATCTCACTTCTCCATCCCAATTGCTGCTGCCTGTGTTCAGGCCTTCATCATCTATGACAGACATTTTCAAAGCCGCATCTACCCAGTTCATGTCCCCAGAGTTGAGGCCCTGGTGACTTCCGGGTGATGCTCACGTATCTAATGCCAAGACTTAGCTCTCAGATTCTGTCGTTCCAGAACCCTGGTGTCCACTCCAGGGCAGCATGAGTTCATGTAGAGTCAGCGAAGTTTCCCCCTCCACACTCACACTCCCCACCCACAAAATTCCACTATCTCTTCAGCATTCCTCCTACTTTGCGTTCCTTTCTTCAGTCCTTACTTATTTCCTGGTCCCTTTTAGTCCACAGACAGGTAGGAAGCCACAAGCAGCCTGGCCTTTTGACTCTCCACTTGTTCTCCCCTAGGGTCCCTCCTTCTGGATTGATAAGGGTGGGAACATTCAAGCTACCGATAAGACCTCTGCACCCAGCTCCTGTCCCTCCACTCCCTACGGCTCAGCTTTGAAGTTCCAAAAACCCTGCCTCTGTGACCTGATTGTGTTATCTTCATAACCAAGGTGAGAAAACAGAGAATCACTTTATGGTTTCCTGTAAGCAGTCTTCTCCAAAGCCATGATTTCCTATAATGCGGGTGGAAGAAGATCTGGGGTTTCTCAGAAATTACAGCACTATCTGGCACAGGGTAGGTGCTCCAGGAGCTGTTAGAGCAGTGGTTCTCAACCAGAGGCGATCTTGCTCCCCAGGTGACATTTGGCAAATTCTGGAGACATTTCTGATTATTACAACTTGGGGGATGAGTGCTGAAGGCACCCAGTGGATAGTGGCCAGGGATGTTCCCAAGTATCCTGCAATGCATAGAACAGTCTAGCAAGCAAAGAATAATCTGGCTCAACACATCAATAGTACTGAGGTTCAGAAATGCTGGTTTAGAAAATGGAGAGAAGAGGAACGGAAAGAGAGGAAGATACTTCCATGAATATAAAGGGTGTGGTACCATGGCATTTTTGCTCTGCTGCTCTTTTAATCTTCACGTATCCACACTTCAAAGAGATGTCAAAAATCCGTCATGGTTCTAAACAGTATACAGGAAAAGTAAGATCTATTTATCTCCTTGTTTTACATGAGCTGACAAACTCACTTGAGAGAGGGCACAAATTCATGGTTCATGGTGCCCAGAGACCTTATAGGTCCTGGCTGGGCGGCTAAGCAGCTGGCATGTTAGGGCAAGTTGCCTCAGTGGGCTTATCTACAAAGTGGGCAGAGGGGCTTAGGGTTCCCTTGGGAACAGTGAATTCTCTGATACCATAGAAAAGGAAGGGCTGACATCAGCAAGAGCTGGAGGACCAGGACCTCAGGGAGGAGGGCAGGTGGGCTGGATTGTGCACTGGCCTTGGAAAGAAGAGATATCTGAGCCCAGGACAGCAAGGGGTGAACAGAATTCAACAAATCGAGGTGGGAAAGAGGGTTTTAAGAGAACCGCACAAGCAAAGCCTTGAAGTAGAGATAAAATGTGTGTCTGACCCATTGTAGTTGCTCATAAATGCTGGCTCCTTCACCCTTAAGAAAACTGAGGTGAGCAGATGAAGCTTACTCTACTGGGACCCAACCCTAGTTAGACCACCTGACAGCATCCTTAGTTATGGAAACCTTAGGCCTTCAGTGATACTTCAGAAGGGGAGAACTGGGAGAAAGCACCAAGACCCTCTACTTGAGTGATTCAACACATTTCCTGGTAGGAAAACCCCTTTCCAGGATAATTTCCTCAAAATTATACTGTTTTTTAATAGGATCAGTTTATTGGGAAAACACATAATGGCAATAATTTAAGAAGCTCTATAAAGTGTAAGTGAATGTGTTTTAGTCTTCTCAAATGGTGTTTATGTACTTTTTTTTTCTTTCAATAGACATTTTTAGAGCAGTTTTAGGTTCACAGAAAAATTGGGCTGAAAGTACAGAGATTTCCCGTATACCCCCAGCCCCCACAAATTCCCAGCCTCCCCCATTATCAGCATCCCCCAGCAGATAGTTTCATGTGTTACAATTGAACCTACATTGACACATCATTATCACCCAGAGCCCATTATCACCCAGAACCCATTAGGGTTCACTCTTGGTATTGTACATTTTATGGGTTTGGACAAATGTATATTGACATGTATCCATCATTATAGTATCCTACAGAGAAGTTTCACTGCCCTAAACATCTTCTGTACTCTACCTCCCTCCCTCCTGACCCCTGCACACCATTGATTTTTTACTGTCTCCGTAAGTTTTGCCTTTTCCAGAATGTCATATGTTTGGAATCATATAGTTTGTAGACTTTTCAGATTGGATTGTTTCACTTGGTAATATGCACTGAAGGTTCTTCCATGACTTTTTATGGTTTGTAGCTCATTTATGTTTAGTGCTGAATAATATTGCATTTTCTGGATGGACCACAGTTTATGTATCCATTCATCTACTTAAGGACATCTTCCAAGTTTTGGAAATTGTGAATAAAGCTGCTATAAACATCTCTGTTCAAGTTTTTGTGTGGATGTAAGTTTTCATCTATATGCTGAGAAATGGCCATGGACATGGGAGGCAACGTGTGTTGTGGTCTCTGGACAATGTTCAGAAGAGAAACAGATGGATTAGTTTCCTGGAGAGATTCTGCAGCCTCCTTGGACTCTTGGCTCTTAAAAAGTGATAGCTAGAGAAAAACATCACGTAGCAGATCATGCAAACCAAGCTTCAAGAGGGAAGATGACTTCTCAAACACCCAGAGTTCTTTACTGACAGGTTCAAGACGATAGCCCTGGGTCCCTGCCTGCCTGCTGGCTTCTACCTCTGCTGCTTTCAGATACCGTTATCTAAATCTCAATGTCCTTCTCTAGATTAGGGGCATGTCACATCCACCCAGAAGTACCCATCAGTACGACTGTTTCTATGTCATACTATTCAGTGGAGTTGAAGAAGAGTCATACAACTTTTCCAAACAGTGAAGTCCCAGAAGGACTTTGCTAGACCTGAGGCAGTGAAGCATGATGACACAGACCCTGAAGTCAGATTCAATCCTTTGCTTAACAAATATTTTGGAATGTCTACTTAATGCCAGACATCATTCTAGGAGCAGGGTTACAGGAGTGAGTAGGGTGACTTATGACCCCTGATCTCCTGGCTGCCACTTACAGGTCAAGTGGCCTTGAAATATCATTCAACGTCTCTGAGTGTTAGTTTCTTCATTTGCAAAATGAGATTTTTGTTTTAAAAACTACCCTATAACAGAACTGAGACAACATCTGCACATCTCTCAGTCGGCTGCCTGGGACATGGCGAGCATGCAGTACAAGTTACCTACTGATGTCACCAGGCTAAGGCAGAGCCCTGGGGCTGTCCAGATAGAGATTTATGTTAAAACTCTGGGACAAGTGGATCTTTTGCCTGACCTCTACCATTAAATAACAACAAGATTAAAAGCAGGTGCCTTTTCTCCATGTAGGTGCTTATCCACCAGTACATGCCCTTCCTTCTCCCAACCTCTATGCAATGGCCTCAAGGAAAAAATCAAAATAAATCTTTTTCCTAGAAGCCAGCTGACCCTTCCTTTGTTTATTAAATATTCCTTAATTGCGAGTGCCACCTGTCCATTGGAACTCCACTTGTCTCTAACATGGTTACAGTGGTCAGGACACCTGAGCCTCCTTAACTGCAGCTCAGAGTCCTTGACTCCTCCTAGGTCAGCCTCTCAGCTTCAACATTTACAGGCAGACCTACAAAGGGACTAAGATTTTGCCTGAAGCTGCTACACCTTTGACCTTTGCAATTGCTTGCGTTTCAAATTCAGTTTTCCAAGACATTGGAAAAAAACACAAAAGAAACCCTCCTTCTATTAATTGAGCAGTGGGTCTCCCAAGGCCTAGGCTAATGGAGCACTCAATAGCTTGTTCATCAGATGAAGGCTGCCCCCCTTTCTGCTTGAGATTCTTGTACCCATAGAGAAGTCTTGTTTTGTATATTCTAAGTGGTTATGAAGGTCATGAAGAATCAATGAGGCCTTCATAAAGCCTCTGGGCTTCCTTTGTCGTGGTACTAAGGTCCCCTGAAATTATTGGCTTGACTTTCACCTGAAGATTTTCAGCAATAGTCTGGCCAATGGCTTAAGGCATAGCTAACACCTGGTCAATGGTCCTTAGAAAGCCACTGAAGAGGCCCTACTAGGTGGTCTTAAGAGGGCAAGCATCTTAATGGCAGCTGACAGTTTGGTTCTGTACAAAATGAGGTCACAGACCCCACGAGAACAAGAACAAATCTCTGTGTTCAGAGAAGGTTGAAGGACACTCTCAGCACATGTGAAGAGGAAAGTTTAAGGAGGACAGTGAGTTGAAGCTTTGGAGATAAGTATGGAATTACAGAAGTTCACGGCTTCCTAACCCCGGGAGAGGAAAGACAGAAGCCAGAAAATGCTCCAGGGAAGTTACTAACAAACCCAGTCTTCAAGAGTCTAGTGGCCTTCATTGTCTTTGAAGTTTCTCCTTCACCTACAGGGTCAGGTCCAAATTCTTCAGCCTGGCTTTTGAAATCTTTCAGAGTCTGACCCCAGTGTAGGGAACAACTTGTGATGGCAAAAGTTTAGGGACAAGATTATAGCACCCAAAGTGGGGAAGCCAAGTTTGAAGTAAAACCTTCATATTTTACAGTTCTGAATGTTCAGGTAAGTTACAAATTCCAACCTTGTAAGATGGGTCTTATAATTATTTGTTAGAGAAAGAAACAGAGGCCGAGAGAGATTAACTGGATTTTAGGACTCATGTGATAGAAAAAGGCAGAACTGGGGCTAGAGCAAGAGTCTGCTTCCTGAATCTTGGTTGAAGCATGGACTCCTGGTATTATGCCACCCCTGCCTCTTCCATCCTTAGGACATACTAAAAACACACTCTGCGAGGCTCCTTTAATCACTTTATACACTTTTGAAAGTTTCTGCTAATTAAAGTCTTGAGCTTCTCTTATTCTATGCTGAGATGCTGTGTCCCTCTTTGCATTCATCTGCTGTCCATGTTTGACTCATTAAATATTCATCAGACAGAGTATGCAGGAGAATGATCTTCCTCAGATCATCATCCCTTTCTGTCCTCTCCTGAGAGAATTTTCACTTATTCTGTCAATTTTACTTTGTATTGTCTTTTCCCTAACCATAAACCAAACTTCAGCTTACAAAAGCCTAATAAACAAGGCTCAGAGGGGATGTTACACACACACAGCATATATATATACATACATATATGTATATACACATACATACATACAGAGCGAGAGAGGGCAAATCCCAAAGTCAGAGTGCATATGTCATCAACTGTAAATCATAAGCTCGACCCCCTGACTTCCTGACTTGAAAGTCAACTCCAACACACATGAGAAGGAGCCTTCCATAGTCAACAGACTGGGAAAGTTGGCAGGCGATTCTCTTTCTCCATTCTTCAAAACAGCCTGGAGGTGGGGGGTAAATATTTGGGAAGGAATGAGGGAAAAATGCAATAATGATAGAAACAAACTTAGGTGTTTTTCTTTTCATCCTCAAAGACATCTCAGTTTGGGTCATCATACCTAGCTGCTTAACAAACACTTCTCAAATCTCAGTGGCTCAGCACAATAGAAGTTTATTTTTTTCTCCAATAAAACAATGCAAGGGGCAGGGCGTGGTGGCTCAAGCCTGTAATCCCAAAACTCTGGGAGGCCGAGATAGGCGGATCACAATGTCAGGAGATCGAGACCCTCCTGGCCAACATGGTGAAACCCCATCTCTACTAAAAATACAAAAATTAGCTGGGCGTGGAGGTGCGTGCCTGTAATCCCAGGTACTCAGCAGGCTGAGGCAGGAGAATGGCTTGAACCAGGGAGTTGGAGGTTGCAGTTAGCTGAGATAGTGCCACTGCACTCCAGCCTGGTGACAGAGCACCTCAAAAAAAAAAAAAAAAAAATGCAAGGATTCAGTGGGCAGCTATCTGTACTGTATGTGATCTGTGTGTGATTCAGGGGCCCAGGCTAAATTATTTCCACCTTAGGGCTCTATAACCCTCATCCTTCACAAGGATCTTTGAACCCTCTGCACTCAGACTGCAGATGGGGACAAAGAGAATGAAGAGGATTGCTTGGAGGGTTTTTCTGGGCTAGGCCCGTGATTCCATTGTGCTTACATTCCATTGGCCAGAAACAGGCACCTGGCCACACCTAATTGCCTGGAGACTCGGACAGGAAACCTAGCTGTGTGCATTTTTATGAGCACATTGCAGGTTCTGCTACAACAGTCTGTTCCACACGGGGTCCTTGAATTTCAGAGAGGTTCAGGAGAGCCTGCCAAACACACCGAGCAGCCTTGAGGGGAGGCCAGGCTGGCCCCCCCAGGCTTCCAAAGAGTAGATCGACATCAAGGTTGGATTTCATATGCCCGGAACAAGAGCAATTTAGGCCCCAGGAGCCAGAGGAAAAGCCAAGCCAAAGGCTACTGGATAGAGAAAACTGAAATTTGAATCCCCAAAAGACCAGAGAGACCAGAGGCAGAAATCAAAGTTGAGTTGCAAAGCCAGAAAGTTTTTTAAAAAAAAAGAAAAAAAGAAGTAAAGAATTGGATGAATAAAATAAGAGCAGTTCAAGAGGGGCTATGGGAAAGGGTCTAAGCAAAATTGGCCCAGACCCTAGAGGGAGTACCTGGGTCATCATCAGAGATTAGTGGGTGTGTAGTGTGTCTGTGGATTGGCTTGGCTTAAAGAGGCAGGAGCAAGAACTTTCCAGAAGAGTGAGAAGGAAAACTCATAGTTGACTGTTATAGGTTGAATTGTGTCCCCTCAAAATATATATGCTGAAGTCTTAACCCCCAGTACTCCAGAATGTGAACTTACCTGGAAATAAGCATATTGCAGATATAATTAGTTAATCTAAGATGAGGTCATACTGGAGTATAATAGACCCCTAATTCAACATGACTGGTGTCTTTACAAAAGAGGAAATTTGGACACAGACACGCACACAGAAAGACCGGCTTATGAAGATGAAGGCAGAGGTTGGGGTGATGAGTCTACAAGCCACAGCATGCCAGTGACTGCCAGCAAACCAGCAGAAGCTAGGCAGGGGGCATGGAATAGGTTCATCCTCAATTTTAGAGGAAGCATAGCCATTCAACATCTTGCTCTTGGACTTCTGTCCTCCAGAATGGGAAGAAAATAAATCTCTCTTGTCCAAGCCACCGAGTTTGCAGTACTTTATTCTACTAGCCCTAGCAAACAAATACTCTATGATGCTGTAGAGGCAGCATCAAGGGGAATATTGCATCAAGGGACAATGGGAGAACAGTGATGTTGCTTTCTGTTCACACCCCATGAATCCAGCTTGTTCAGCACTCTGGATATCAAAAAAATGATATATTTATTAAATTTATAATCTGGGCCTTTGAGTGAGTGAAAGGACACGTAACAAATATAAAACAAGGGCTAAGTGCTAGAAGAAAACCTAGGCAATACCATTCAAGACATAGGCATGGGCAAAGACTTCATGACTAAAACACCAAAAGCAATTTCAACAAAAGCCAAAATTGACAAATGGGATCTAATTAAACTAAAGAGCTTCTGCACAGCAAATAAACTACCATCAGAGTGAACAGGCAACCTACAGAACAGGAGAAAATTTTTACAATCTACCCATCTGACAAAGGGCTAATATCCAGAATCTACAAAGAACTTACACAAATTAACAAGAAAAAAAAAAAAAACTCCATCAAAAAGTGGGCAAAGGATATGAACAGACACTTCTCAAAAGAAGACATTTATGCAGCCAATAGACATATGAAAAAATGTTCTTCATCACTGGTCATCAGAGAAATGCAAATCAAAACCACAATGAGATACCATCTCGTGCCAGTTAGAATGGCAATCATTAAAAAGTCAGGAAACAACAGATGCTGGAGATGATGTGGAGAAATAGGAATGCTTTTACACTGTTGGTGGGAGTGAAAACTAGTTCAACCATTGTTGAAAACAGTGTGGTGATTCCTCAAGGATCTAGAACTAGAAATACCATTTGACCCAGCGATCCCATTACTGGGTATATACCCAAAGGATTATAAATCATGCTACTATAAAGACACATGCACACGTGTTTTTATTGCAGCACTATTCACAATAGCAAAGACTTGGAACCAACCCAAATGTCCATCAATGATAGACTGGCTTAAGAAAATGTGGCACATGTACAGTGATAGACTGGATTAAGAAAATGTGGCACATATACACCATAGAATACTATGCAGCCATAAAAATGATGAGTTCATGTCCTTTGCAGGGGCATGGATGAAGCATCATTCTAAGCAAACAATCACAAGGACAGAAAACCAAACACCGCATGTCCTCACTCACAGGTGGGAGTTGAACAACGAGAACACATGGACACAGGGCGGTGGGGGGCTGGGGGAGGAATAGCATTAGGAGAAATACCAAATGTAAATGACGAGTTGATGGGTGCAGCAAACCAACATGGCACATGTATACCTATGTAACAAATCTGCATGTTCTGCACATTTACCCTAGAATTTAAAGTATAATTAAAAAAAAAAACAAAAAAAAGAAGGGCTGGGTGAATGTTATGGTAGTTCCAAGGAGAGAAGGTTGGATGTGATCAGGGATGGAGGAAATGAAAATTAGCCTGGACCTTGAAAGCTGAGTTCATCTTAGGAATGCAGAGAATAGAAAGATAAAATTTTAGGTGGCAGAAATAGTGCTGCTCAAGCACCCCCATGGTGCTATGCAGTACCCCCTCACTCATGGAATATTTCCCTCCTAGATCTCACTTGTAACTAAAGCCAGAGTGTTGAACAAGCTGGGCTCGTGGAGTGTGAGAAGAAAGCAACATCACTGTGCTCCCATTATCCCTTTAAAATGTATTCAATTGGGAAAGGTCATCCTCTGGCCTCAAATGAAAACTTGTACAATCCAGTGAATTTTCTACTCACTGGTAATTAATAAAAGTCAGTGTTCCTTTATATCATGAAGTATCCTGCATTCAGATATTGGAATGCCTCTTCATACAATAATCTGCAATCCAAACTTGATTCCAAGGTCAATCTTCTCCTGTTCCCTGGGTAAGGCCCATGCTAGCTGAGAAGCCTGGAGCTCAGACTTCTCCTTCATTGAGTTACTAAGTGGTTTCTGCCACTATGGAGTTGGAGAAGGGTAGAAATTAAGGCAAGGGGCACATGAAAATATTTGCTTGCCTGGTATTCTTGTAAGCTGGCTCTATATTCTTTGAGCACAGCAGATATTCAAAAATGCCTCTTTATCTTAAGAGACATTTTTGTGGGTTCTTTGGGGGTCCCTCCAAAATTGCTCTGACCTACAGCTCCCTTGATGCAGAGGGTGCACACTTCTGTTTCGGCTGATGGTTTATTCCTTCCACATCTCCCAGGAATGTGGCCAAAGCTCCAGCTGAGATCTGGGCTCCACTCTAGGCAACTGTACGGAACGGACAGACTACAATCCCACTCTGACTCTCTTGCATATAGAACATGGAAAGAGTGTTGTATTTTTATCCCTGAAAAGCTCTCAGAGGACAAGCTGCACAGTGTAGCCATCTCTCCTTTGGATCTTGCATCAGCAGCTGACCAGGACATCTCTTATCCCTCAAATGTCTCGGGTGAGAGTCAGGCTTAAGTCCACTGCAACCTGCAACTTCAAGAGATATACACTCTGCTCTCTGAGTGGTCTTGCTGAAACCCTTCTAGGTAGACTCCAATGAGGGACATGTTCCCTGCCCCTACCCACTGAGCTCAGTGGAGAAGCAACCTCTACCAGGAAGTCCTCTTTCTTCTAAATCATCTTGCCTCCTGACACTTTCCTATCCTGGTGTAGGTGAGGCACTTAAGAGGGAGCTAACTACTCTTGACCACCGACTTTTCACAAGTTCTTCTGGGTGGTCAATCTCACAACACATTTTGGTGTGTGATAATCTGTTGTCATAGGATCTCAGCCAAAACATCCATGTTAACTTCCTTTCATATAATTCTTTACTACTCTGCAACTTTCCCAAGAGTGAAATACCTGGTTTTTTTGTTTTTTTCACTTTTATAGTCCAGCCTCAGACACAGTATTCAAGAGTCATTGCTTGAATGAATGAATAAACTAATATATACTGTAGGATTATATAAAGCAGGGTCCTCAAAATTAAAGATATCAGCTTGACTGGAGAAGAGAGTTTGTTTAGGGAAGGATCAAGATCTAAATAGGAAGGAAGGGCTTAGATAATAGAGGCAGAAAAAACTTTATGGACCATGAAGCAGAGTGGAAAAAAAGATAGGTTTCAGGTACAGATGGATCCAGGTGAACACTCAGCTCTGCCATTAAAGTTGACTCTGGGCCAGGAGCAAGGTTCTTAACCTCTCTGGCACTCAGCATTCTCACTGTAAAATAAATATCATCAATGCTATCTCATAAGATTGATATAAAGTTTAATTGAGACAGTGTATGTAAAGCACCTGGAATAGGGCTTATCACACAGTGGGTGGCTGACAGAGGGTAATAATGACTTTAAATCATATTTGAGTACATCTTGTGGGTCAGGGACTGTGTTAAATGTTTTATTTAATTATTTTATTTAATTTTTACACCAAGCCAATGAGACAGGGAGCAAGTTAGCCTGATTTTAGCACAAAGAATTAAAGTTAAATGCCACGCTCAAAGTCACAGAGCTGGTGACAGGCAAACCTGGGATCTGGACTCACATCTCTCTTCCTACAGAGCCTGCTGTATGTTACCCTGACATCTCATGCATCTTTAATGAAGGATAATTGTGTAGCTGGCATTAAGAGACTCTAGGAATGGTAGCAGAATGGTAAGAGACTCTAGAAATGGTAGCAGATATCAAGGAGCAACATGCTTCAGTCTCATGCTAAAAGCAATTATAATTTTCTTTTCTTAATTAAAATCAAATCTGTGATTTGAAGAATAAAATATTTGCTGGAAATTTCTCAGGAAATAAAAAATGTTAGTATGATTGGAGTACACACTGTGGATAGTGACCCACAGTGAGGGTCAGCTGAGAGAATGTGTGAAAACGCTTGGAAACCTAGAAAGTTCTTAAATAAAGGATGGCAGTAGGTTTTCAGAGGACTTGGGAGAGCATGATTACTCTCTTGAATGCTTGAATCCATCTCTCCCCACCAAGGTCTTCCTCCCACTAAAAGAACAAGAATGATGCAGAGACAATGAAGAGTCAAGAGAGGTGAGAATACTGTGGGAATGCACCTCACCAACTTTGAAAGGCCCAAATCCCAAAGGAATGACCATCACTCTTGGAAAGACAGAGAAGGCCTGGGGTAGACTTTAGGGTGATTCGGGGCTTGTTTTGTCTGACACTGGGACCAAAGCAAATGTGACCTGAATATTCAACCCTAAGAGGATTCCAGGACACATTATTAACAAGTAGATTGTGTACACCTAGGAATATAAATGGTGAGCATCAAGCCATCCAGGTCAAATTCATGAGGTCTGATGGATGGGCAAATGCAGGGCTGGGACACCTTTGGGGCAGCCTAGAAGGAGAGTTTCCCACGGTCCTGTGGAGCCAGTGGGGCAGGGGAACGCCTCAAATACCTCCACTGCAGCCTCGGAACTTTAAATAGACCCATATCATACTTCAGTAAGAACAAAGACAATAACAGCAATAATATCTGCTGTGTAGGTGCACTCAGAGTGTGCCAGGCACTGTGCAGAGCATTTTCTACGCATGACCCAACTTAACCCCTAACACAACCCTGTAGAGTAGATATTTGAATCACCAGCATAACAAAAATGTGGAAAACGAGACGCAGAAGGATGTGGTGACTTACTCAAGACCACACAGCCCCCTTGGTAAAATTTGAATTTGAATTCAGGTCCATGCAATTTCTAAATCAATGTTCATGATAATTATGGTATCTTAAACATATTAGGAGGTTGAGAGCTAAACTGGAGGCCAAGATGAAGATATAAACAGAGAATGGAAAGGTGTGAGCAGCAAGCAAAAAAGGAAACAGATACTGGGCTCTGAAAGTGGAGTGCCCCACCTCTATTTCTTATTAGCTGTATTCCTTGAGTAAGTTATGCATGTCCTCAGTTTTTTCATCTATAAAATGGGGATATTAATAGCAGCTACCTTCTATGGTTGTCGTAAGGATGTGATGAGATAATAACCCGCAAAGCACTTAGAACAGTGTCTGGCATGTAAGAAGTGCCATTTTAGCTACAATTACTCTGAAGTGTGGGTGGGCTAGGCTGTGTGTTTGAAACTATCTTCCTGACTGCCAAGACCAGATGGTTTCCCTAGGAGCTTCTTCAAGAAGCTACAGTGAACTGGAAGAAACTAACATTGGTTTACCCACAGCAAGGCTTGGCAAATACATGGATTTCCCTTTCTTAATAGGGATTCAAACTGGGAATGTTCTAGGCATAACAGATGGTGATGTCAATAAAGCAATTAAGGTCTCCTGTGATTTTTTTTCCACATTTATTGGTTTATTTTAAAGGATATTACAAAGGATACAGATGAAGAGATTCATATGGTGGGATACTGGGGAAGGGGTGTGGAGTTTCCATGGCCTCCCTGGGCAAGCCACCCTCTGGGAACCTCCATGCATTCAGCTATCCAGAAGTTCTCTGAATCTTCTTCTCTTGGGTTTTTATAGAGGTTTCATTACTTAAGCATGATTGATTAAGCCACTGGACATTGATGATCAACTTGACCTTCAGCCCTCTTTCCTCCCCAGAGGTTGGGGAGTGAGCTGAAAGTCCCCACCCTCTAATCTTGCCTTGGTCTTTTGGGTGACCAACCTCACCCTGAAACTATCAGACAAAAGACACACAAAAGATAGCAGTGTGGAGAACCCAGGGATTTTAAGAGATCTGAGCCAGGAACCGTGGATGGAAACCAATATATCATAACACCACAGTCCACTCCCTGGTTTTCGACATGGATCCCTTACATCAAAAGAATATACATAATCAGTAATAATTAGTCCACTCCATCATATTGCATGAGTATCTTCCCAGGGTGAGGCCACTCAGGTTCGCAGGCTTCCTTTTGATCTTGTCAGGTTCTACAAGCAGGAGCGGCCTGGGTAAATACACAGCTTCACCCTCTCAGGCACCTTGAATCACTGAGCTAAGAGACAGTGTCATCTCTTGCTCTGAAATTCTTTTGAGTAGTTAACATAATGTTGAATTTCCCTCAATTAAGAACCCATGGTTTCATTTCTTTATTCTCAGTTACCATTTCTCCTTCTCTCCATGAATACCCAAACTTTTTCACCTTTGGAAGGGACATTAGAATGGTCACTGTGCTGATCTAGATTATAGGCAGCAATACAAGTCTACCAAGTACCTCCTTCTCAGTCCACTTCCATTCCAATAGGATGAGGTTATATAGGTGCAGAATTAGTGAACTATTTTTACCACCAGGCACAATAGCTGCATTTATTCTTAGACCAGTTTTGCTAGATGAAGGCACACGCCCATCAGGCCCTTTGGAATTCTGATATAAGGTTTAAAAACATACGCCGGGCGTGGTGGCTCATGCCTGTAATCCCAACACTTTGAGAGGCTGAGGCGGACAGATTGCCTGAACTCAGGAGTTTGAGACCACCCTGGGAAACATGGTCAAGCCCCATCTCTACAAAAATGTAAAAAATTAGCCGGGCATGGTGGCGCGCACCTGTAGTCCCAGCTGCTCAGAAGGCTATTGCACGGGAATCGCTTGAGCCTGGGAATTGGAGGTTGCAGTGAGCTGAGATTGTGCCACTGCACTCCAGCTTGGGCTACAAAGTGAGATTCCATCAAAAAAAAAAAAAAAAAAAAAAAAGACATTGTCATTGTTACACTTTCTTATTTAGAAGTCATCCCTGCTTCTGGTACTTGTGGTTGCAGCCCTGGTCCTAGCAGCACTGTGTCAGGTAGCAGAGAAAACACAATTTTTGGATGATTTGGAGATGAAAAAAATTATAGCCAGGTGCAGTGGCTCACGCCTGTAATCCCAGCACTTTGGGATGCCAGGGTGGGTGAATCACCTGAGGTCAGGAGTTTGAGACCAGCTTGGCCAACATGGTGAAACCCCATCTCTACTAAAAATACAAAAATTAGCCCAGCGTGATGGTGCATGACTGTAATCCCAGCTACTTGGGAGGCTGGGGGCACAAGAATCCCTTGAATTCGGGAGGCAGAGGTTGCAGTGAGCTGAGATCACGTCATTGCATCATTGCACTCCAGCCTGGGTGACAGAGCGAGACTCCGTCTCAAAAAAAAAAAAAAAAAAAAAAAAAAGAAAAAACTATAGTCGTTATACCAGCATACTCTCTTGACAAAAACTGTATAGCCATACCATCATCCTCCCCAGCTCCTCTTCAACCAGAAAAACAGAAAAAAACCTAGTGGGGACACTCTAGTCCCACTCACGCTTTTATCTCCAGCATCCCCAGCCCTTCATGCTTTTATCTCCCCCTGTTTTAGACAACCAATGTTTCCATTGCCCATGCTACTTCTCTATTAAACGATTACTCTCTGGAGGATATCTCTCTGCCCATTGTTGGACATTATGGGCTGTACGGTGTGCTCCTTGGTCTGAAGAAATGATGGTCAGCTGTCCAAGTTGTCCAAAGCCATGCTACACTTCTCTCTGTTTTTTATGGTACCCTGAGCATTTACATCTTCCACCAGGTAAGCAAAGCCCACTCCACAGTCAGTGTCTGTGCCTGACAAGGCCCATTTGTCACCCCCAGGGCTGCTAGCACAAGTCTCACTTGCCAGCTATGTTCAGGGCCTTCCCACCAGAGAATCTGCCCAATAGCCATTAGCAATCTCTATCTCTTTTCTTGGCATACAGAACAGCTTTTGCTGGCGTTTTGTGCCTGAGAGGTGCAAGAGGACTGTGTCTAGATTCAGTCTATCTCTGCACTGCCCACATATCCATTCATCTTATGGACCCAGGTGGCCACCTCAAAGAAGCACGCAGGAATATCTGCTTGTTGATTCTTGTCACCTTCTGAACTTGGAAAGGGGTTCTTCTGATGGGCACTGACTTGTTCTACGTTAATGCCCCTCTCAGATTTCCATAGGGCCATGCTCCATATGGGCATCTCTTTAATTGGACAGGTTTCCATTGACCTTTTCCCTGACCATGGAGCCAGGTCATTGCTCACTGCTAGTGAGTCAATAAAAACCCAAATACAGGCCAGGTGCTGTGGCTCACGCCTGTAATCCCAACACTGGGAGGTCGAGGTGGGTGGATCACTTGAGGTCAGGAGTTCGAGAGCAGCCTGGCCAACACGGTGAAACCCCATCTCTACTAAAAATACAAAAATTAGCTGGTCATGGTGGTGCCTGCCTATAATTCCAGCTACTCAGGAGGCTGAGGCAGGAGAACTACTTGAACTCGGGAGGCGGAGGTTGCAGTGACCTGAAATCGTGCCACTGTACTCCAGCCTGGGCAACAGAGTGAGACTTCATCTCAAAAAAAAAAAAAAAAATACAGAGGCTTCTACTATTGTTTAATTCTTCCATGACTTTTAGGAAAACAGCATGCAATTCAGCCCACTGAGCTGATCTGCCTTTACCTTCTTTGATCAAAATAACAGCCTTCCAAACAGGATGCTGTCCATTCACCTTGGAGCTGCCATCTGTAAACCACGCAGCTCCTTGTTGGTCAGTCAGGAGCTGTTCATACTGTACTGTCCAAGTGTTGATAGAATCTGGCAGCACCTCCCACAGTTCCAGAGCCAGTCCTGGGAGAAACGAGGCTTTGTGCTTGTGAGTATCTCCTCCTTGCATTCCCCTAGTTGCATGATCTTGTATAAACCATTTCTATTTTATTAGGAAATACTCTGGGCACTTGCATCCCCATTAGAGCATTTTTCTGACCTCACCCAAGATATCATGGGTATTTCAGATTTCAAAGTCATTTCATGTCAGATGCAGCGATGCATAGGACAAGGTGTGGGGGAAGGAGCACGAAACCCCTTCCTTTTCTTAAAAGCCCTTTCCATGTCAATACATATCAAGCATAAAGTAACTGTTTAAAAAGAAAAGAAAAAGGCTAGGGGATGGGTTCCTTGGGGGTGATTAAATGAGATATTTCTGGATATATACAGCCATCAGAGAGAGTTGCACTAGGTGGCCTCACAGAAAAAATTCAAATCCAAGACCCCATCTTTCTTTGCCATGGTGACATGAGCTTTTCCCAAAAGGCAGCAACAGTAAGTACTGAAATTTGCAAGGCTTTTTCTAGTTTACTTTTCTCTTTCATATACATCATCTGAAACAGCACTCTGCAAACTTGGCCTAATGCAAAGAGGAATCTTTTCTTTGATTTGCTTGCTTATTTACTCATTTAACAGATTCCTTTTACATGCCTATTATGTCCCAGTCACTGTTCCAGGTGCAGAGGATACAACTGTTTAAAAATATAAATTATCCTCTACCACTGCCCCTGGCTCCTCCTCCTTGGGGAGGTCCCCAAGGGGGTATAGGACCAAAGGAGAGGCTGAGGATCCTAGGGTGCTCTCACCTGAGGCAGGAAGGGTTGCCTCCAAAAAAATACATATAAATATAAATTAAAAATGCAGTTCCTGCATAATAGGGTTTATAATACAGGAACTAAAGGTATATAATAAATACATATGTCAGGCTGTGTTAACCTCCAAGAAAAAAAAAAAAGCAAAGCAGCAGGAAAAGGGAAGGATCTTTCAGTTGGGAGTTCACAGGAAGTCTTTCTCAGAGAGGGACATGTGAACAGAAATACGAACAAAGTTCGAAATAAGCCACCGAGGGAAAGAGCATTCCAGGCAGAGGAAACAGTAAATGCAAGGCCCTGAGGAATGGCAGTGGAGCCCTGGAGCCCTGTGGCTGGAGCAGAGTGAGAGCAGGGCAGACGCTGAGGGATCTGGTCAGAAGTGCAGCTGACAATCAGAGGCCTCCACTTTGAGTTGTTGTTTAATTTTTTTTTTTAAAGGAGAATCAGAGGTCTATGTCAAATTCACAGACCACTATGAGAACTTTATTTATTTATTTATTTATTTATTTATTTATTTATTTATTTATTTATTTATCTGAGACAGGGTCTCACTCTGTTGCCCAGGCTGGGGTGTAGTGGCACGATCTCGGCTCATTGCAACCTCTGCCTCCCAGGTTCAAGCGATTCTTCTGCCTCAGCTTCCCAAGTAGCTGGGACTACGGGCATGCACCAACACCATGCCTGGGTAATTTTTGTATTTTTTGGTAGAGATGTTTCACCATGTTGGCCAGGCTGGTCTCAAACTCCTGACCTCTGCCCGCCTTGGCCTCCCAAAGTACTAGGGTTGATTACATACATGAGCCACTGCACCTGGTCTAGAAATTTAGTTTTTACTCTGAGTGAGATGAAAAGCCACTGAGAGGTTTGGAGCTAAGGAGTGAAATAATCTAACCTAGCGTATGATTTTAAAATATCACCAGGAGAATAGGGCACAAAGGGACACAAATGGAGGCAGAAAGAAGAGTCCGCTGCAATAGATGAGGTGGGAGATGAAGTAGCTTAGAACAGCATGGTGGCAGTGGAAGTGGTGAGAAGTAGACAGATTGTTAACATATTTTGAAGATAGATCCATCAGGAAAGGAGAGGAAAGGAGTCAGGGATGCCTCTAGACTTTCAGGTTGCTCACTTGGAAGAAAGCAGTAGTCATTTTTTAAGAAAGAAAGATTGGGGTAGGAGTAGTCTTGGGAGATACCAGAAGTTCCGTTTTGAACATGTTAAGCTTGAGATGCCTACTAAGCCGGTAGCTGAATGTAAGAGTCTGGAGTATAGAGGAAACATTCAGGTTTGAGAGAACAATTGAGGAGTCGTTAGCATGTAAATGGAAGACTCATCGAACAGATGAAGAGATGCTAGTGAGGTGGAGGAGGGCAACGGAGAGTGAGGTTCTTGTTGCCAAGTGAAGAAATGATTCTACCAGGAAAGGATGACCAACTGGGTCAGATAGTCAAGTGAGGCCACTTGAAGATGGAGGATGGAGCTGAGGATGTCAAGTCAATGACTGGATATAGCCACATGAAGGCCACTGGTGATCTGAATAGAAGGTGGTTTTAGGCTGGGCTTGGTGGCTCACACCTGTAATCCCAGCACTTTGGGAGGCTGAGGTGGGCGGATCACCTGAGGTCAGGAGTTCAAGACCAGCTTGGCCAACATGGCAAAACCCCATCTCTACTAAAAAATAATAATAATAACAAAAATTAGCCGGATGTGGTGATGAATGTCTGTAATCCCAGCTGCTCAGGAGGCTGAGGCAGGAGAATCACTTGAACCCAGGAGGTGGAGGTTGCAGTGAGCTGAGATTATGCCATTGCACTCCAGCTTGGGCAACAAGAACGAAACTCTATCTCAAAAATAAATAAATAAATAAATAAATAAATAAATAAATAAATAAATAAAAGAAGTTGGTTTCAGTAGAACAGTGTAGACCAAGTTCTGCTTAAAATGAGTTGATAGAGAACGGGAAGAGAGTAAATGGTGACAAGTCCAGACAATTCTTTCGAGAACTTTTCTGCAAAATTTGTTCTATAAACTTTTCTGTAAAGTTTGTAGAGAGATCGAATGGTTGCTGGTGGGCATCTCTGGTCAAGGACAAACTTCAGTTTTTCATTTTTCAAAGACAATAGTTGTAGAGAAGAAACATTAATTTCTGAAAACCAGAAATGATCTATTGATTGATCCATGCTGACTATTTAATTATCCAGGAGTCTATACTAATGAGACACTTCCCTAGATGTGACACACTCGACTGCCCACAGTTACAAAGACCAAAGAGGCCATCCATGTTGAAAGCACCCCATGCTGAGGTGGGCATAACACCAATTATCTACAATATTCCTAAAGAGGAAGCCAGGAGCCTTCCAATTTTTTAATGGAGCAAATACATAGTACAAGGAAAACATAAAAATTAAATTGCTAGAAATTTGACCAAATCATTAGTTAAAAAAAAAAAAAAAAATTCTTCTACTTAGCAATCTCCATTCCTAACCTGGAAAATGGTTGGAATCATTGAGTTTAAAAACATTTAAATTTTCAATCATTAACTCATACAAGCCACATAATAACCCAGCAGTGATGCGGATTCCTGTTGCCCTTTGTCTACTGCTATGCAACAAACAGCCCCAAATGTAGGAGGGTCAAGACAACTATTTCATTATGCTCATGGAATCTACGGGTTAGGACACTCAGGGCACAGTGTGGAAAGGTGCATCTCTGCTACACAATGTCAGTGCCTCAGGAGAGAAGGCATAAATGACTGGCAGCAACTTGCAGAGCAGGGTGCTGGAACCATCTGCAGGCTCATTCACTCATATGTCTGGCTTCTGTGCTGGGATGACCTAAAGGCTGTTGATCAAAGGCCTCTCCTGGATGCTCAGGGTAGTCGCCCTTTCTATATGCACCTCAGGGTTCCAAGAACAAGTGTTCCAGCAACAGAAACAGAAGTTGCATGGCTTTTTATGACCTCACTTCAGAAGTCCCAGTTTCATTTTTGGTATACACTCTTGGTCAAAGCAGTCAGAATTCCACTTAAATTCAAAGGAAGGGGACCCAGAGCCCACCTCTCAAAAGTAATAGTGTCAAAGACTCCCAGCCATGTTTTAAAACTACCACACCCCATCTGGCAGAGGGAAGAAAATTCACATAAGGTGTTAAAATAAACACAATTATTAATAACAAGGTGGTTAAGTAACTTGCCCATGCCATACAGGTAGGTGGCAAAGGTGAAGTCTGGTTTCTTAACCACTGTACCCTTCTCCCTCCTGACCACCCTTGATATAATGGCTCTCCCATTCTTCTCCCCTACAATACTTATCCTGGTTACACTGCTTTCTTTTCTCTATAGCACTGATTACTTCTTGGTCATCAATCTCCCCCTCTACAATGGAAGTTTTGTGAAGACCACGACTTCAGTTCATTCACTGTTATGTCCCTATCCTCTGGGACAATGCTTGGCATGTAATCTATACTTCAAAAGAAAATTGTCAAATAAAAAATATATTTTCTTTTTATTTAGACTAATATCAAATATTGAGAAAAAAACTATAATTCCCAAGACAGCCCCAGAGGTTGAGGCTGCAGTGAGCCATGATTAATTGTACCACTGTATTCCAGCCTTGGCGACAGAGCAAGATCCTGTCTCAAAAAAATAAAAATTAAAAAGCCTCAACCTCCAGGGCTCAAGCCATCCTCAGCCTCCCAAGTAGCTGAGACTACAGGCATGTGCCACCATGCTCAGCTATTTTTTCACTTTTTTTTTTTTTGTAGAGGTGTCTCCTTGTGTTACCCAGGCTGGTCTCAAACTCCTGAGCTCAAGGATTCCTCCTGCCCCAGCCTCTCAAAGGTAATCTCATGCTGAGATTACAAGCATTAGCCACAATGCCTGGCCTGAGATCAACCTTCCAAAATTAAGATCTGCTCAACTACAAACCTTCAAGGTAAAAATTATAATCCCTATACATACTTTCAACTCTATCTCTACAGATTATTGGATTTGTCTCGAGGAGGCATTAGGTAGCTTTTGCTCTCACAACACTGGGAGGCCACATATTTGGTATTTGTACATTTTTACTAGTGATATAGTAAAAATAAAAGCCACCAAAAGAAATAAATGTCTTTGCTAAACCCATTTTAGCCTTTCCAGGAGGCTGCTCAGGTTGCCCATCTTCACCTGCTCAGGTTGCTCATTTGCTGAGACCCCAATCTCTCTTCCCTCCCCTGCATCCAGCCCCAGCCCCTACTGTCTTCTCCTCTGGCCCAAGGCCCCAGTTGTCCCAAACTCCTTGCAGTTATTTTACTTGCAGACCTTTCCTGAAATGTCTTTCCCTCCACTCTTTCTTGTCATCCTCAAATTAAGCATGGCCTCGTGAAGTGGGGGCTGAATGGTACCCCCCAAAGATATGATATCCTAAGCCCTGGACCTGTGCATGTTACTTTATATGGTAAAGTTTTTGCAGATGGGATTAAATATTTTGAGAGGAACAGATTATTCTGGATTCTCTGGGTGGGCACTGGAAGCCACTAGAAGTATCCTTGTAAGAGAAGGGCAGAGAGACAATAGACACACAGAGGCAGAGACTGGAGGGATGTGGCCCCAGTCAAAAAAAAAAATATGTCAGTAGCCCTCAGAAGCTAGAAGAGGCAAAGGAAGAATCCGCCCCTTGAGCCTCCAAAAAAGGCACAACTATAAAAATACGTTGATGTTAGCTCATTGAAACTGACTTTGAAATTCTGGCCTCCAGAACTGTGAAAGAATAAATTTCTGTCTTTTCAAACCACCATGTTTGTGCAAATTTGTTATAGCCACCACAGGAAACTAGCATGCCTCCTCTAGAAAGCCTGTTCTAACTACCTTTTCCTCCAAGCCTTGGCTAGGGAGTCCCAGCTGCAACTTGTGTTTCCTTCCAGCAGAACTGTTCTACCAGTGGATGCAAACTCGTCCACTTCCAAGAACCAGCAAATAAAATCAGTTTGTGAAATGAGTAGAGACTGGTACAAACCAAAGGGCATATGTCGCTGCAAAGCACCAAGAAAGAGATAGGAACCACCACAGAAAGATGGGTGAAGGATATGGAAGGTAATTTACTAAAGAAGGTAACCACCCGAAGCCCAGTAGACATGTGAAGAGTGCTCAAACTCATTAGTCATTAGAAAAAATAAATATAACATGAGACAGACATAAAGCTGGAAAACACCAAGAGTTGGTGGGACTTGCAGATTTGGGAACATCTACATGCTTCTGGTGGGGGTGAAAATGCTGAAATGAAAAATCAGTTATGAATGCGCCACACAACCCAGCTCCCACTCCTAGATGTGTTCCATAAGGAAGCCTCCCCAGTAGCTCCCTCAGGGGAGCATGGGTTGCTTTGTTTCTCACAGACGGTGGCAGAGTAGGGAAGCATCCATCCACGTGACCGTCTTTGGAGGAGGGAATAGGACTATGCAATGGACACGAACGGAGTAGCCAACAGCAGTTAGAAGCCATATGTATACACAACAACAGGACAGATCTTCAAGTACCAGGCTGAGTCCAGAAAATAAGAAACAGAATGAGATATCTGAGATAACATCATTTTGTAAATTAAACTCTACACATACAAAGCACTATGGATCTTACCAGAACACCTACAAACAGAAAGATAAATGTCAATACATTAGAATCTTGCCTATAGGAAGAGGAAGATGGGCATTAAAAGAGAAATAAATAGAAGCAAAGATAAATGAGACGGGATCATTTATCTAATGATAAATTATCTAAGATAAATTTATCTAAGATAAATTGCAGGGACCGATGGTGTTAGGATAACACTGTGTAACTGGCTGAAGAGTTTTATTAACTCAACCATCTGAGTTGTCAAGTTTAAAAAAAAACATGCTCACCTATGCTGTTTGGAGATTTTGGAGAGAAAGAAGAGCCTCAAATTCTTTGACACTTCTTCCACCAAAGCAATCCAAGTAATGTTGCATGATATCAGAAGCTGGGCCATAAAAGGAATTTATCCCCCCAGAATAGTTCCTCTCATACTCATTTGCCATGGCCCCTGGAGAGAGGACATGGAGGCATTCAGGTCAACAGTCCCAACTGAGCCCTGCCTTCAATTCATCCCAGCTCAGGAGCTGAACATACCGATGAAGAAGGCATGCTGCGAGTGGGCCTCTCAGCCACAGCTCTGCCAGCCCCAAGCTGTTAGAGTACCTCCTAAGAGTCTTCCTGGCTCAGGCCCCAGACATTGCAGAGCAGAGACAAGCCATCCCCTCTGTGTCCTATTCAAGTTCCTGCCCCATGAAATCTGTGAGCATAATAAGATAGCTGTTTTTTTCCACTAAGCTTTGGGGTAGTTTGCATCACTGCTGTAGGCACCAAATCATGCCTTATCTAAAGGAGCAATTACTTCCTAGCTCCTGCCAACTGTTTCCCCATGGAAATAAGCACTCAGGTTAGCTAAATATTCTTTTTTTCAAAAGAAATGGAAAAATCCAGATTGTCTTCTGATTTTTCAATGTTAGCAACTATTAAAATTTAAAAAAAAAGTCCCAAAATAGTGAAGAACAAACAAATCTCATTTGCACTTCCTAATTGACCTTGGAGCCACTGACTTACAAACTCCTAAACTGTGTACTGTTTGTCTCTCCCCAGAGGGTCTGTGGCTCATGGCTGTTTATCTCTGTGTCCCTCCCACCTTCATAGCCTCAAGATGGGCCCCCTAACCAGAGACTCCATCTCTCGACACTGGCTTGGGTCAGGAGTCTGCCACTAACTGGCTGCCCAACCTTGTGCCTCACCTCACTTCCCTTAACTGCTGAATGGGGGCACCAATATCTACCTCGGCTGCCTCAACGGCTGGTGTAGGGCTTGTTTCAAACAAGTGTGTGTCTAAAGAAGCAATTTGTAAGGAATGAGGTGATACAAAAATGTACTGGTCAAAATGGTGGTCCCCAAAAAGATATGTCCATGTCCAAATTCCTGGAACCTGAGAATGTGAACTTATTTGGAAAAAAGGTCTTTGTAGAGGAGATTAGGTGGGTCTTAAACCCAATGGCAAGTGTCCACATAAGAGACAAACAGAGGGTCCTGGCGCAGTGGCTCACACCTATAATCCCAACACTTTGGGAGGCCAAGGAGGGTGGATCACTTGAGGTCAGGAGTTCAAGACCAGCCCGGCCAACATGGTGAAACCCTGTCTCTACTAAAAATACAAAAATAAGCTGGGCATGGTGGTGTGTGTCTGTAATCCCAGCTACAGGGTGGCTGAGGCACAAGAATCACTTGAACCCAAGAGGCAGAGGTTGCAATGAGCAGGGATCATGTCACTGCACTCCAGCCTGAGCAACAAAATAAGACTCCATCTCAAAAAAAAAAAAAAAAAAAAAAAAAAGAGAGAGAGAGAGAGACACAGAGAGAGAGACAAACAGACACAGAGAAAAAGACAATGTGAAGATCGAGGCAGAGACTGAAGTGATGCAGCCACAAACCAAGGAACAGTGGAGCCACCAGAAGCTGGAAGACCCAAGGAATGGAATCTCCCTTTGGAGCCTCTGGAGGGAGCACAGCTTTGCTAACACCCTGATTTTGCACTTCTGGTCTTCAGAGCTGTGAAAGAAATAAATTTCTGTTGTTTTAAGCCAGTTTGTGAAAATATGTTATAGTAGCCATAGGAAATTAATAAAAGATTAAGTCGGTGCAAAAGTAATTGCAGTTTTTGCCATTAAAAGTAATGCTTATAATATAAGCATTATTTATACCATTTAATACTTATATATGCAGAATTATCATGGCCTCAACATTGAATCCTTTAGTAGTACATCTTGTGGAGCTTTGTAACTCATGGGTCATCAGGCTGCTGGCTAATCTAGCTCATAAAGACCCCTCCCTGAAACCACTACATGGTCCTTAATCCATAATAACTGTGAAGTCACCACCATCCCGGGAGAGTTACTTAAATCTTGCATTATTGTTTAATATTCTCATTTCCCTCCTGGTGATGAATTCCCAAAGGTGGTGAGCCCTTCACTCAGCAGCGGTCCTGGAAAGTTCATCCTCAAAATGCCAGTTTCAGAACCACCTAGAGCACGTCCTAAAGATTCCAAATCTCAGGCCATGCCCTAGACTTAGTGAGTCAACAGCCAGGCATGGGAAGGGTGGGAGGAATTGAGAATCAGTTTTTTGAACAGATTGAGCAAGGTGCCTGCTATGCACACCAAAACTTGAAGACCGTCAACATGAGAAGGGGGTTAAGGGGCCTCGAACCACACAGCCTGGGGCTGATTTTCAGCCCTGCTCTTCCTCATCAATTAGAATCTTAAGCAAGTTTAAGGTCTGTAACTTTTAGTTTTCTTATCTGTAAAATGAAGGTCGTGAGCATGGCTCATCAAGGAGTTGTGGTAAAAGAGGGTTTAGATGAGATTATGCATGCAAATCACCCAGCATAGTTGCATAATAAATTCTGGATATTGTAAATATGATGGGGATGGTGGTGAATGATAATGGTAATGATGACCCTTTCCCCGAAGTACGTGGCCCAAGGGCCCCCATATTTAGAACTATGTGAGCCTTCCGGGTGGTCTTCCCAGAACTAATTTATCACTCAGTGGGGTGAGGCACTCACTGCAAAATTCTAATCAGATCATGTTGAATTAACAGAATCCATATCACCTTCTCAAAGGAGGAAAATATAGAAAATGAAAAGATAATGGTGACTATCTCTTTATTTGGGCCTTCCAAGACTATTAAAAGACTTTGGTATATGTTCTTCTTTAAAAAAGAAAAAAATAGTAAATTTGACTTTGTTAGTCCTCTGCTTAGTCATTTCTGTCAGCATGGCACACAGTGGTCCACAAGACCCACCCCTTCCTACCTCTCCCATCTTGCCTTGGCCTTCCTTTAAACATGTGCAGTTTCCCAATAATGGTACAACGTTAACCCCCAATGCCTTTCTGCATGCTGCTCCCTGTGTCTCCAATGTCCTTCCCCTCCCCTAGCCCACCCCATCATCTGTAGCACTCCTGTTCAACCTGCAAGACTCAGCCTAATCATCACCTCCTCTGTGAAGCCTTCTCTGATTCCCTTGCTTCACCACCATCGTTTCTATAGCAAAGTTCTTCATCTCCTTCTCTGTGCCATCTTCTTTTCAATACATACCCTGCATAGCATAGATGTTAGGGACATCAGATCGCCTGGGTTTAAATCCCAGGACTATGACTTACTAGCTGTGTGACCTAATCTCTCTGGGTCTCAGTTCCCCCATCAATATAATATGAATTGTTACAAACCTTAAATGAGGTGATTCTTAAGTATCAAACATGGTTCCTGGAACTCAGTAAGCAACTAACAATATCCACTACTCTTATTATTATTCTTCAGAATGGTCCAAAAATACAAGTAAGGTAATCTCTTCCTTTTGATCTCCAGACATCCACAGAAAACTTATAGAGACAGTCGATAATTACATGGGTGAACTATAGGGGCTCAGACTTGAGAGGAACCTCAGAGATAATTTGGTCTAACTCAGTTTTAACCACAATAAGACAATATCACTCTGACTTGGGATGGAAGCCAGAGGGCTCCGTTTATGTGACTGAGGGACCCAGAACAAGATAAAACACTTTGCAAACCCTATCCTCACAATGTCCTTGAGAAACAGGTTGAAGGTAAGAACCCAGGGCCTCAATTTCTAGATGAAAAACCTGAGTCACAGGGCTGCGTGACCAGCAAGGAGGGTCAGCACCTCTATGGCCATCCAGGCCACTCTTCCATGCTATCCATTGACAATCGCCAGATGAGGAAGCTGTTTGGGTCCCCAAACGGCTGTCCTTATGGGAAATGAATGTGAGGTGATAAGCGTTAGGTTATAAGAATGAGGTAAGGTTCAGGTTTTTGTTGTTGTTCTTAAGTGTTCACCATTTATGGTGAGCATTTGTTTCCTTTAATTTCAGAAAAGCCCAGTCATGAGAATAGGCAATGAAGCATTCAGGAGGTAGCACAGCTTTGTAGAGAGTAGGGCAGGTTTCAAATCGGTGGGGCCCACGGCTCACCTGTCTGTCACTAGCTAGAAGAACTCTGACAGATCTGTGAGCTCTGAAAGCTTCATCTTCATCAGTAAGGTGGGGGCAATGGTAATGCCACCCTTATGGGGCTGTCATCACCACCTTAGGTGATACATACAGAACTCCTAGCCCATAATGAGCACTCTATAAATACTACTATGTGATGATTGGAGCTGGTTGGAAAACTGTAAATGTAAACTCTCCAGGAGGAAGTGCAAAGTGTTTTCAGAGACCAGCTGAGTGTTAGATAGTCCCTAAGGGAACAGACATTCCTTAGACACCTGCTTTGTACCAAGCCCTGCACTAGCACTCTACATATGTACCTGCATCTCTGTACCCTCCACTCCAGGTACAGCACCTTGGAAGCAGTCAATAAATACTTATTGGTTGTATGTATGTATGTATACAGGGATGAATGAACAAATTTATTTAATCCTGACAATATTGCCAGATAAATATTGTCATCTTCATTTTATAGATTAAAAGAACAGAAGCTTTGAGTGGTAAAATCACTTCTCTAAAGTCATAGGGTTAGTAGAGTTAATCAGCGAACCACATGAGGCCTCTCTTAACAATGTTTGTAAGGCCGGGTGCAGTGGCCCATGCCTGTAATCCCAGCACTTTGAGAGGCTGAGGCAGGTAGATCACCTGAGGTCACGAGTTCGAGACCAGCCTAACCAACATGGAGAAAACCCATCTCTACTAAAAATACAAAATTAGCCAGGTGGGGTGGTGCATGCCTGTAATCCCAGACACTCGGGAGGCTGAGGCAGGAGAATCGCTTGAACCAGAGAGGCAGAGTTTGCAGTGAGCCAAGATCGTGCCATTGCACTGCAGCCTGGGCAACAAGAGTGAAACTCTGTCTTAAAAAAAAAAAAAAAATGGTTGTAGCTTAAACCCAAAAGGTAAGAAGGACACAGCTAAAGCAAGCACACAAGGAGGAGAATTCCAGGTGAAACAGCCCATATGAATGGCATGAGGCAGGGTGGAGAGAAGGCCGCAGTGGCCTGAGCATCTAGGATGAGCTCGGGGGCCGAGGTGAGCTCAGAGCACGCAGGGATTATGGACTGCATTAAGGACTTTGGATTTTGTTCTAGGCACAATGGAAAGCTTTTAAAGCGTTTTACACAGAGGAAGGATGTGATTCCAATTTCATCTTGGTGGTGTTGCCAAGAATGGCCTGGAGGAGGGGGACAGGTAGGGAATCCAGAAGGCGATCATAGCTAATGCCCAGGCAAGAGAAGCTGTGGCTTGGTCCCAGGCTGAGGCAGGTGAGATGTTGTAGAGTGGACAGTCTGGGGAAATATGTGTTCAGTGCAGCCAGTAGACCACGCTGACAGATTGGTGTGGCAGGTTAAGGAAAAGAACAATATGAAACTCAGCCTTCTGGCTTGAGCCACTCCCTGAGACTTTAAAGCCGAGATCAGAAGCAGGTGGAGAGAAGATCAAGAATCTAGTTGGGGAATTTCAAGGTGGAAAGGCTTGAGCGATATCGCAGTGGAGTGCCTGGATGAGACCTGACTTGGAGAATTCTTCACATGGGGTACCATTTAAAGCTGTGGGAATGTATAAAATTACCATGGCTTAAAGTGGAGGACAGAAAAGTGGTAAATATAAAATGAGAAGTAGAGCAAGCCTGAGGAAAACCAATATTTAAAAGCTGGGTAGAAGAGAAGGAGAATAAGAAGGAGTAATTAATGACCAAGGAAGAAAACCAGGAGAATAAACTTGTATTGATTCAAAGGACAGAGAAGCTTAGAATTAGGAGGTCAGGTCTGGTTCAACTGCTTCATTTTCATATGGGAAACTATAGCCCAGATAGGGGAAGTGACTCACCCAAGATAGTACAACTAGATAACCTCAGAAGAACTTTCTAACGATGAGCAGTACTGCCCAGCAGTGAAATAGACTTTCTCCTCAGGCAGTGGACTCCTCACTATGGAAGGACACAAATAAAAGCTGAAAGGTACAGCTGGATGCTAGAGAATAATTGTGTTTTTTTGTTGTTTTGCTTTGTTTTCTTCTTTTTAGAGACAGAATCTCACTATGTGGCAGAGGCTGGTCTTGAACTCTTGGGCTCCAGTGATTTGCCTGTCTCAGCTTCCCAAAGTGCTGGGATTACAGGCATGAGCCACTGGCCAGCTAGAGGATAATTCTGTGTGTGTTTGGGGTGAGGGGCGGTAGCCGTGGAGGGAAGATTTTCCCTAGGCAGAAGGTTGTAGAAACGGTGACTCTCCGGTATGGCTATATACTTTGTATCTCAGGACTCCCAAGGTCTATTTATTAGCACATGAATGGAAAGATAAAAACTCGTAAATGTAAACAATCATTTGATGAAAAAAGAGGAGAGAAAACAAATCCATTTACAAAACACATACATTGCAGAAGTTTCTTGCTGAGGCTCTCTAACTATGCCAAGAAAGAGATAAAACGTATCAGCAGACTTCCATAAAGAGATAAAATGTTATCAGCCGACTTCCATAGGGTTCCCTTCCTCTGTGGATTCTTCATGACTACAAAGTATCAAGAGCTTGAAGATGGAAGAGTCTGCATATCCCTCATTTAGTAGACCACAGTGTGAATGCCAGATCCCCCCACCACCCCTGGGAGCATAGGTCTACCTTCCCCACCAGGACCCATGGGCCAGATCTCACCACACCTGGGAGCACAGGTCTACCTTCCCCACCAGGAACCATGGGCCAGATCTCACCACCACCCCTGGCAGCACAGGTCTACTTTCCCCCCCAGGACCCATGGGCCAGGGTTTCTGTGTGGGCATTTGCAGGACAGAGTGTGAAGCCTTTTGTAAACATTACCTTCATGACTTATTTACAAGGCACGTGGGTAGAGCAATCTGTCCCCAGTGCTTGGAGGGAAGAGAGGAAAGATAAGGTCACAGAGAGAGCACTCAGAGGCAAACCCACAAAAAACCCTCAGAATATTTGAGAGAGGGGCTATGTACTTCTCCCACTTTTATTCTCTCTGCCGCCACTTCTCCAACATTCATACTGGCTTTCTGTTTCTCCCTTCCCTCTCCTTCCTCCCCTTACCCTCTCTCAGCCCTGCCTGCCTTGCCATTTGGCCATTCTGTTTAGTCCGAGATGCTGGGAGCCACTATGGCCTCCAAATAATGAGGGTCTTGTGGCCCCTAACATGAAGGAAGGGGGTACAGGTGGGTACAGATGGAGGAAAATTGTACACAAGGGTGCAAGAACCACAGGGGAATCACGCTAGGGGCAGAAACTCTATTTTCTCCCAAAAGTAACAATACAGGATGTGGAGGAGGAGGAAACTGAGGAAGAATTGCCGAGTGGAATAAGAGCAAGAGCTGGTCAGCGGTTTACAGGAGGAGTCTCAGGTGGCACAGGGATTCGGGCTGAGTAGAGGTGCTGTGATACTAGGGTAACCCCAATCTGCACAGTCGTGTGGCATCCTCCAATAGTGCTCAGAAGTCGGAGTGCTGGAGGAGAGGGCTGTAGCAGTGACCACATTTGGGGTTTGGCTGAATGCTTCTGGCAGGAGGGTCAGAGCTCCACAGAAGCAGGAGCATCAATAAGAGAATTATTTTGGTGATCAACCAAGTGGCCTAAGTTAAAAGGGAAGCTGTGAATCCAGTAGCCACTGACTAATGGGGAGAAGATGGAGGGGAAAGCAGGAAGGAGGCAGACAGGAGGAAACTGGTGTCAAAGCAAGGGATATTGAATGCGAAGTCTTCAGAGATGAAACCAGGCAGTGCTGACATTCGCCAGAGTATGGCTACAGGATAGGGTGGCTGAGGTGGAGCGGGGATGAAGGTCACCAGAGTTGGCAAGGTGAGGAATGAAAAAGCAATGATGCTACTGTGTACAGTCAATGTTCTCAGGGACACTGAGGTCAGTCATGATGACAAAAAAAAAAAAAAAAGTGAGGTAAGAGAAAGATACCGAGCCAGGACCCAAGTCGCCAGGGAATGCTGGGGAAGGAACAACCACAGCTGGGAAAGGCAGAGGCGTTTACTGGATGGCACAAGCCTCAGAGGAGAAGGCAGCACCATAGGGAAAAGGAGCAACAAGTCGGAAAAAAGCAACAAAAGACCAAAAGCTGCAATGAGGAGCTGTGAGGGAGCCAGTCAGCCCTGGAATCCACCCACAGCCTGGAGCAAGTGGAGCTGTGAGAGAGCGAGGGAGACAGACGAGGGAGATGGGCCAGAAGGAGCAGGTCTCAGGAAAGAGTGCTGGCTGCTCCCTAAGGTGGGAGGAGGATGTTTCAAGCAGCCGGTGATATGGAATAGTGAGCACAGGTGAAAGGTTTGTGAGAAAGGCAGAGCAGCAAAAGCAGAAGGCAGAGGAAAATGAGGAGTGCACCAAACACACAGAGGTCCAGAAAACCTATATTTGGGGATTCAATGATAAAATCAAGATTGAAGGTCTGGTGTGGTGGCTCACACCTGTAATCCCAGCACTTTGGGAGGCCAAGACAGGCAGATCACCTGAGGTCAGGAGTTCAAGACCAGCCTGACCAACATGGTGAAACCCTCTCTCGCTTAAAAATCAAAAATTAGCTGGGTATGGTGGCAGGCACCTATATTCCCAGCTACTCAGGAGGGTGATGCAGGAGAATCGCTTAAACCCGGAAGGCGGAGGTTACAGTGAGCTGAGATCAAGCCACTGCACTCCAGCCTGGGTGACAGAGTAAGACTCCATTTCAAATAAATAAATAAAATAATAAAAATAAAATAAAATCAATATTTAAGAGACTTTAATGAGAGATGTACAGACATTATGTGATTTTTATAAAAGTGTTTTTGTCAAAAAATCAAAATCACAACCCAATTGTCCCATCCACCAATGAATGGATAAGCAAAATATGTCAGTCACACAATGAAATTCTGATACCTGCCACGACATGGATGAATCCTGAAAATATTATGCCGAGTGAAATATGCTGAACACAAAAGGACAAATACTGTATGATTCCACTTAAAGGAGACACCTAGAATAGTCAAATTCGTAGAGACAGAAAGTAGACTGGTGGGTGCCAGGGGCTGGGGGAACAGAGAATGGGAGTTGTTGTTTACTGGATGCAGGGTTTCAGTTTGGGATGATCAACAAGATCAACGAGTTCTGAAAGTAGATGGTGGTGATTGTTGTACATTGCAAATATACTTAATGCCAGTGAAATATACACTTAAAACAGTTTAGATGGTAAATTGTGTGTTACATATATTTTGTCATAGTAAAAAAAAGGTATATTAAAAAATTGAAACCGAATCTGATCAAGCCTCTGAATTCTACTGCCAATTTATAGGGAAAAAAAGGAGACAGAGTAACATGTTAGATGACACTACTGGGGATACAATCAGTAAAGTTTATGATTTAAGAAACTTAACCAACAACAAGGAAACTTTTTTTTTTAATAACAAAAACTCAAGAGAAAAAAAGGAGAGATGAAGGAGAAACCCTAATTAATAGGGACTTAAAAGACATATCCATAATGAATCCTAATTTAAACAAAAACAATTGAGATACTTTGAACACTAGATATTTGACAATATTAAGAAAGTATTGTTGGCTGGGTGCAGTGGCTCACACCTATATTCCTAGCACTTTGGGGAGCCAAGGTGGGCAGATAGTTTGAGCTCAGGAGTTCGAGAGCAACCTGGGCAATATGGTGAAACCCTGTCTCTATAAAAAATGCAAAAATTAGCTGGGCATAGTGGCTCCTGCTTGTAGTCCCAGCTACTTGGGAGTCTGAGGCTGAACGATCACTTGAGCCTGGGAGGAGAAGGTTGCAGTGAGCCGAGATCATGCCACTGCACTCCAACCTGGACAACAAAGGGAGACCCTGTCTCAAAAAAAAAAAAAAAAAAGGAAAAAGAAAAAAAGTATTGTTAATTTATTTTGGTGTGATAATGATCTTATAAGTATGTTTTAAAAGAATCCTTATCTTTTAGAGATACATACTGCAATACAAGTGAAGTGGTATGAGGTCTAGGACTTGCTTAATTGAAAACATTCAGGGCAGGAGAGATGCAGCGTCATAAGTGAACAAGAGTCTTCACAAAACAAGGTCGTCCATGAGCTGAAAATTGATGAATTTCATGAAGGTGATGGGTTTATGCAGATTCATTATATCACTATTCTCTCTGCTTTTGAGTAAGTTGGAAGCATACCATGATAAAAAGTAGGGAGAAAATGGACTTTCGGTGGACTAAAACCAAGTAGAAGATATTTTAATGGGCATATATGTAAATCCTATGTTTGGGCTCAGAATGAAGAAGGGATACCAGGTGTCAAGAATTTACACAAAAATGATCTGGGATTTAGTTGGCCCTGAGATCTGCATGAACTAGTAAAGTGGGGTATCTACTACAAAAGTTAATCCCACCTTAGGCCAAGAGCACAACAGGATCCTCTGTGTTTAGGTTTGCTAAGGAATGTCTGGAATAGTGTGCTCAACTCTCAACCCCAGAATTTATAGAAGACATTGTCAAACTATAAACTATTTACTGCCAAGTTCAGCAGAGAGAAAAGAAGACTTAGTTAAGGACACAGTGGTGAGCATTCCAGGGAGGCAACTTTTGGCTAAATACAGGGATTTGTGCCACATCAGGAAGTAGCATGAGATATCACAGTACTCTTCAACATTTTTCACTCCATTATCCCGAAGAGCAGAGAAGGAGGATAAATATGTCACCTGAGGTAGCAGCACAGACTGGAAAAGTCTCAGAAATTTGTCTAGTCTTTAAAAATTATATGAATTTGCATTCTAGGCAATAATACTTTAAGCTGGTAAAGATGATGTTCTAGAAGTATGCAGTCGGTCAGGGGCAGTGGCTCATGCCTGTAATCCCAGCACTTTGGGAGGCCAAGGTGAGTGAATCACCTGAGGTCAGAAGTTCGAGACCGGCATGGCCAACATGATGAAACCCCATCTCTACTAAAAATACAAAAAAAATTAGCCGGACGTGGTGGTGTGTGCCTGTAATCCCAGCTACTCTGGAGGCTGAGGCAGGAGAATTGCTTGAACTTGGGAGACGGAGGTTGCAGTGAGCCAAGTTTGTGCAACTGCACTTCAACCTGGGTGACAGAGTGAGACTCCGTTTCAATAAGTAAATAAATAAATAAACAAGCAAATAGAAGCATGCCGTCATCCTGTGGCTTCCTCTGCCACTAGCATACTATGCCATAATAAGGTGTAAAAGGAAACTTACTCCAGGGAGAGACACATAAAGGGGTGAATAGAGCTCCAGCATTCATAGCTCTATGCCCCTCAGTGAGTGATTTTCCCTCTTTGAGCCTCAGTTTTACTCATCTGTAAAACGAGATTATTTACATGTACCTAATAGGTTTAATGTATGGATGTCAGATTCTCTACAGAACAATTACAACTATCATTTATTGAGCATTTGCTATGAATCCTATAAAGTCACTTCTGTTATGCTGCTTCTTTTGAAAACGTGAAATTGTTCCAGCACAATTGATACAATAGGAAACAATTTGAGCACAACATACATTTCATGTTTGCTTATGCAAGATTTCATCTGTGAGAAAAACTAGGTGCACCCAGCTGAACCGAATTATGTAGGAGTACACAAAACACACCTCAAACATCTCCCAGTCACCTCAGCTGGGATGTTGTATATTCAGCATAATACACAAAGGTGTGTGTTATGAACCACACCCATCCACATCTGGTATAACAACTTTCCATCTGATTTCAAATAACTCTTCTATCACAACTTCTCAATAACTCACAAGGTACAACCCTTCTGACACTCACTTATACAAGTAAACTTTGAATTATTCCTAGTAAGATAAAGTACAATATTTTTGAATATTTATGTATTTTTAAACTAATGTGGAAAACTGTGCTACCATTTTATTTGGGGTATATATATATATATATTTGAGGTATATATATGCACCAAATTAATTAAAAAGTGTGTGAATATATATATATATATATATATATATATATATATATATATATATATAAAACTTGTGACATTTTTGAGTATTTTCCCCTTACCCCATTCTCTCCATAAGCCCCGTGGCTTTTGTGTGACTTTTAGGAACACATGTGAAGTACTATAGCAGAACTGGCTGTACGAAGCAATTTGCATGCTTTCAGTTGTCCCAATAACTCAGGGAAATGGATGTTATTATCCTCACATTGTAGGTACTCAGTAAATGACAGCTGCTGCTATTACTAATAATAATTGAATAAGTCCAGCATTGGGAAAAGGCCTCTTGTCAGTTACTATGGCACTTTTACTTATTGACGGTCAAGCAGTTGAATGATGGACAATACGTTTTTGGTGGGCAATGTAGTCCCTTCTATTTCTCATGGTCTCCAGTTCCGGACTCTTTCGGCCAGGAGTGTCTATCAGAGGCCTCAGTTGGCCAGCCCCTCCCCGGCTGCCATTTACCCACCAGACAGGTCAGGCAAGCCCCTGCCCTGGCAGTTCCCTGTTCAGTCATGGGAGGTGTCTTCTTAATGCTCCCTTTCCTCTGTGACTCAGTACCTTCACTGAAAGATCAACTGATTGATTTGCTCAAGAAGCTTATTACAGTTCGGCCAAATACTTTCTATAAAATCTGCATAATTACTTGTGGCCCAGATGTCTGGAACATCTGTCACTTCCTGCCCTGTGTTCTCTGTGAAATGAAGGCCTAAAATGAGTCACTGGAAGCTTCATGTCACGGATGAGGGTTTGCCTTAGATGTCCTCCCAGGTCTTTGCAATTCTCGGTGTCTAATTCTACAGGTTTCCCTTCTGGATAGCTTGTCTTTCTTTTTTTTTTTTTTTTAATAAGTTACTTCTTGAAATCAAAAGCTAAGAAGCACATTTATTCTTCAGTCAATACATTAGATTGAGAATCTCCTCTGTGTTGGGTGCAGCACAAGATACTGGGGATAGAGCTGGAGGCAGCCCAGATGCAATCCACCATTCATCCACATGGAGCACACAGACAGTTGGATTCATAGAAATAACCCAACACAGGTCTACATATTTTAGACATGCTTTCAAATTAAATTTTGAGAAAGATGCCCACAATTCATCTCTTCACTCAGATTTCTAGGGCAAAGGACAAATAGCAAGTTAAAAATCTCAGCTTTGCCACTTTATAGATTTATCACCTTGAATAATGTGATTACCCTCTCTAAGCCTCAGTTTGGTCATCTGGACATGGGAACTCTGTAGATACGGAAGAGTTGCTACATGGGATGACAAAGCATATGTCATATAAATAGCCAGAACAGCAGTACATGCTTTTCTCTTTCTTTCAACTCTATAGCCCTTAGCCTTCAAGGTAGCTAGCACTTAGCCCAGGGGGCTTCAAGCCACTGTTTTCTGGAAGCAAGCTCATTCATCACAGAACCCTGCAGTTACACCTAGAGCTTCACACCAGTGTTGGTCCTTGTGGTTTGGGTTTGAGGACACAGAGAAGTGGCCTTGAGCTGAGTCTAGGAGGGAAAAGTTGCCAGAAGGTCTTGGCATGAGGTAGCCTCACCACTCTGCAGCCCCTCAGATTGGCCCCTTGAGGAGCCTCCAGATGTGTGGGTATGATAAAAGCCAACCACATCTTAATGGAAAAAGAGGCAACCCAAGCCACCCACCTTTCCCACCCACGTCTGCATTTGCTTCTCTGAAATTGAGTTTTCTTTATCCTTGTTAAATGGTCATTTTGATCCATTAATCCACTTCTTGACTGTGTGTGACAGAAATACTTAGTTGTTGGCTCATTTTTCGCCAGGGGCAAAGGGAGGGAGTGATTCTGACATCAATCAAATTCACAAAGGGTTTTTTTTTTTCATCGTGAAATATAATAATACTTTATATTTCCTGTATTGTCAAGAAATGAGTTGTGAACAGCCAACACAAATTAAAAGCAGTAGCTGTAGGTTTTGGTCCAGGCAAACTAATATGCAAGAGAACACCAAGATGAGGTGTGGCCCCACATAAGTGACTTTTCCCGAGGATTTGCCTGAGCTGCATTAAAAAATATTGAATGTACTACATGCTAGAAACTTTACATATATTATTTCTGACCTCTCAACATCCCCTGGAAATAAGAATTATTATCCCCAGCTTACAAATAAGGAAACTGAGGCCCAGAGAGGTTAACAACAAAAAATCCTCACTGGCCCCTTTTTCAGGATTATCTTTTCTGACTTGGTTGAGTATCCATGGAATTTGGTTTTCATCGAAATTGTGTTTATTGATACCTTTCTCTTTTTGTTAAATGCCTATCTCTCCTCCTCCATCCACAACAGCCAAGAGCGCAAGGATGCTATTTGTGTTACGTATTTGGTCAACAAACACGTGAGTCCCCAGGGTGTTAAGCTCTAGGCCAGCTTCTAAGAGTCTCAGTGGTGACCACAACAGCTTCAGGCTCTCAGGAGCTTACAGGCCAGCACTCAACCCTGTAACCTCAGCTTCTAGCTGAGTGCCTGGCACACCACAAACATTCAATCGATATGACATTGACTGCATGAATCCATGAGGTGAGAGTCAGATCAGCCTACTCCTGAATCCTGATGCACCCAAGCCTCCCTTATGGTGCCTCCTACATGTCCTTCACAGTGTCCTTTACATCAGGCTATTTCCTCCTGCTTTGTTCTCACTGTCTCATCTGTCTCCTTTACAACCCAGACATGTGCCAAACCAAACAAGCCTTAATCAAGCAATGCCCTATCAGATCCTTTGAACCCACCCCACCTGGATGGCAAAGCTCATCTCATTGAAAGTTCCACCCAAAAAGCCACCTCCTCGGAGAAGCTTTCCCCAACCCTCCACTGCAGACCAAGATCATTCTCCTGTGCCATCATGAAGCACCTGGCTTATACCTGGATTTAGGTACATATCAAACCATGCTGGCATTATTTTTATGCTGCCGTTGCAACTAGGCTGTGAGATCTTTGAGGGTAGACTCCACAAGTTGCTCATTTTTGTGTCATCTTGTATTTGTTAGGAAACTTCAACACCAAGTAATAGAAAACCCAACTAATAGTTTAAACAGCAAAGACCATTATCTCACAGAAAAAGAAACTTTGGGATGTGGAGGCTTCATTTGGAACCTCTATGAACACTTCAAAGAACCTGCACTTTTCATTGTCCCACTCTGTCCTCCCCATTAGCAATGTTTTTTCTTATGTTTCCAAGATGGTAGCCACAGTTTCAGGCATCACATGTAGACACAACAGCAGCAAAGGGAACATGAGGAGAATAGGGACACGTCCCCTCTCTGATGTCTCTTTTAGAGATGAAAAACACTTTCTCGGTCATTCAAGCTCACTTCCCCTCATACCTATGAGCCAGAAGTGTGTCATATGTCCATACATAAAGTAGTCTTGAGCAAAGAGAATGAGACCACCTTGATGGCTGAGACCAATTATTTCTTTCCTCCAGAAACACAAGGCTTCGGTGGAGAGTGAACAAAATCAGAGCTTTCTTCACAAAGGAAAAGAGTGAGGAATGAATGAAGTTGACAACCCAGAGACATCTGCAATTCCCTCGTGACTTTTTACTTGCCAGACTCACTCTTCTCCTAAGTGGCACAATGGAATTGTTGCTTATGGTAGATCTAGGTAAAAACTGGCTGGATTTTTGGAGGAGTTACCAGGTCATCTGTAGCTGGCCTTTCTCTATGCAGACCCAATACCACCTAGATCCTTCTGCTCACCATGGGCTAGTGCTGTGAATTCATTCATTCACTCATGGAAGCATGTTGATTTCTATCACCTACCAGCCCATCAAGTAGGTGCTAGGGATATAGAAAATAAGCCACAGATCCTATCCTCAAGTGCCTCTGTTACTGCTCAATCTCATTTGTTTTTTCTTCCAAAATATGAGATAGGCAGAGAAGATGTTCCTTTTGTATAGAAAATGATATTGAGGTATGAATTAGCAATGTGATATTCCTGCCAACACAGAAGCTCACCTCAGAAAGAAATGGTCAGAAATGTAAACAGCCAACTCTAAGCCTAATTCTCATTCCAGTCAGCTGCAGACCATGACCCCACTAGAGACCTATTCCATGGGACAAGGTAGCAAATGAGGCAAAACACTAGTGCCTGTGTTCTCCATTCCCCAAACCAGCATTTTCCAGAATGTGTTTCTATGAGATGTTCCTGGGAAGAAAAGAGTTCCATGGTCAGATAATTTTGTGAAATACTGCCTATTAGCCCTGCCCTCTCTCAGAGAGTCACAATTTGCTTCAATGCACTGAAGTCTCTGAGGAGTCCTAAAGTATGTAAGTGGTTTATTTCAGCTGGTTAAAATTTTAATCACTCACAAGGCTGGATGTGGTGGCTCACACTTGTAATCTCAGCACTTTGGGAGGCCAAGGTGGGTGGATCACCTGAAGTCAGGAGTTCAAGACCTGCCTGGCCAACATAGTGAAACCCCGTCTCTATTAAAAATACAAAAAAAGATAGTTGGGTGTGGTGGTGGGCACTTGTAATCTCAGCTACTTTGGGAGGGTGAGGCAGGAGAATTGCTTGAACCCGGGTGGCAGAGGTTGCAGTGAGCCAAGATCGTGCTGTTGCACTCCAGCCTGGGCAACAAGAGCGAAACTCTGTCTAAAAAAAAATTAAAAAGAAAATCACTCATAAAACACTTTTTCATTGCAAAACCCCTCCCAACATAATTCATTCATTACATAATTATTGAGTATCCACTATGTGGCATGCACTACATAGTTTTGAGCAAAACAAACACGGTCCCTACCTCCATGGACTTTATAAAGTAGTGGAACTAAATTCCGTATCACCAAGAACAGTGCTCACTGGGGTAATAACTACTAACATAAAAAGTCATGGTTGACTTGAGTGTTTTTGTAGCTAATTACTTAAGTTGATCTCCACAGGTATGGTCATCAACCCATCCATGGTGACACAAATGAGAATCAAGTTCAGGACTATCTTCCTGAGATTATTAGTATCTACATGAACCATATGTTTCCAAATATCCTTTGATGTATTTGCCCGATTTAGGTGCAATAACAAAGAGCGCCAAAATCCCAGTGGCTTAAAAAAACAATTTCTTTCTAGCTCATGTTGCATGTGGATGGCTGCAGCTCAGCAGCTGTAGAATCTGCACCACCTGTCTTATGCTGAGATCCAGCCTGGAGGAACACCCCTCTGTGAAATGTGGCACTCTCTTGGCAGAAAGAGCAAGAAAGCAGGCAGAAGCTCATGAAGACTCTTAAAGGCTTCTGCTCGGGCACGGGGTATGTTTCAGCTACTCACAGTCCACTGGCCAACACAAGTCACATGGTCAAACCCCAAGTCCATCTGTGAGTCAGGAGTTGTATCCTCCTCCCTCCTATGGGAGACACTGCAAGTCACATGACATTACAGGGAAAGGGGTCACGTGTAGTCCTCTTAAAAGGAAGGGGCAGGAAGTGAGTAATTGTGGACAACACAATGACCTGGGGAAAGGAAGAACAGCCTTGTATGGGGTTATGACAATGGGCTCTGATGTCACACCCGTCTGAATTTGAATCCAGGCCTGCTAGTTATTAGCTGAGTGGCCTTGGGGATATTAGAAAAACATTATAATCCTCAGTCCCTTCGTCTATAAAATGGGAACATCAGTATCTACTTTACAAGGCCGCAGTGAAGATTTAATGAGATAAAGCTTAAGTTCTTAGCACAGAGCCTTATATAATAAAATATTCAGTGAATGACAAATATAATAATACCAGAGTGAGGCCGGGTGCGGTGGCTCATGCCTATAATCCCAGCACTTTGGAAGGCCGAGGCGGGTGGATCACCTGAGGTTGGGGGTTCGAGACCAGCCTGACCAACATGGAGAAACCCCGTCTCTACTAAAGATGTGAAATTAGCCAGGCATGGTGGCACATACCTGTAATCCCAGCTACTCAGGAGGCTGAGGCAGAAGAATCGCTTGAACCCGGGAGGCAGAGGTTGCAGTGAGCTGAGATTGCACCATTGCACTCCAGCCTGGGCAAAAAGAGTGAAAGTTCATCTCAAAAAATAATAATAATAATAAATAATGCCAGAGTTTTCTTTGCATTCAAATCGGTGGTCTTCAAACTAGATCTCATGAGCACCTATGATTCTCACCACTCCTGGTGCCATTCAGACCTTCCCTCGGTAAGACAGCCTCTCTCAACCTGGAAAATGCCACTGGGTCCACAGTGAAGTGGAGGAAGAAAAACAAAGAAAATGGTAAGAGCTGACAGTTTCGACAAGCTGTTCCTTTGGAAGCTTCTCAATCATGGACAAGTCAACTCTGGTGACACATGAAAATGATGTGCCTGGAACAAGTAAATATACCTTAGACTCCTGATATCTAAATCTGGCTTTGGAAAAAGAATACAATTCATCCAGGAGTCAAAAAAGTGAGTAGGTGAAGGTCTCCAGGCAGAGGATCAGTGTAGGAGGCTACAGGGTCTCCACAAGCAGCCTGAGTTACTGGGAGGACAGGCAATTCTCACCTTCTCTACTGTAGGAGGAAAAGCAGCCCTGTTCCCATGAGTTCTCACCCAAAGAGGCCCAGGCCATGTGTGCTGCCTTCCTCTTTGATAAGGGGGACTAGTTTCAGCAACATGACCTCATGCCCTCTGCAAACTGCATCAAGTCATTAGCAACGATAGAGGTAACCTCACCATCTTCAGTAATTACCCATTGGATCTCTGGGATAGCAGTTCCTTGGTACCTAGGAAGCCGGATAAGAAGGGTTTCAGGGAGCCCTGGAACTCCTCCCCTGTTCTCTCAGAGAGAGAGAGAGCTTGGGTCTTAGAGTAGCTCTCCTGCTTCTCTCTAGAATGTCTGCCATAAGAAGGAGCTGAATTCTAAGGCAGCCTTACTCCAGCCTTGCAGCTGTTACAGAGACTGATGGTTGTGAATACAGATTCTTGTTAGCCAACCTGGCTCAAATCCTATCTGTGTGACCTTGAGGAAGTTGTATAACATATTTGAGTTTTGATTTCCCCATCAGTAAAAATGGGGATGTTAAGTTATTTTTTCCCTTTTCGTCCTTCAGCCATTGTCACAAATCTCATGATCACCCTCTCATTTCAGACAAATGACTGATAGATCATTCACTACATTGAGTCTTCACCTGGGGTAGTTTCTTTAAATGGAACTGCAGATTATCAGAGAATTACTTCTTGATGTTTGCATGTGAGCCTTATATTACATAAGCTTATTAACGTATTTACCCAAACTGATTGTCACATCTGTGGATTATTATATTATTGCATTTTTTTTTTTTTGAGATGGAGTTTCACTCTTGTTGCCCAGGCTGGAGTGCAATGGCACAATCTTGGCTCACCACAACCTCTGCCTCCCGAATTCAGGCAATTCTCTTGCCTCAGCCTCCTGAGTAGCTGGAATTACAGGCATGCACCAACATGTCCAGCTAATTTCTTGTATTTTTAGTAGAGACAGGGTTTCTGCATGTTGGTCAGGCTGATCTCAAATTCCCAACTTCAGGTGACCCGCCCACCTTGGCCTCCCAAAGTTCTGGGATTACAGGCATGAGCCACCGTTCCTGGCCTTTTTTTTTTTTTTTTTGAGACGGTGTCTTCCTCTATCACCCAGGCTGGAGTGCAGTGGCACGATCTCAGCTCACTGCAGTCTCTGCCTCCTGGGTTCAAGCGATTCTTCTGCCTCAGCCTTCCAAGTAGCTGGGACTACAGGCACATGCCACCACACCCAGCTAATTTTTGTATTTTTAGTAGAGATGGGGTTTCACCATATTGGCCAGGCTGGTCTCGAACTCCTGACCTCGTGATCCACCCGCCTCAGCCTCCCAAAGTGCTTGGATTACAGGCATGAGCCACCGCGCCTGGACTGTTATATTATTGTTTAGAAACATTTGCTACCATCTTAGGTTTCTTATATCCTTTCTGTAGGTTTATTATATGTCAGTAGAAAGTTTTCTAAAATACAAGTTGCCATGTCCTATTGTGCTTCTCCTGGTGCCCTCTCAATGGAAGAAAAGAGTTTCACCCCCTCCTCACCAGTGACCCTGAACTGAATCATGGGAATGTCTTTGGTTAGTGGATGGCAAGCAGAACTCTGCTTCACATCCAAGCAGAACCAATAAGAGGCACATAGTTCTGCCATTTCTCGCTTTCTTCTGACACATGAATACCCGTGCCCAGATGCCACCTGCTCCTTCCAAAGAGATGAGACCATGGAGCAGAGTCATAGCTGGCCTCCAACCAACAAGTAACATGAATAAGAAATAAATGTGGTTCTTATAAACCGCTGAGATGTGGATGTGGTTTGTTAGGACAGCATCACTTAGCCTAAACTATACAACAACTGTGAGGTATGGAAATTGATAACCACCCCATTTCACAGATGAGAAACTGCAGCTGTGATTTGCAGACACTGCAAAGGTGGAGAATGAGAGCACAAGCCTCCTGCGCATGCTTTTGTTTCCAAACCTTGTACTCATCCTACTACGCTATGTGCTTCCCAACAAAATTTGGTTCCTTTGTAGAACTTCTCATAGTTCAGATTTTTATTTATTTTTACATTTTTTTTTTTTTTTTGGCATAGGATCTCACTCTGTGGCCCAACCTGGAGTGCAGTGGTGCAGTCATAGCTCACTGTAGCCTCGAAATCCTGGACTGAAGCAATCCTCTCACCTCAGCCTCCCAAGTAGCTGGAACTACAGGCACATGGCACCATATCCAGCTAATTTTTATTTTTTTGTCAGACTCACCCATCAGTCTAAGCTCCATGAAGGCAGGAGCCATGCCTATCTTTTTCAACATTTTATTCTCAGTTCTAAGTACATATTAGACGCTATTCCTTGATGAACAAATGAATGATCAAATGAATGAATGTATCTGCCCATTGAATAACTTGATTCTTTCATTTCTATGTTGGGAAGAAAAAAAGTGACCACAAAAACAAGTGGAAATTTTGCATTTTAATTTTTTAATTTTTAAAATTATGTTTAAATTTTTTTAAATTTAGGGGGTACAAGTGCAGGTTTCTTACATGCACATATTGCATATGGGTGAAGTTTGGGCTTTTCGTGTAACCCTCATGCAAATATTGAACATTGTTCCCAATAGGTAATTTTTCAACCCCCACTCTCCTCCAATCTTTCCACCTTTTGTTATCTCCAATGTCCATTATTAAAGGTGGGAAATGTTTAGATTCAAAGTGGACATTAGACCCAGTGACCCGGCTGGAATCAGGAGGTGTGGATGGATGACACCCTTACCGTCCAGCTCATTAACTTTCTGTAAGTATTACTACCACCATCACTCAAGCTCTGCCCAGGAAAGGGATATGTGTAATCTTAGACTGTGCTGGACAGCTCCACCCATTGGACCCTCAAACTGGGTGCATCCCAAACCTGCCTCTTCATTTTCTTCCCCAAACCTGCCTCTCCACCTGCATTGCTGTCTTGGTAAGGGCATCACTCTGCCCAGTCACCCAACCCAGAGACGTGGGAGTTAACCAGAGTTTTCCTTTCCATCCCTAACCTAGTTAGTCACCCAGTCCGACTGACATGTGAGATTACTCTTCACTTTCCTAGCTCTTCTGACCTGATTTTCAGACCTTATCTCCTCTCTTCTGGACCTCAACAGGCAGCTGCACTTACTACTCTCTCCATCCCCATATCCTGGATCCTCTAAAACACTTTCCATATAGCTGTAGGGAGACATTAAAAATAAACCATATATCCATGTATACATATATAAATAAACAAACATATCATTTTCCTGCTTAGAAAAGGTAAGGGATGTTAGATATTATCTGCGTCAGTGTTTTTCAAACTTGTTTAATCATAAGAATGATTTTAGGGCATTTGTTAAAAATATAGGTTCCTGGGCCCCACCCTCAACCTACTTACTTGGAATCTTCCACGGAGGAGCCTGGGAATCTGTTTTGAATAAATATTTCAGGCTGCGCTTATGATTGGGCCAGTTTAGAAAACATTTAACATTGACGTAGCGTACTAGTTAGAATGAGATTCAGCTGTGAGTAACAGGAATCTCTAAAACAACAGTTAACTAAACAAGATAATGGTATTTCTCTCCTAAATTATGCTGGCCATTGGTCCAGGGCTGATACGGCACTTCCTGGTGTCAGGAACACAGGCTCCATGTCATCCACCGTCTTTGGCCTCAAAATCATGGCCCAAGATGGCAGCATCCACATTCCTGGCTCAGGATGGAGGAGGAATGAAGGATGCATGGGCGTTGAGTCTCAGGAGGGCTCCTAGAACTGCCATGTGACTCTTCTGAGAGACCACTGGCCTGAAGTTGGCCACACAGTCGCTAGTTACAAGAGAAACTGGGAAATGCAGTCTGCATGTCCCATCAGAAAATGTGGGCAAAAACAATATTGGGAAGTAGCTATGAAGACCAGTACTCCTATTTAACAGAAAAATAATCTGAGGTCCAAAGAGATTAGTTAGTTTGCCCAAAGTCACAGGACTAGGTAGTGTCCCCAAATACGGCTGCAGTTTGTTTACTTTCAGTTACTGAAAAATAAGCTATCACACAAGGAGATGTTATTGCTGATGGTTCACACAGGGTTGGCAATGCTGTCCAGATGGTATGGAACAAAGGAACCATATCTACATCTCTGAAGGTGGCCTCTTTCTAGATATCTCTGTGAGCCAAGAATCTTGACTTTTCAGGAGGTGACCATCGGACATGATACTTGCAGTAAGAGAGAGGTGCTGACCTAAAGCAGAAAGATTTTTCAGCTCTGAACCCTTCAGTCTATTAATGTCTACATCCCCTGTTAAATGAGATGATCAAATGCCTTCTATGGTGTCAGCCTCTCTATGTCAAGGTTTCCATTAATCTTAAAGCAATGCTAAAGAGTTCACCACTGCACCACTGCCTCCTTTGCCTAATTCCCCTGATGCCTTTTGTTCCCCCCATTTTTGGCCACAACTAACCATTCAGTCATTCAACAAATCCCTCTTGGGCACCTCCTCTGTGCCAGACACGATGCTATGCATTGGGAGTAAATGAAGAATAAAATGCAGACTAAGCCCTCAGGGCATCCCCCAGCTGGTAGAAGAGACAGGCAAATAAAGTGATTGTTACAGAATCATAATCTCACTGCACTGGGAAGTCTGAGAGGCCTGAGGTCAAGTCTCAGCGTTACTATTTATTACCTGCGTCATCCTGGGAAAATCTGCATTTGATTTCTCATCAATAAAATAAGGATAAAGTTCCCTATCAAATAGGGTTTGGGTGAGGATTAGCAAGGTAATGTACAGGACTTGGCACATTATTGAATGTAGATGGTAATAATGTATTGTATATTTCAAAATACCTAAGAGTACATTTTAAATGTTTCACTATAAAAAATGATAGTTAAACAAGGTTATGGCTATGTTAATTAGTTTGATTTAATCATTCCACATTCTATACATATCTCAAACATCACATTATACCCCCAAATGCAGATGGTTATGATTTGTTGATTAAAAAAATATTAATTTAATAATAATAACTTTTTAAAAAGAAAGAGCCAATGCAAGCATTACCATATTCCTTTTCCTGCCTTGAAATTCATGGAACCATGCATCATGATAGAGCTTCTATCACTTGGGTCTTTGAGTGACCAAAATGATCTGAGTAGTCCTGCCAGCCTCCAAGGGACAGATAGCACAAGCAATAAATAAACCTTTGTGGATCTAAATCACTGAGATTGGGGTTGTTACTGAAACACAGCACAGACTGCCAAGCTGGAAAGAGTCCTATAGACCACACCAGCCAGGAAATATACCTGGGAAACACCTGCCGGGAAGATGCACATAAACATCTACAGGAAATGTTCATTTGCAGCAGCTGGCATGACAGCTGGAGCAGGTCTCTCTCTTCACTACAGCCTTGCTACAAAAAACATTTCTCCCTCTGAAAAAAGCAAGTGGTACCCATGGGGGAAGATGAAGCCATTTTTCTTTCTTTCCCCTGCTAATTCTCTCAAAATCCAGAAGTCGAGCAATCTCTAAAACAGAACCATGTACTAAGTGCTTATTATGTATGGAGGCCAGTGCTGAGCAATTCATGTCTATTTTTCACCCAGCAACCCCAGGAGATTACTGCTGTGATGATCACTCCTATTTTCTAAACAAGAAAGTCGAGCCTTAAAGTATTTAACTAACTTGCTCTAGATCACACAGATGGTAAGTGTGCAAGTTACGCTTCCAAGCAGGTTTGTTTGACTCCACTTCTGCTTGTTATGCTACAAGGACCTGTGTCCAGGGGCCAAGGAGAGCTCCAGCTTTGAAGCCTGAGAAGCTACTGCAGGTGCCTCTTTTTCCTAGGATTCTAGTAAGTCTACCATCTGAAGTGATCCTGTCACATGGTACATCCAATTCATCACAAGAGCACCAGATCACTAGGAAAGGCACAAGTAGGCCGGGCGCAGTGGCTCACGCCTGTAATCCCAGCACTTTGGGAGGCCGAGGCAGGTGGATCACGAGGTCAGGAGGTCGAGACCATCCTGGCTAATACGGTGAAACCCCGTCTCTACTAAAAATACAAAAAAAAATTAGCCGGGCGTGGTAGCGGGCGCCTGTAGTCCCAGCTACTCGGGAGGTTGAGGCAGGAGAATGGCGTGAACCCGGGAGGCGGAGCTTGCAGTGAGCCAAGATAGCGCCACTGCAGTTCAGCCTGGGCGAAAGAGTGAGACTCCGTCTCAAAAAAAAAAAAAAAAAAAAAAAAAAAAAGAGGAAAAGGCACAAGTAGAGGAGTGTTAGCACCCTCCCAAGCCTTTCTCATGTCCATACTGCTTTTCTTTTTCTCTGTTCCACCTCTACCCTCAGCAGCAGCTACACAATGATGTCATAATTATAAGGGCAACAGCATCCAGTAAGATAATGTAGGCAGGCCCAACCTGGGCTGGTCCAGGTTATAAGGAATAGAGGTGCTTAGCCTCTGGGGATGTGCAGGGGGAGTCCAGACAAACAAACACAGCAATGCTCATGGCTCGCAGGGTGAAAGATGACCCTGTAGTTGTCATTCACCATCCTGCATCTGGATCTTGACATGCTCTTTTTTCTGTATGAAATGGTCTTCCCCACAACACCTGTCCTTGTCTACACTTCTTTATACATCTGTCACCCCTCCTCAACTCAACAAATGTGAAGCACAGGGAATACATTTTATTCATCTTCATATCCCCTGAACCCAGCTCAGTGCCTAGCACACAGTGAGTACTCAATGAATTCATAAATGAACACTAGAGCCCAAGTGGAGATCTTCATGTGTCTACAGCATTTGACTCCCTATGAAATACTTTGACTTTTGTGCTTCTCAAAAAGTCTGTGAATCAAGCAAGGCAGATATCATTCTCCTTTTATGTAGGAGAAACCAAGATTCCAAAATTTTAAGTGACTTGGTCAAGATCACCAGTGAGCAAGTGGTACAGCCAGAAATGAAACTGTGTTAAATAACGGGACCACTTTAACACAGTATTAAACTGTGTTAAATATTTGTTGGAGAGACAGGAAGAGAAAAGGAGAAATGGAGAGAGAGAGAGAAAAAGAAAAAAAAAAAACACAGAGGTGATTTAGATTCAAACCCTAATTCAATGGTCTGACCATCTGCCCATAATAATTTGGTGAGACTCACACTGAGAGGCTGAATCAATGATTGTTTGTATAGTCAGAGATAAGTGGACACATTTCGCGTTGAGGAATTATCAAACAGCAATTTTAGTAATGTCGTTAGACTGTAATAGAGATAGAGTGCAATTTAGATAGGCATATCCTCTTTCTAATCATCATTCGTCCATCAGCCTTGGAGGTCAAGTTGAGTTTAATCTTCCTCGATGGCTGTACTTTTGGTTTCAGTCTCTCATACTCACTGCACCTCCTGTAACTTCCATTCAGCATGCAATGAGAGAGGCATGTGTCTAGAGACTGGGAAGGCACGGTGGTTCTGCTTTGTTAAAACAAAAAAGGCCCATTGTAACACTGGTTTTCCTCAGATAGTCAGCCTTGTCTACACTTCCACAAATTTACCCACTTGAATACGCTGTAGTATATTTTAGGAAACTCACAATGTTTCCGCAGAAAGGACTGTTTACATGGAGGTTTTCAGCAGCCTTAGCAGGCATGATGTTTGGATCCTGGAAATCATCTATTTTTTATGTGTAAATAAACAGTGGGAGGAAAGGAGAAGGCATCCATACAATTTTAATGAACAAGATTCCCATCAGTCATCAAAAGAAAACAAAAGGTAGCTTAATGGGCACAAGGAAGCTATTCTTCTAGTGATTTCTCTGCTCAGCTCTCCTGGGAAAAGGAGTGGCTTCTAAATTAAAAAAAAGAAAATCATGCTCTAGTATTTTTTTTTCCTGTCATTTCATTGTCTTTGATCTTGCATTTCCTAAGAAAGAAGCACTTAACCTCTAGTATCAGATCAATGTTGGAAATGCACGCTTTATTTTAAGATCCTTTTCTAACACATGGAAACTCTGTATCTTCACAAGTGAACTTAACATGATTCAAACAGATTGCATTCCACAACCAACGTGCTTCAAAACTATTGGCTGAATTCAGGCTAAAGCTGGTTTTTTTCATCACCACTAATGAATTATTTTTGAAATAGCAAGTCTTTTCCAAATAAAAGTTACTTAACTAAATTCGAGCCATGATGTTTTAAAATCGATTTTTACATGGACACTACCCAAGTGGATTCTCCTTGCACCAAAATGGCAGATTCTCCATGGATTTCTCCTGAAGGGAGATGAAAGCCTCCTCCAGTCACACAAGTAGTCTATCATGAATCTGCCTGAATTCCCTTCCCAGTGAATGAAGTGTATTATGTTGCCAGAAGGATACTCCATCATCTATAATAAATATTCATCTGCATGTATCATGCACTTGAGCTGCATGACTGATGAACTCCGGCTCCGGAAATGAAAGGGAAATGCACCAAGACAAATGTCACCTTTCAATGCTTCTCCAACAGATAAATTACAGTTAGATTTAAACAAAGTCAGTAATTTCATGCTTTCCAACTGGTGCCTGATTCAGCTCAGATGGCCCCTACTCTGTTTAAGGGTGCTAATATCCAGGTTGGTTAGTTGAGTTTTGGCAATCTCTACTAGAGAACAGTCAACAATTTCTACTTCATATGCTTATTGAAATACAATTATGCTAAATACACTTCCCCAGGTATTTATGCACGTTGGATAATTTAAAATTTGGGCAGCTTAAAAGCCAACATAGGTATAGCTCTTTTGAAAAATAATTTGGCACTATGCGATAAAAATGTATTTCCCCTTTAACTCAGGAATCACCCTCCTGGGGATGAATCCAAAAGCTTTACAAGGGGTATCATTTATCTCCCAGCGTCTGTTTTCTTTTGATGAGGGGAAATTCCACATCCCAGAAGATACTCTCTTTTTCTCTGCAGTCCCAGAGGGAAGGGAGGAATTTGGCTGATGAGTGGATTTGGGAGAAGGAGCCACAGAAGAATGCTCATACATATGTTGGGCTAATTTTCTTTCTCCATGCTCCATCTGGGGAGACAGTTTGGTCTGCACTGAACAATAAGAGATGTGAAATTCAATTCAGAAAAAAAATTTTAGGAAATTGGTATACCTGATACCTTATTCTGTATCTAACTGGCCTTAACATCTCTCATTCATTTGTATCAGATCTTGTGAGAGAAAGAGAAAGGTTTCATGTCTTAGCCCTTATCAAACACCAACAAGCTTCAGACTTAAAGATGTCCACTGTGAAATTATTTGTTACCTAACAATGGAAACGTTTTATGAGCAAAATCCACTCAGTGTGATGCATAACACTAGGCAGCCACTACAGATCATGTAAATACAATGCCTAGAATATACTTGATAATATTGAAGCAAAAAACAGAAGGATAGATAATACTTGCAAAACATTGATAATTATGAAAAAAGGTTGGTCAAGCTTATCAGAGCGTGCAGAGTGGTGCCATGGATCCTAGGAGGGGAATACCCAGCCTCACCACTCTGACATGTTCTTTGCACGGCCAAGGCCAAGAGAAGAGCTCAGTGACATCTGATATTTTCCCTACTGGGACTCTGCCTACTCCCACAGTACCTTTATGCTTGGGAAAACATACATAGTTTAATATAAGCCGTAATGTAAAGTATGTGACAAGGTGTGAAACCAGACAACGCATATATTCAACAACAATGATGATACCAAAAATATCCATTAAAACTAAGCAGCAACATCAAAATGCTTGTGTATTGCTGAATACAAAATGGAAAACCCAGGACACAAAAATCCATAGGCACAAAATGATGAGAGTATGTTCTGAATTGGGTATTACTGCTAGTATCTTATTCTGTACAACTGCGGTCCTAACGATATGTGAAATTTGATAGGAATTACATTTAAAATTGTACTTGAAAATATGATGGTGAAAAAAAGAATTCAAAGAATTAGAGTGATGTTAAAATGCTGGGATTATGACTTCTGTTATGTAAATGTATTTTTTGGAAGTGTATCCTTGATCATTTGACTATGGAACAAGAATTCTGTGCAAGTATTACACATTCTTAGGGAGTGAGTCCTTAGGCCAGGTAAATATCTTTTATGTCTTTGGTTGAAACCTGAAATGAGGAAATTAAGGCCAGAAATTTGATGAAGTCCTATCATTAGTAGAACTAGGTCCTTATTTTTTCTGTTTGAGGAAACACTTATAATGTTGACTCCATTGCCCTTTATTGAAGTTTTTGTCTACAGACACCACTAGACTGTAAGCTGCATTCTTCTGATTCATTTCTTTATCACCACCCAGCCTAGTCCCTAATACTTAGTAGATACCCAATAAACGAACATTTGAGTTCTACTCCATTGGGTTGTCCTCTGATTGCTTCAGAGACCTTTGACGTGATTTCACAGCAAGAATTGTAAATTATTTGGCAGCCAGGATGACTTTGGCCAATATTCTTTTAGCATCTTCCCAACACACATAGCACAGGACTAGGTACACTACCAATGAATTGATTGACAGTTGAAGAGAAAATTTAAAGCTAACAATAGTTTTAACTTTTATTTTACGTGCAGAAGTACATGTGAAGGTTTGTTACATAGGTAAACTCATGTCATGGGGGTTTGTTGTACAGATTATTTCATCCCCCAGGCATTAAGCCCAGTACTCAATATTTATCTTTCCTTCTCCTCTTCCTCCTCCCATCCTTCACCCTCAAGTAGACCCCAGTGTCTGTTGTTCTCTTTAAAGCTAACAAATTTACTGATACCTTTGGCTTCTTATGGGCCATTGTCCTTGAGCACTTTCAACACTCATTGAACATTTACTGTGTGCCCAACATTCTGACATGCACTTTACATGCATTTTCTTATTTAGTCTTCATAACTCCATGCAGTAAGCATTGCTGATATCCTTGTTTCCTAGTTTAATAAAATGAGGCATGGAAGAAGCAAGGACAAAATTCACAGCTACTGAAAAGTGAGACTGTGATTCAAATGCAGAGTGTCTGACCCCGGAGCCCAAGCTCATGGGTACCCCTATGTCATGCTGAATTTTTGCTAGTCTTCCCTCTGGCAGAATTTGCATGACAGGAGTAAGAATTTTAACTACAGAGGGTCCTGGCATATTTTCGTTATTACCAACTAAATGTAACTGGCATCATAGTGTTGTTCATCACGGTTTCCATCTACCATAACATCTGCCAATGTGCTGCCATACCATTGGCCTAAACATTGACACAAAGAGAGAAGTCAGATCACAGAGGTAACCTGTCTTGATTTTCAAATAGATAAACTCTGGCAAACAATATATTTTTGCACTCAACACTGATTCCGATTCCAAAAATTCCTGGAACTGGCAAGAAGATGGCAGAAGCAAAATGTAAACATCGTCAGTGCTTGTAACAAATGATAGTTAATAAAACCTGAAAAGATTATAGCTCGGAAACTGATTTCTTGTGTTTCCCATTATTTAATAATTTATTATACGAAATCCATTGACCTTTCCATGGCTCTTTTTTTTGAGGAAGAGAGAAACCTGGAGCGTTAATTATGGCTTAGCCATTTTATTAAGCAGCATTAGCATACAAATAGGACATCAATAACCAATTACAATCTTCATCTTGGGAAAGCAGGTCTCCTCCATCCCCTCTGTGAGTGCTAACTCAGCCACTTAAAGGTCTTGGGCACTTCATGATGATAGCATTCAAGGCTCTTCTCAATCAACCCCCAGGTGGTCTCTCTAACCTGACACCCTGCCCCTCCCCTCTGCATGCTGTTTTCTAGCCAAGCAGGGGTCTACCTGCTGCACTCCAAGCAGAGCCTATGCCCATCGGCCTGTGTTTCTTATCTCCTGCCAATCCTGGCCACCCAATCTCTGACTCTTTAATTTCTCAATTCTGTGCACTCACCTCCCATTCTTCATTTATTCAGCAGATGCTGAGGGGATACTAGCTAAATACCAATCACTGAGTGACTCAGGGGAAACACCAGGAGCAAAGCAGACATGATTCCTCCCTGCTTGAGGCCCACAGGCTAGTGCAGGGGTCAATAAACACAAAGCAGACATGATTCCTCCCTGCCTGAGGCCTACAGGCTAGTGCAGGGGTCAATAAACTTTCTCTCTAAAGGGCCAGATAGTAAATATTTTGGGCTCTGCCTAACACAGTGTCTGTTGCAGCTCCTCAATTCTGCCTTTGTAGTGGGAAAGCAGCCACTGACATGACACAAATGGATGGAAATGGCTGTGCTCCAATGACACTTTGTTTATACAAAAATAGGCAGTAGTCTGGACTTGGTCTATAGGCCACAGTTTGTTGACCCCTGGTTTAGAGCATTGAACTCTGAAACTGAAGAGGGCTAGGTTAGAAATTCGAAATCCAGCTACTCCACCTATCATCATGTCGTCTTCAGCAAGTTTCTCTGCACCTCAGTGTCTTCATCTGTAAAAAGGAGAAAATGAAGTATACACCAGGCTCTGTTTTCCCAGTAAAATCCATCCCGTGGTTCCCATGAGTCATATCCAGACTTTTCACCATGACCTGGAGAGGCCTTCAGTGATCTTCCTCCCACTTACCTCTTCTTTTTTTTGTTTTGAGACGGAGTCTCACTCTGTCGTCCAGGCTGGAGTGCAGTGGCGTGATCTTGGCTCACTGCAACCTCCACTTCCCAGGTTCAAGTGATTCTCCTGCCTCAGCCTCCCGAGTAGCTGGGACTACAGGCACACACCACCGTGTTGGGCTGATTTTTGTATTTTTAGTAGAGATGGGGTTTCACCATGTTGGCCAGGCTGGTCTCGACCTCCTGACCTCAGACGATCCGCCCACCTCGGCCTCCCAAAATGCTGGGATTACAGGTGTAATCCCCTGTAGGATTACAGTGGCCCCACTTACTCTTCTACCTCTTCGTTACTGGTTCTTGAGCCCCTGACTCCATTTCTGTGGTGCTGATCTTCCTTCCCACCCCAGGGCCATTGTGGATGCAGCACCAGCTCCTGGGATTGCCCTCCTCCTGTGGTCACATGTCAGCTCCTATCCTTCAGGGTCCAATTTCAAGTGCAGTTCCCTTCAAGAGGCTTTCTGTGACCATCCGGTCTATATTCACCCACACACACGTGGAGGAACAGCCACCAGTCCTTCCCCATCTTCACTCCTTGTTTGTTTCTTTGGTAGCATTTACGCCAATTTGTATTTGTTTGTTTAACTCTTCATTTTATGTCCCTCGACTAAATTATCCGTCCCATGAGTGCATGGACTTCACTGTACCTCTAGCATCCAGCCCAGTGTTGGCATGAACTGAATAATCAATGAAAGAATATTTGTGTCATTAGTAAGTCCATCAATAAATGATGGCAGTTGAATGCGTCTCAATTTAAAAAGCAGCATGGTGTTTTTTCTCTTCCACAGTTTCATCAAGCACGATAGACCAATGCCTCATGTCTCTTCGTTTCCTCTGGCACTAATTCCATCTTAGAGCTGGTTACATTTTGATTTCTGAAATGATTAAGTCGTTGACATGTAGCATTTAATTTGAGTATGTCCCAAATACCCTACGCTGAGATACCCCTAGGGTTTCTAGGGTTCCCCTCTTCTTATTCCTGGTGAGTTTTCTTCTTTCTCTGAAGAACCCGTTCAGACGAAAGACAGCAAGACCAAGGTATGAAAAATTGACCAGGGGTTCTGGTCTCAGCTCCCTCAGGTTGGCTGTGTGAGCCTAGACAATTCAAGCAACCTCTCTCAACTTGTTTTTTTCAATTGCAAATGTAGAAGATGAACAGATTAAGCAACAAAAATCTAATACTCTGGAGCAGTCACCAGCTCTTGAGCCAATGGTGTTAGCAGATACAAGAGAACAAGAAAAAAAATTGAACATACCTGCTTCAAAGGAGCACACCACTTTAAAGCAAGTAATCCAACGTTACCCCCTTTTGTAGAGCTCTCAGCCAGAGTGGACTGGCTTGGGCCAAGCCAGTCCCTGAAATGATTAATTATTGTAACAGCAGAGAGTTAAATGAAGAAGCGACAGATGGCCCATGTGAAATAGTCTAAAATCACCTGCTATGAAATTAATTCCACATCTTGGAGGCTTGGGGCTCAGAACACCATGCAAAAAGTGACTGTTGATAAATTGTGTGTGTTTGTGTGTCAGCCTCTCTGCAAACACCTAAATAATATATGTCGTGTCATGTTTTCTTTCCTCCATCTCCTTTTAATGCATTATCATTTATAGAAAACTGCAGGGAAACGTGAAACATCAATCAAGCCATTAATTCCTGAGATTATGCTAATGAGATGCCTGGAGCGTTTGTTTCCCAGAATAGCTGCTCCCCCCAGCCCCAGGAAGGAGCTCTTGGCTCCCCCCAGCTCAGCCCTCTCTGCTTAGATCAGGAGCCATTGGCACCCAGCGGGGTGCTCCTCTTAAAAGGGCACTGCGACGTCAGCACTGGCATGGGGGGGATTTGCCCAGCCAGACAGCAAAGGCAAGCCACAGATGAAACAGAAAACGTGTGAGACAAAAAGACCAGAGAGATGTGAGAGCCCAGCTAACGAGCTCAGGAGGCCTCTGCCACAGTTATCTGTCCTGCTGGCGAGCACAGTGGAAGAGGAAGACAAAAATGAAATAAAAGCAGTAAGAGCTTTTCGAGGGATGGGGAGATAGGTGTGATGGTTAAAAGGTACAAAAATCCAGTTAGACAGAAGGAAAATCATTGTTTTGTTTTGTTTTAAGTCCTAAAGCACAGCAAGGTAAATATACAGATATTCCTAAATGTACGATAGGGTTATGTCCTAATAAACATGGAAAGTTGGAAATATCCTAAGTCGAAATGCATTTAATACACTTAACCTACAGAACATTATAACTTCACCTCACCTACCTGAAATGCACTCAGAACACTTCCATTAGCCTATAGTTGAGCACAGTCATCTAATACAAGGCCTATTTTATAATAAAATATTGTATTAAATATCTCACACAATTTATTATATACTGTACTGGCAGTAAAAATAGAATGGGTACTCAAAATATGGTTTCTACTGAGTGTGTACAGCTTTTGCATCATGAGGAAGTCAAAAAAATTGTTTGTCTCACCTAAGTAGTCAAGAACTGTCTGTAGTTGGTAGTTTGTATATAGTATTGCGCATTTCTAAAGTATTCACAGAGTAAATTTCAAATGTTCTCATTACAAAATAATGTTAAGTTCTTGAGGTGATGGATATGTTAACTAGTTGATTTAATTATTCCACACTGTATTCGTAAATTATAACATCACTTTGTGCTCCATAAATTTACACAATTATAAATTGTCAATTTATAATTTTTTTTTTAAAAAAAGATGCGTCATCAGCTGAGATGACAAGCAGAGGCCAGAACAGCCATGATTTCTACTCATGTGGAAGAAAATCAGGGTAATGAGGTTGGTGTCAGAGGAGAAACCTCAATTACAGTAACTACCACTCATGAGGCACTTATTGGCCACTGTACAGCAATGTTGCATATTATTGCAAGTACTGTGTCCCCCCACCCTCTTATCAGTGAGGCTCAGAAAGGTGACTCAAGGTTGCCCAGCTGGTGAATAACTGTGCTGTGTCGCAAATCCAGGTGCACCAGATTCCAGAGCCTGTGATCATTCTGCTTTGCATATTGTATATTTATATTTAAAAACTGTGCTAATGAAGCTGACAGGGGTTAAAAAGAAAAAAAATTTAAAAATTAAAAATAAACTGTGCATTTAAGTTTACTCTTTGGAAGTCATCCAGAGAAACAGAAAATGAGTTTAGCTGTAGTATCTTTAACATGTTTCAAAACAAAATCACAGGCTATAAACAGATAGGACGAGAAAGCTTGTGGTGACAAAGCAGCTCTGTAGCTCGACAGTGGTGCTGGCTGATCAAATCTACATTTATGAAAAAACTGCATAGAACACAGGTGCGCGCACGCGCGCATACACAAACCCTGTGGCTTGAACCAATGTCAATTTCCTGACTGTGATGATATTGTTCTATAGCTGTGCAAGATGTTACTACTGGGGGGAGCTGGTGTTGTGTCCTTGGGACCACCTTGCACATTAGTTTGCAACTTGCTATGAGGATATAATTATTTCAAAGTTAAAAGTTGAGGCCAGGCTCAGTGGCTCACACTTGTAATCCCAGCACTTTGTGAGACCGAGGTGGGCAGATCACCTGAGATCAGGAGTTCGAGATGAGCCTGGGCAACATGATGAAACCCCGTCTCTACTAAAAATACAAAAATTAGCCAGGCATGGTGGCACACACCTGTAATCCCAGCTACTCTGTAGGCTGAGGCAGGAGAATCTCTTAAACCCAGGAGGTGGAGGTTGCAGTAAGCCAAGATCGCGCCACTGCACCCCAGCCTGGGCAACAAAGTGAGACTCTGTCTCAAAAAAAAAAAAAAAAAAAAAAAAAAATTGAAAGTTGAAAAAAAACCCCAACAACCTCACAGCTAACCCTTCCAAGATAACTTCTGCCAGAATTCTCAATGGTGTCAGCTTCTACTTATTCCTGCCCCCATTACTGACTCTATTTCCTGGTTATTAGAGGTGCATGGTCATTGGTGGTAAGAATTACACAAAAAGTTCAAACTATGAAAAAAAAGATGACAGATTTGACTACTAAATATAATTTCTTACAAAGACATCATAAACTACATGAAAAGGTAACACATAAACTAGAAAACAATATTTCAAAGCATATAACAGAATATGTATAATACAGAATATATAATCACATATATATACACGCACATATATATGCATATACATATATATATCCAGAATAATATAAAGAATTCTTCGGCAATCAATAAGAAAACAATATACAACCCAATAAAAAAGTAAGCAAAAAATAGAGAAAGACAATTCGCAAAAAAGGAAACGCAATTAGTCAAAAATCACATATAAAGATGTTCATCCTTACTAACCATCTGAGAAATACAAATTAAAAATAATAATGTCATTTCACATCATCAGATTTGCAAAAATTTTAAAGTCAGACAATACCAAAAGTGAATGGATAGGGAAGAACTGGAATTTTCATAGATTCTAATGGTAGTGTGAATTATTGCAACAAGTTGGGGAGCCATTTGGCAGTACCTAGTCAACCTAAAGGTGTGCATACCTTTAAGCCAGCAATTTCTCTCTGAGAGGTGTACTCCCAGAGACACTCTCACAAGTGTGCACAAGGATGTGCATGGAGTTTTATGTATAACAGTAAAACACGTGGAAACAAGCTCACTATCTATTCTCAGGTGGTTCTAAATCAAGGCAATTGGATGCCAGGTCTGAGTTCTTCATTTCAGAACCATTCTGCCAGGTTGCAGCTTAGTTTAAGAACAAACTTTCTGACAGAAATGGCATCCCACAAAGCACTCAACTGGAACCAGGCTGCGGGAGGTTAAGCTGAGGCTCTAGTTCCTCTGATGCCAGCTCTAGGAAATTCAAACACATTTGTGGAGTGTAAACACACTTTCATGTTCTAAAGGCCACTGTCAAGACAGGGAACTGGGCTCAATCAGTGACCGCACAAGAATGTGGGCATGCTGAATCCCTGCGAAGCCAAGAATGCACCGGGGATTGGAAGAGATAAGCCAGAGACCAGCAAGATTCAAAGCAGATGAGCAGGCCACCTTTCGCTGGCATCTATGAAGAGAGAGTGGATAAGGCAGCTTGTGGGGGGCATGATGGAAAGATGGGAAGTGGGGGTCTCTTGGTCAGAGGAAGCTGTTGAGCAGCCATTGAATGGGAAGCAGGGTGAAGGAGCCACGTATTGGCCAGCCTTTGTGCTATGCTCTGTGCTAGGTGCTTTCTACAGGTTATCTCAGTTAAAGTGAAAGCATTCTTCTCCCTCCTTAATAGAGATGTGGAGATCGAGTTCCAGGGAGGCTGAACTATTTGCAGGCTATAACTGACAGATCCAGGTTTCAAACCCAGGCCAGTTGGATCCCAGAAGTCACTTTTCTCCCCTGTGGCTTCACTGCCTTTACTTAAAGTGACCGCTTTTGTAAGCAACCTGTTCATTTGCACTTTAATTCCTGATATTTTGAACCATGAACCCAGATTCAGAGCTGGCTGGGAAGACCCACTCATTGGGTTTGGAAGTACTGATTAGCAGGTGGTTAGAGTGTGGCCTTTAGAGACAGGTGGACAGAGTTGTCTTTGGAAAGGCCCTTAAACTCCCTGAACCTCAATTTCTATGCTGTGAACTAAGGATAAAAGAAATAGTACTTACCTGGTGGGAATAAGATGATATAGACAGCGGGCTCCACCTGGTTCCTGGCACCAAACAAAAGCTTGGTGAGAGCTAAATATAAGTACTTTATGTGTATTTGTTTTTTTCCTCCAACTAGATTCTAAGTTCATGTTTGTAGACACACTAACTTCTATTTATTTTGCATGCCCTACAATGCCTAGAACAATACTTTCTATCTGTAAGGGTTAGTCCAGAGTGCACTGCACAAAAACAGTCTTTACTAGACTGCAAAATCTGAAAGAATCCTTTCTATACCCTAAGGCTTTACATTGAGAAACTGGTGTTGTTTTAAAACCTCAGCCCCTGCTAGGCACAGTGGCTCATACCTGTAATCCCAGCACTTTGGGAGGCCAAGGCGGGCAGATCACTTGAGCTCAAAAGTTTGAGACCAGCCTGGGCATACTGGCAAGATCCCCGTCTCTACAAAAAAAAAAATACAAAAATTAGCTGGGCATGGTGGCACATGCCTGTAGTCCCAGTTACTTGGGAGGCTGAGGTGGGAGGATGGCTTGAGCCCAGGAGACAGAGGTTTCAGTGAGCCAAGATCATGCCACTGCACTCCACCCTGGTTGACAGAACCAGACTCTGTCTCAGAAGAATGAAAGAAAGAGAGAGCGAGAGAGAGAAACAGAGAGAGAGAGAAAGAAAAAAGAAAAGAGAGAAGAAAGAAAGAAAATCTCACACCCAGAACAAATATTAGAGCAGGCTAAACTGGCAGGGTTGTCACAAAAGCTGGAAATTGTATCCGTTTCAAAACTAGAAGGCACATCTCTTAGATGCTGCTTGGTTTAAGGTGGTTGATTCACTTTGTGTGTATCTAGAAAAGACTTCTGCCTGTTCCTAAATTGTGAAACCCTAGTAACTCGTTCTATTATAATAAGGAAAACATCCCTTTAAACACACCTTAAAATGTAGGGAATGAAGTCTCTCAAGAAACAAGCTGCAAAGGTGGCTGGTCTTCTGAATATCTTATCACAGTTAAAGTAGGAACATCAGACAGAAAAATGCCAGTGACCAAAGTACCCCGTATTTGTCTAGCTCCAGCACATACACGGTTTCATTTGACCTTAACCATAACACCGGTGAAATGTCCTTGTTAGACCCATCATACAAAAGAGGAAACTAAGATCCAGAAGACTAGTCAACTAACAGATACAGAACCACAAAAAGGAAGAGGCAGAATATAAGCCCAAGACTACCAACTCCAAACCAAAGTTCATACCTTAGGTTTTATTGCAGCAACTTTATTTCTGAAAGCACCTTTCCTATCTGACCGACGATTGATCTCTTTCACATTGTAAAGTTCAAACAGCTAATTTATCAACGAGTTTCACCTTCCTCTTAATCCCCAACAATTACTTTTTCACTTTGTGTTGGCGGGGTTCAGCCCTGCTGAACAAGATGCTTCCTTCTTAGAATACCCCAGGTGAGAGCAGGCACACGGGATTCTCGTGTGAGCACTAATGTTAATCTGCTGCGCGGCTCACTTCTCCCTGCCTTTATCGTCTCCAAATCGGAACCCCAACCCTTAACCATACCATCGGGTTGTTCTCAAACTGAGATAACAGACGTAAGTCATTTTGAAAACGTTACAAGCACTATACAAATGTAGGCATCATTATTACCAAGGCAATAAAAGTATTTATCACACTGATAAATGGTGAGTATGTTTCTGTGCCTCAATAGTTTCCAAGAACAGGAGTAATTGCAGTTGGCAGATAAATCCAAGGCAGTTAACCAAACCCAGGAGTATTTGGGAAAAGGCACAAGTTGGCCAAATCCAAATGATTTTAAAACACGCTATAAAAATAAACAAGTATTCCAATATAATAATTAATTCCAGTTTCGTCAATCCTTCCTGCTACTTGGAGCAATGTAGCTTGTTATGAAGCAATTACCCTTTGGATCCTTTTAATCCCAGCTGATCATTTTCAGCTTTAATTGTCTTGCTGGGTTTAGAATGTTGTTGTAGTTCAAATGTAGCCAATTAGCATGGCCTCAGCCACCTTGTGATATTTTGCATGCAAAGAACACTCCTTAAAATCCCTGGTGGACTTTGTCCCAGATTGTACCAGTAGCCACAGTTCACACCCTCAGGTGCTTATTAAGTAGAAAAAAAAAGCCAGCAGAGGCTCAGAGAAAGCCCTGGAAGCAGCAAGCCAAGTTCACCAGGGCTCAACAAGGATCAAGTTTTCATAATGCTGGTGTCAAAATGTGGTCCAGGATGCCTGGACAGAGAGGGAGGCCCTCATCACTGGAGATGATTAAGCAGATGGCACAGGAGAGATTCACACGTCTGGATGGGGCTGGGAGGGGCAGCGAGGTGGCCTTTGTGATCACAAAGATTTCTCTCTCCCCTCCTTGGGTGTCTGTGATGCGAGGTGATTTGGTAAGCGACAAAACAAATACAGCTTGGCGTCTAGGATATATAGGCTCCCATCCTGGTTCTGCAATTTACTGGCTGAAAACTGTAAGAGAATCTTACAGATGTGAACAGGGAACATCGTTTCAGGGCTTATTCTATTATGATTGGAATGATTATTACTTAACTCTTCTGTGGCTTAATTTCCTCATCTGGAAAATGGTGATCATAGTAGTATTGGCTTCATGCAGTTGTTCTGAATATTAAATGAGCAAGCACATGGAATACACTAAGCATAGTGTCTGCTATACATACGTGTTCAGTTCCTTCAGCCGCCTCATCACCATCATCTTTATTCTCTCTTTCGGTGGTGTCATAACTACTGTTCCTGACTCCTTCGTCGCCCACAGCCGTCTGCCCTCCACACTGCTGCTGGATGCTCTTCCTAAATATAAGCCAATCCTGTTCTGCATTTGAATAAAACCCTTCCACTATTCCGCAACACCTACTGGATAGAGCCCATGTTCTTTAGGCTGGTAGTTAACACCCTTCAAAGCCAGTGCCTTTTTCTTCTCCTCATCAATGTCCCCCATCCCTGCCTCCCTTGTAGCCTCTACCACAAACCACTCATTGTTCACCAAGTCCCTAGTGCCTGCCACGCAGTAAGTGCTTAATGCGTTTTAGCTATATGTTTTCTAAGTAAATGACTTTGGCATATCTTAGATACTTACGGAAGAAAAGTAGGAGTCCAAATTTCAATTCTGCTGTGTGCTAACAAGTTCCCTAACCCCTCTGGAATGGTTAATACTGAGTGTCAGCTTGATTGGATTGAAAGATACAGAGTATTGATCCTGAGTGTGTCTGTGAGGGTGTTGCCAAAGGAGATTAACATTTGAGTCAGTGGGTTGGGAAAGGCAGACCCACCCTTAATCTGGGCACAATCTAATCAGCTGCCAGCACAGCTAGAATATAACCAGGCAGAAAAATGTGAAAAGAGAGACTGGCCTAGCCTCCCAGCCTACATCTTTCTGCCGTGCTGGATGCTTCCTGCCCTCGAACATCAGACTCCAAGTCCTTTTGCCTTGGGACTCAGACTGGCTCTCCTTGCTCCATAGCCTGCAGACAGCCTATTATGGGACCTTGTGATCGTGTGAGTTAATACTTAATAAACTCCCCTTATATATAGCTATTCCATTAGTTCTGTCCCTCTAGAGAACCCTGACTAATACACCCTCTGAGCTTCCATTTCCTCATTAGTAATAGATGGGAATAATATTTCCTTGTTGTAGAGTAATGGTGAAGAGTAAGTGGGATAGCCTATGTGTGGATTCCTGCCATGATGCCTTGCACACAGTGGGAGCTCCAGAGCCACCAGAGGCCCTCCTTTCACCTTAATCCTCCCTGAAACCAGAAAGCAGAGCAATACAAGGCAAGACTTTAACTCCCAGAGCAAGCTTCACTTGGCAACAGATTTGGCTGTAAGAATAGTCATTGGGCAATTACTAGGCACTAGACAATGTGCTTGTTTCTAGGGAGGCAAGTGAGGAACACAGACCAACTTCTCACTCTCAGGGAGTTTAGTCTCACTTAAAAGTCCCACTGCATCTCAAACCAGTCTTGAAGGTGATCACTTAAGGAGGCAGGTTATAAGGGGAGGAGAAAATGCTATCAGCCAGGAGGCTCTGAAAGGTCATGAGTTTCAGAATTTAGCCCTTCTCCAAATTTGGAGAAATTAGTCAAGCCTGACACTTTTCTTCTCAAAAGGCAGTGCAGTAGACGTGAAGCATGTAAGTGACCCCCTCAGGGACCTCTTGATAAGTGGAGAAAATAAAGCCACATTAACAGAGACCATCTTTCATTTCCCCATATAAAAATGTGAAAACCCTAGGATAGTCAAAAAAACAAAAAACAAAAACAAAAAAACACTCTGTAAAAACAGAACAAAGTTGAAGGACTAATATTACCTGATCCTGAGAATTATTATAAAGCTTCAGAATCAAAACACTGTGGTATTTGTATAAAGACAGACAAATAGATCGATGGAAGAGAATACAGGGTCTAGCAATAAACTCATGAATATTGACAGTGAACTTTTACAAAGGTGCAGCGGAAAAAAGGATTGACTTTGCAACAAATGATGCTAGAACAATTGGATCTTGATATGCAAAAAAAAAAAAAAGGAAACTTGGATCCATACTTCATATCACAAACAGAAATTACCTTAAGATAGATTATAAACCTAAACATGAAACCTTAAACTCTAAAACCTATAGAAGAAAACAGGAGAAAATCTTCATGACCTTGGGCTTTGCAAAGATTTCTTACATGTGATGCAAAAGCATAAAAAAAATACAATGATAAACGGGACTTCATCAAAATTAGCACTTCTGCTGGGCACAGTGGCTCAGGCCTGTAATCCCAGCACTTTATGAGGCCAGTCAGGTGGATCACTTCAGACCAGGAGTTTAAGACCAGCCTGGCCAACATGGCAAAACTCTGTCTCTACTAAAAATGCAAACATTAGCTGGGTATGCCTATGCATGCCTGTAGTCTCAGCTAGTCAGGAGGCTGAGGCACAAGAATCACTTGGACCCAGGAGGCGGAGGTTGCAGTGAGCTGAGATCAAACCACTGCACTCCAGCCTGGGCAACACAGCAATATTCTGTCTGAAGAAAAAAAAATCCACTTATCAAAAGATACAGGCACAGACTGAAAGAAAGTCCTTATAAGTGACATATCTGAAAAAGAATTTATATCTAGAATATATGAAAAATCCTCAAAACTCAACAATAAGAAAATTAAAAACTCAATAAGAAATTGGCAAAAGATTTAAACAAGATTTAAACAGATACTCCAACAAAGAAGATATGTGGATGGCACGTAAGCACATAAAATATGCTAGACCAGGTGCAGTGGCTCACACCTGTAATCTCAGCACTTTGGGAGGCCAAGGTGGGCAAATTGCTTAAGCTCAGGAGTTTGAGACTAGCTTGGGCAACATGACAAAACCTCATCTCTACGGAAAATACAAAAAATTAGCTAGGCATGATGGCACGTGCCTGTAGTCTCAGCTACACAAGAGGTTAAGGTAGCAGTATCTCCTGAGCCTGGGACGTCAAGGTCACAGTGAGTCAAGATTGTACCACTGCACTCCAGCCTCATGACAGAGTAAGACTGTCTCAGAAAAAAAAAAAAAAAAAAAAAAAAGATCAACATCATTAATCATTAGGAAATGTACGCTAACACAGTGAGATGCCGCTACACATGTATTAGGAAAGCTAAAATTAAAAAGTCTGACCACACAAAGTGTTGGCAAAGATGTGAAGCAATTAGACCTTTCATATGCTGCTGCTGGGAATGTTAAAACGGCACCATCACTTTGGAAAACAGTTTGGCAGCTTCTTTAAAAGTTAAATACATACCTACCTCATCATCCAGCCATTCTTCTAGATATTTACAAACAAAAAAAAAACTGAAAACAGGGCCAGACATGGTGGCTCATACCTGTAATCCCAGCACTTTGGGAGGCCTAGGCAGGTGGATCACCTGTCAGGAGTTTGAGACCACCGTGGCTAACATGATGAAACCCCGTCTCTACTAAAAATACAAAAATTAGCTGGGCATGGTGGTGCACATCAGTAATCTCAGCTACTCAAGAGGCTGAGACAGGAAAGTCACTGAAACCCCTGGAGGCAGAGGTTGCAGTAAGCTGAGATCGTGCCACTGCACTTCAGCCTGGGTGACAAGAGTAAGACTCCATCTTAAAAAATAAATAAATAAATAATTTTTTATAAAAGGAAACATATGTCCATGGAAAGACTTCTACGTGAATGCTTATAGACACTTTATTTGTCATATTCAAAAGCTAAAAGCAACCACATGTCTATCCCTGGGCGAATGAATAAATGTATTGTGGTGTATCTGTACAATGAAATACCAACTCAGAAATAAGTAAAAGAGCCAGACAAAAAGAGTTCACTCTGCATGCTTCCATTTATATAAGATTTTACATAATGTAAACTAACATATGGTGGGGAAAGGGTGCAACAACAGAAGTCACTGCAAAGGGACATAGGATGCTTTTGGGGGTGATAGATATGTTCATTATCTTGATTGTGGGGATGGATTTGTGGATGTATACATATGTAAAAACACCAAATCGTATACTTTAAATACATCAGCTTACTGTGTGTCCATTATACCTCAGTAAAGTTGATTTAAAAAGAAAGATGTGGTCGGGCATGGTGGCTCAACACTGTAATCCCAGCACTTTGGGAGGCCGAGGTGGGCAGATCACCTGAGGTAGGGAGTTCAACACCAGCCTGACCAACATGGAGAAACCCCGTCTCTACTAAAAATGCAAAATCAGCCGAGAGTGGTGGTGGGTGCCTGTAATCCCAGCTACTCGGGAGGCTGAGGCAGGAGAATTGCTTGAACCTGGGAGGTGGAGGTTGTGGTGGGCCGAGATCACGCCGTTGCACTCCAGCCCGGGCAACAAGAGTGAAACTCTGTCTTAAAAAACATATATATATGAAGAAAGATGCCTGATATACTGAAAAAGTGTCAAGATGGGGAAAAAAAAAAACAAAAGCAATGAGATACAGAAGAAGAGATATAGGGGAGACTTGAATCCCAAGTGCTCTAAGAGCAGAGAAATGCTGCTAATCACTTTATCACCCAAAACTGGACTTCAGTCTACCAGAGTTCAGGCAGATGGAAAGTAGACTGAGAAAATGCTGAAAACAAATTGATGTGCTATAACCTGGAATAAAATTCAAAGTATTTGCACAAAGCTGTTCTACACAGAGAGCTGTATGATTCTAAAAATTTAATTACTTACTTAGAAAATAACACACAATACACACACACACACACACACACACACACACACACACATGAGCTTAAAAACAGTGCCAGTAACTGGTATGACAAGAGATGAATACATTTAAAACCAACCCAATGTTTGGCTGGAAACAGTCATTCTGAGCTTCTGACATTGCTAATACATCAGACAGAGGCAGCAGGAAGAGTTCCACTGAGGAAGATTCAAATGCAATTTGAGAAACCAAACAGGTACCAGTGAGTTAAGGGATCAGCCCTTGAGAATGAGGGGAGATGAGACCCAGCAGAGGGAAGGCAGGGAAGAAGGCAAAGCAGGTGTTAATTTCACTACCTAGCGGCAAGGCTGAAACTCTTGACAGCTACAATTGCCAATAGGCAGGCATCAGCTTCTAATGTCTGCTCTTAGTTGTTACAGATCAACAGGTCTGAAAGGGTTCACCTGGTGTTCCCCTCATTTTTTAAATTTTTATTTCAATAGTTTTTGGGGTATAAGTGGTTTGGGATTACATGAATAAGTTCTTTAGTGGTGATTTCTGAGATTTTGGTATGCCCATCACCCGAGCAGTGTACACTATACCCAATGTGTAGTCTTTTATCCTTCATCCCCCTTCCAACTTCCCTTCTACTGAGTCCCCAAAGTCCATTATATCATTGTAATGCCTTTGCATTCTCATAGCTTAGCTCTCACTTATAAGTGAGAACATATGATACTTGGTTTTCCATTCCTGAGTTACTTCACTTAGAATAAGGGCCTCCAGCTTCATCCAAGTTGCTGCAAAAGACATTATTTCATTCCTTTTTATGGCTGAGTAGTATTACACAGTGTAGATATGCCACATTTTCTTTATCCACTCATTGGTTAGTGGGCATTTAGATTGGTACCATATTTTTGCAAATGCAAACTATGCTGCTATAAACATGCATGTACATGTGTCTTTTTAATATAATGACTTCTTTTCCTTTGGATAGATACGCAGTAGTGGGATTGCTGGATCAAATGGTAGTTCTACTTTTAGCTCTTTAAGGAGTCTCCATGCTGTTTACCATAGTGGTTGTACTGGTTTACATCTCCACCCGCAGCATAAAAGTGTTCCCTTCTTACCACATCCGTGCCAATATCTATTGTCTAGGTGTGACAAACGAGTTCACTAAAGTCTCAGGATATAAAATCAATGTACACAAATAAGTAGCACTTCTCTACACGAACAATGATCAAGCTGAGAATCAAATAAAGAACTCAATTCCCTTTATAATAGGTGCAACAAATAAAATAAAATACTTAGGAATATAGTTAACCAAGGAGGTGAAAGACTGCTACAAGGAAAACTGCAAAACACTGCTGAAAGAAATCATAGACAACACAAATGGAAACACATCCCATGTTCATGGATGGGTAGAATCAATATTGTGAAGATGATCATACTGCCCAAAGCAATCTACAAATTCAATGCAATTCCTATCAAAATAACATCATCATTCTTCACAGAAATAGAAAAAAAATCCTAAAATTAATATGACATCTAAAAAGTCCCCCTTGTTTTGAAAACAAAGAAACTTAAGGTTTGAGGGTTAAGGTGGTCTTCAAAAAAAAAATCTAGCTTTTCATGACTGTGTACCGCAGCAACACCCTCTTTGAAAAGACTCTGAGAGTCAGCTCAGGCGATGCTAGAGCCAGACTCCCTGGTCTTACATCCTGTGTCTTGTGTTTCCCCTACTCCTGAAAGTGCAACTTTGGGCACGTTATTAAGCATCTCACTTTCTTTAACTGTAAAATGAGGCAACTAATAATACCACCTCATTAGGGTTGTTAAGTCAGGGTTCTCTGGAGAAATAGAACCCATAGGGCATGTGTGTGTGTGTGTGCATGCACACACGCGTGCACACATGCACACAAAGAGAAAGTTTTAAGAAACTGTCCCACACAATTGTGGAGGCTGAGAAGTCCAAAATCTGTAGGGTAGGTGGGCTGGCTGAAGACCCAGAGAAGAATCACAGTTCCAGTCCAAAAGCTGTCTGATGGCAGAATTCCTTCTTCCTTCAGGGAAATCAGTCTTTTTCTATAAAGGCCTTCAACTGATTGAATGAGACCCACCCATGTTATTGAGGGTTATCCACTTTACACAAACTCCACTGATTTAAATGTCTACCTCATCTAAATGAGAGAGGTGTAGAATAATGTTTCACCAAATATCCAGGTCTCACGGCCTAGTCAAATTGAACACATAAAATTAACAGTCACGGGGTGCTCTGAGACTAGCCCTCATCTTCTCCCTTCTCACCACTTCTTCCTAACAAATTTCACAACAGTTCTCAGGCTTAGATTAAGCATGAGTGAAATTGCCTTCTCCTCCTTCTCCCTCTCCTACCCTCTCATATTTCCTCTTTGAAGAAACCCTGGCACCTCATCTGCCCCCTCCTCTTGTTTGCTCATCACAGATTCCCAAATAGATCTGTCCTCTCTAACAGTATCCTGTGCTCTAAACTAGTGGCTTCCAACTTTGGCTGCACATGAGAATCATCTGGGGGGAGCTTTTTTTTTTATTTTTGAGATGGAGTCTTGCTCTGTTGCCAGGCTGGAGTGAGGTGGTGCAATTATTCTAAGATGCTCATTCCTCACATTTTAACATCTCTGACACTGGAATGCCACTTGCAATTCATAGTTTCCTACAACTATAATTGGTAGCATTTAAAAAATTCTCTTATTGATACATAAAGAAGCATCACACAATCTATTGTGCCTTACATGAAGTAGAATGTGGTCTATTCAAAAGGTCCAGGGCAACTCTAGGCATGATTGGTACTTAATAAAAAGTTAGTTCTTTTAAGTTTTTGTTTTTGTCTTTTGTTTTTGAGATGGAGTCTCACCCTGTCACCCAGGCTGGAGTGCAATGGCGCGGTCTCAGCTCACTACAAACTCTGCCTCTGGGTTCAAGTGATTCTCTTGCCTTAGCCTCCTGAGTAGCTGGGATTACAGGCACGCACCACCACATCTGGCTAGTTCTTTGTATCTTTAGTAGAGACGGGGTTTCACTACATTGGCCAGGCTGGTCTGGATCTCCTGACCTCGTGATCTGCCTGCCTCAGCCTCCCAAAGTGCTGGGATTACAGGAGTGAGCCACCATGTCTGGCCCTGGGGAGCTGTATAACATCTCCAAAACCAGGCCACACTACAGAGAAATGAAATCAGAATTTCTGCAGGTTAAGTCCCATGCATTTAGTTTTAATTCCTTGGGCAATTCCAACTTTCCAATATGCAGTCACATTTGTCCTGTGCCCTTTTCCTTCAAAGACTAATCCCACAGCAGAAGGTCAGATTTCTCATCTGCTTCTATCTAGTGATGGATTACATGTTTGTTTTCATGAGTTTCCTATAGAAACAACACCCTGATTAATACACAATACATGACCAAAAAATGAGAATCCCAGACAGACCAGTGGGTGAAGGGTGTAATTTAGGATACTATCCCGCTAATTACATCTCACAGAAGCTCACCTGCTTGAAGGATCAGCCTTACTCATGCCGTATGTGCTCATGAAAGAGTGCATATTCATGAGCCATGGATGTCAATGGCAGCAAGAAAGAAGAGAAAATAAACACACTCAACCAGTCGGATCTGCTGAGTCAATCATGGAATCCAATGAGACACGAATTCAAATGCCGCAAGTAAACACCAGTAGTAATAAGAACCATCGTTAATTGGGTGTCTTGCCAGACCTAATGCTGTAGTGCTCAGTTTTCTTTGCCTCTAATCTTCACTACTCTGAAGTGCAGATCTTTTTATCTCCAAGTTAAAGAAGGAGGCCAGGCTGAGAAATGATAAGCAATGTGGCCAAGGCTGCCCAATTAAGAAAACCAGAATATGATTTGCAAAGCATCTTCATATCCATTATCTCATTTGACTCCAAAACGTCCTGACACACCTCTCTTTTCTCGGCAAGTTGTACTTCTTTTGTCTGCCATTTTACTAAGTATTCATTTCACAGACAAAAACCCAAGATGCCAATACATTCTGAAATGACTTATCCCAAGCCACATACCCGGTTAGTCATGCAACCAGTACTCATGCCTCAACTTGCCCATGCCAGCTCTCCTTCGCTTTCATTTATATATAGGGCTGTCTTTCTATCCACTGACTTTTCAGAAAGTTGAACTGCTGTTTTCTGGCTCTTTATTAAGGTATATTAATATTGAAGTAACTTCACCAACTTAAAATAACTCCCCTAACTTTCTTCACGATTCCTCCTCCCCCCATCCAAAGGATGGGCTCGCTCCCAGCGACTACATTCGTACAATATGATACCCCAACCCTCTTCAGTTAATTAAACCAACAATGGATCTCTGACTGAGAATGAACCAATCAGATTCTTTTCCTCTGCAATTTGAAATTACACTGAGTGTTTCTTTCTCCATGTGGCCATAGCTGTAACACATGACTTGGACGCTTAGTAGTAGGTAACAATAACCATTGGTAATGCTTGCCAAATGTGCCCAGCTCCCTGCCTTCTAGGAACCTGGTAGGATTGTCCTGCCTGGGCCCTTTGTGAATAGTTCAGTCTATGTGCCTAGTGCCTGCCAGTCACTAGGGTTGTGAGCAGATGTGACCTGTGCACTTCTGGACAGGATCACATCAAAAGTTTTCTCTGTCTCTCTCCCTCTCTCTTACGAATCAGAAATCTTTGAGGTGGTGGCTGCTTTATCAGCCTGGGTCTCAGAGTCGTGAAGCAGGAACTGGAGTTCCCCTGCCAACCCACATTGGACATGTAATGTGAGCCAAGAATAAAATCCTTATTTTTGTAAATCACTAAGGTTTGGGGGTTGTTCGTTAATATGGCATAGTCTAGCTCATTCTGACTGATAGTTGTAGAAATAATAGTAAACCCTTATAAACCAATAGGGTTTGGGAATTATAACTACAGCATAGTCTAGACCAAGAATTGGGAAAGTATAGTCTATGGGCTATAGTTTTATAAACTACAGGCAATGGAATGCAGCCATGCTCATTCCTATTTACACATTGACTATGGTTGCCTGCATGCTACAAGGGCAGAATTGAGTAATTGCAAGAGAGACCTAAGAGCATAAAAAGCCTAAATTATTTTCTATCTGGCTCTGCATAAAAAAAGTTTGCTGACCACTGACTTAGACCATTCTAACTGATTACAACAAAAATAAGAACAATAGCAAATACTTGTGTAGTGACCATTCTAGGCATTTGACACACATTAACTCACTCAATCCACACATCAACCAGTTTCCCTGCCTCCGTGCTTGCATCCGCTGTCTTCCTTAAATCCATTTTTCACATAAGCAAATCAAACCAAGTGAGTTTTCAATCATTCAGTGTCTCTTCATCACTTATCTCCTACCTGTTATAAAAATTTATCCAAATTCCTTATCTCTGTGCCTCAGTTTCCTCATCTGTAAAGCAGGGGCGATATCAGTAACTACCTCATAGACTTATTAGAAAAATTGAATGAGCTCATTCAGCCCTGACACTTGGCACAGTTCAATGCCTGGCGCTTAGTACTATAAGTACAATCATGAACCACATGATGTTTTGGTCAACAGACTGCATACACAACAGTGGTGCCATAAGATAATAACAGAGCTGAAAAGTTTCTGTTGCCTAGTGATTTGTTACAACTGCCTACAGTATTCAGTCAGTAACATGCTCTACAGGTTTGTAGCCTGGGAGCAGTGGGCTTTACCCTATAGCCTAGGTGCGTATTAAGCTATCCCATCTAGGTTTTTTTAAGTACCCTACTCTCTACGAGGTTCCCACAAAGACAAAATTGCCTGACAACACATTTCTCAGAATAAGTCCCCATGATCAAGCAACACATGACTGTATTACCCTTAATAACAAAACCCACAACACTGAGAGCAGACTCAAGTATCTTTATTTAACAAATGAGAATATTCATACTGCCACATAATACCAATACATAGTAGGGACTCAATGAGTATGCATGCAATAAATGAATGTTTCTTGTTCTCATAGCTGACACTGACTTCTAGGATCCTTGCTAGGGGACATCCCCTACCACACCCCAAAATAAATACTACCTGCATTTTTCTTCTGCCAGATAAATGCAGTTGAGTGATCCCTTCTGAAGCCATTTCTAATACTATGACGCTATAAAGAAGGTCATTCAGCAAACTAGATGGTAGTTACTGTGTCACTTTTAAACAATGGATATTTTGAATTCCAGAGAAAATGGTGTTAGGTAAAGAGTGACATTTTATTATAAATTTCCTCCAATGTCATCTCATTTACTTTTAAATTGAACTTAGGTGTGTTTGAACTTGTCCCTGAACTCTTAGTCACTCAAAACACAAACACACAGTTTGTAAAGAAAGTTTGTCTCCTGTGAGACCCACAAGGCAGAGGAATTTGATGGGTTTTTTTTCTTTCAAATCTGTAGTGAAGATTTTTCTTAAGACACACTTTCTCCTTCTGTCACTGCTTAGCTCTGCTTAGCTATACCTACATTCTCTCTGAAATGTTACCTCTGTGAATCTCATCTTGTCCATTTGTTTAAGCTGCTGTCTTTTAAGAAGCGTTTCAAGGGAAATACACCCTGAACAGCATCATCAAGCCTCAGTAATGTCTTCTAATTACACATGTTTGATCTGTGTGAATTCCATTTCTCTCTTGCCTTCTTCATCCTAGTAACTACAGCCTCTCCCAGATAACATCAACACACCAGCCTGATAGGGCCAGCAGGAGAAACACCATTCCAGGGATGAGACAGAAAATCTCTAATTGCTCTGAATTTCATAACAAGTAGCAGGAGAGAGGAGAAAGACAAGAAGACAGGAAGCGCCCTCACTCTCTTTGAACTCCAGGTTGGGGCTTCGCTCAAAACAGAAAGGCTGGCTGAAGAGTATCGCATCATTCCCAGAAGACCAGCCTCTGTTATTGTTATTGTCACTTCTTTTTTTTATGAGACAGAGTCTCACTCTGTCACCCCAGCTGGAGTGCAGTGGCACGATCTCGGCTCACTGCAACCTCCGCCTCCCGGGTTCATGCCATTCTCCTGCCTCAGCCTTCTGAGTAGCTGGGACTACAGGCACCTGCCACCATGCCCGGCTAATTTTTGTATTTTTAGTGGAGACGGGGTTTCACCATGTTAGCCAGGATGGTCTCGATCTCCTGACCTCATGATCTGCCCACCTCGGCCTCTCAAAGTGTTATTGTTACTTCTAAACCTGCTCTCCTGTATGTTAATTCCCAAAAATCAACCAAGAAGCTAAAATTCTAAAATTCCATATTCTTGATAATCCACCACTTAACTCTGTGCACCGGCCAAAATGATTTATCTGCAAGGTTTCTATTATGAGTTGAACTATGTCCCCCAAAAAGACACGTGAAAGCTCTAACCCCGAGGACCTGAAAATGTGACCTTATTTGGAAATATGGTCTTTGCATACATAATCAAGTTAAGATGTGATTATACTGAATTAGAATAGGCTTTATTCCAATCTGACTTGTGTCCTTATAAGATGAGAAGCAGCGTAGAGACAGATACACAGGGAAGAGGGCCATGTGAAAACAGAGGCAGAGACTGAAACGATGCATCCACAAGCCAAGGAAGGCCAAGGATTGCTCTTTGGCCTTCTGTGAAGGCCAGAAAAGAAAAGGGCAGAAGCTAAGAAAAGGGCATTAAACACATTCACCCCACAGCCTTCAGAAGGAGCACAGCTCTAGGGCCAACATCTTGATTTTGGGCTTCTACCTTCTAGAACTGTGAGAAAATACATTTTTGATGTTTTAAGCCACCCAGTTTGTGGTACTTTGGTATGGCAGCCCCAGAGAAAGTAATACAGCCTCCAAGCTGCCATCTCCTGCCTCTTTTCCTTCACGTAGGACAATACCTCACCTACATGAGCTCAGCATCCTCTCTCAAGCCTATCCCATATCCTCGGATAAGACATTTGGACTCCTGTAATCTCTGCTTCCCTCAACCTAACACTCTCCACGGTGCATTCTAATTGTCTCTCTCTACCCACAAGACTATATCTCAGTCATCTTTGAACGCTCTGCACAGAGCCCCTTGCTCAGTAGACATACAACCAAAATGGAAAGATGAGAAAAGTGAAGAAAGTGGTCAGATGAAGGAGATGGGTAATGTCTGAAGTCAAATGTGAAAAGGTTCAAACAAAGATATGACAGAAAAAATATTCATTCTAAGGGTACAAATGACCAAGGCTATAATCTAGTGAAGGAAATGTAGATGATATTGAAAAAAAAACTGAAGCAGGTGGAGTTTGGGAACCAGAGGAATATAGGTTAAGGGAAATTCCATTTCAAAATGCAAAAACAGAGTTGTGGAGGCAAATTAACGCTGGTGAAGATAATAGGTTGGGGATACAGAACACAAGAGGGGAAGCAAAGTCAGCAGAAATAGCAAGGGAACTTTGAATCCTGCAGAAAACATAATACTGGCCTGGAGCACTTACCTTCCAGATTCAGCTATGAGCCCATCTTAAAGACAGTACCCTCCATCTGACAGGCATACATAAGGACTAGTTTACCAAACCCCCCACACTCAAACTAGGGGATGCCACTAGGTGCCTCATCCAGGAAGCTTAGTTGGGGAACCTAGGACAGACCTGCTGATACAAGTGATGGTGGGGTTACGAAATGCCATACCCATAACCCCACTGGATATATCCCACTGGAATAGCAACAGCGTGAGGTGCACAGTGGTAGGTCAGAAAGAACCTACTATGGATCTAACTACAATGATTTTATTTAGACCTCGCCCACCAGGTGACATAAGGGTCATTATCCCCATTTCACAGATAAGAAGACTGAGGCTCAGTGAAGCTAAGTGACTTTTCTAAAATGACCTAGCTCTAGTGAGTGCTTACCTCATTACGTCTTGCTCTACATGTCCACCCAGTTTGCCTAAGATGACCAATACATGGGAAAGCACTTCGATATTTGTTGAATGGCTTAGAAACAGAAGAAAGTATTCATGCTCAGAACTTGCTAAGGCCAGAGGTGCTCAGTAGTGAAAAATGGCTGACTCAAAAAGTAGTGTATTTGCCCACCCTCACTGAAAGGTCACCATAGAGAATCTTGCCTCTGTAAGTGCAGTGGATACCCAACAAAAACCCGCCCTACTGTCATGTTTGGTCCGAACAATTTGCCTTCGCCTGGTCATACATGGCTCTTCATTGCTCTCCTCCTCTTTGCTGAATCTCATTTCTTTCTTCTCCCTCGCCTTAGCTCTCCACTTTTGATCATGCTTCTGGGAGCTCCCCCTACCCACTCCACCTCCCATGATGGATTAATCTAATTACTTTGGGACTCAGCTCAGAAGTCCCAGAGAACACCGTGGCTTCTGCTTACTGTTTCATATCCCAGCACTTGCCATCTGCTGCATTTGTCTATTGACATATCTCTCTTCCCCATTAGATTGTAAGACTGTGGGAGCTGGGGTGGCATCTCATAGATATACCCCTAGTGCCTAGCACAGAGCCCAGCATGCAGGTTGCCTTGTGGATTCTATATTGAAAGCACCATTATATGTTGAACTGTGGCAGTCCATCCACTCTCTGATTTCTCTTCTCCCCTCTCAGCTGCACAATTCCACACAGATCTTTTGATAAAGACACTATCAATGGCAAGCTGCAGACCTTGCCTGATCTGCCATTCTTCTAGAAAACATCTATCCTCTACAAAGCCCAACATACAAGATGGTAGAAAAGAGGAGAATCATGGCCAATTCCTGGAGCATCCATAAGATCTGATGGAGACTGAGATGGGTAGGGTCCAGATCCTCTTTTCTTCCTTAAAAGTGGTTATCTCCATGAGGATGAGGATCTTTAGAACAGCACTGGCTGGGCCAGGCATTTCCCAGAGTTCTTCTGATCCCAGGGTCCCTGTGGGACTTCTCTTCATGTACAGCTCTGAATAACTTCAATGAAAAACAAGGAAAGTAAAGCAAGTTAGAGAACCGTTCCAAGGGGCCTAGCCAAATAATTAGAAAGATTGGTCTGGAAAGACTTTGAAAATTCCAACCTTTATATTATTGCAACAGACAAGAAGAATCCAGACTTCTGGGCCAGAGAAGAATATGCTGAAAAGTCCACACATATGACACACAAGCTGGAGGCTCAGTATTCCACTTAGGAAAAAGAATCACAAGGACAATCCTGAATTGGTTCCACATCTGTGGAATAAGGGACAGTCACTGGGCTGACTTTTGAAGACAGAAAGATGAATTATTAAAGCAGTGCTTGCCCTGAAGGAATCATAGTAATTTTAAAATAAAAAAGTCAAAAGAATTATATAGGTCAACATCTTGACTCCATGCCCAATACGCTGTTCCAATTCGTTTACTGAAGAACTATTCATTCTTTGGGGCCTTTCAAATTTTTCACACTGTGAACCACTTCATAAAGGGCAAAAAACAGGGATCATATTAGCAGGGTGTAAAAGGGGAAATTACTAAGAAGTCGGGGATGGATTCACTTGTGATGCTTGTGAATGCATTCTTCTTTTTATTAATTATTACAAACGAATTAATCATTTATACTCAAAACCAGTATGAAAAGAGGCCAACCCTGAGATCATCAACTCCATCAGAGTTGGAGAGCATTCATTCCTATTTACCCTTTCAGACTCATCTAGGATTTCGCTTCCTCCAGGAAGCCTCCTTGAGTCCCCGCCTTATCCAACAGAATGAATTCCTTCTTACCTGGGCCTTCAGCATGCCACACAAACCTATCATTTCTGTGTGTTCGTTTATGTCTGAGTCCAGTATTGCACCATGAGCTAACTCAACAAGGACTGAGTTTTGCCCCTGTCTAATCCCCAGATTTATCACAATGACTGGTACATATAGGTGCTTCATGAGTCACGAGGGTCTGTTGAATCAAATCAACACAAGTCTAGAAGGAGAAAGTCAGTCCGCAGGTTATCAGGCCTCTGAAATAAACCATTTGAAAGCATTAACCCAAGGCTCAGCTTAAACAAATAAATCAAATTAAATTGCCTTGGAAAGTCCAGCCAGCCAAATCTTGGGCCACCTAAAGGGATAAATTGCCACTCTGCACTGCCAGACAAAATGACAGCCAGCCAGCTTTCACCAACCACTCTGAAGTCACCTACCTGTGCAAAATTAAATCCTCACTAAAGGCATGGAAAAATTAACTGAGTCATTCTTGACCAAAATGTGGTTTCCAGTTATCTAAACTTCTCCCACAAAGAGATGACCCATCATATGAGGGTTCCTAATTCTCTCAGGGGAGTTTAATAGATTGGCTATTGACCAGACACATCATCCAATAAACCTTCCTACCTGATCTCAGCCAAGATCTCCCGCCTTCTCCTTGCCAGGGGCCTGATTCATGCTCTAGGACACCTGCCAGCAGGGCTCTTGACCTGATTCCCAGGGAAGGACAGGGCAGCCTAAGAGAGCAAGACAGAGGCAGGGTGGAGGCACAGCCTGAAGGCCAGCGGGGAGGGAGGCTTCCCTAGAAGACAGACGTAAGTGCAGCTCTGGGCACACACATTGGCTGTTTACCTGGGATCCTCACACAATGTGTTGCAAGAGTTCTTTCACGGGCAGATTGCAGCCTGCAGATTACTCAGCATCAGCAAGGGTGAGCCTGAGGGGAAGCCACAGCCTTCACAAGGAAACCGGCCCACACCCAGGTTGCACCTTTTACCCCGGGAACTCGCCCCGGGCCAGTTCCTATGGAGGCTGCCAAGAGAGCCCCACTTGAACCTTGGCAGGGAGGTAGTGCTTGCCCGGGGTGCTGCTGTGGATTCTGGGACTTGCTTCCTGTCCTTTCTCCATTGTCCACCTTTCTGAATTTTCCAGTGTATTCTGGGGTGTGTTCCAAAGAAGGTTTTACAAAGGGAAGATCATAGTGGAATTTTGCAACAGCCTTCTAGCCATCCTCTTCCTCAGCTGCTGTCTTGTCCTGTCTACTCTGTCTCCCTCAACACTCCAGAGTGAACTCCCTAGAGGACTCACCTGAGCTTCTCACTCACCTTCAGGAACCCCATCAAGAGCTCCCTGTTTGTTGTGGTCCTAACTCATTAACAGGACATACACTGCCCCACCCAACCTTAGCCTCCACAGATTTACCTCCAAGCTCAAAGAGGGGGCCAAGGAGCAAGTTTAGGGAGTGGTGACTCTCATGACCTCCATTAGCAGCACCCTCATTCTTTAATGCGCATTGTCAGCTGTTTCCAAATCTTATGCAGAGAACTGTGCAAACACAGCTTCACAGTCCCCTCAATTTCTCTTCAGAGCCCCATTACTGTAGAGAATCTAGAGGCACCCTGCCATGCCCTCATCACATTGCCAGCTTAGAGGCTAACTTGTAGTTTTCCAAATATATCCTGCATTTTTTTTTTACCCACCAAATAATCTTTCTGGAGCCAGTTACCGGCAATCCCATCAGGAACCACAGTCAGGCACAGTCTTCCCAGATTCCCCAGAGGGAACGATGCCACTGAACCAGCAACTGTGCCTTTGCCAGAAATTCCCTTCCTACTCAGCTTCCTACCTGTTGACCAAACTTCTACTTCCTCAAAACTCAAGCCAATTGCCATTTGCTCCGTGAGATCATGCCTGGCCTTCTCTTAGTGATATGCCCTCTGGGCTCTCATCATCTCTCGGCGGACTTGCCTTGGTGGTCTCTTTTGCTATGTGTCTCTCCCCATGCGAATGTAACCTCCTTGAGGACAGGAATCACTGTCTCATCTCTGTATCCTGATGGTAGGAGCACAATCAATATTGGTGGCATGTAACAGTCCCTCTCACAGCCTTTAAGATCCCCTTTGAAATGTGGACCCAGTCTGACCTGTAGCTCTGTCCAACCCTCCTGGTTATATCCAAGCCTCCAGACCTCTACAGCTGCCACCTCCTGGCCTCCCTGCTTCCTGTTCAATTCCCTAGTCTCTATTGCCCCTACAACATAAATCCAATCACATCTCCCCAGCTCAAAATCTTCTGCACTTAGAGAAACATCCCAAGTCCCTACCACAGCCCACCAGGCCCTACGTGACGTGGCCCCAGGTAACTCAGGTACCCCCTTTCCTCTTCCCCAACTCTCCACACTCACGACAGCCACACTGACCTCACTGCTTCTGAAGCCCACCCAAAAGCATTCCCACCTCACCCCATTGCTCTGCTCTCTCCTCTGCCGAAACACAGTTTCTTCAACATGGTCACCCCTCATTTCTTCCCACTCTGCAGTCCCTATCCCTGTGGTGTTGCTATTTTCATAGATTTCTCATTGCTAGGTAGCACAGGCATTGCTAAATATGCTCCTTGATTTGCTATCACCTGTTGCCCATACTCTGTGCCCTCAGGGCTCTTACAGTTGTCCCAGGCCATACATACAGCAAGCGTCTCCTGAGTAAGCTGCTCTGGGCGCACCCGTTTTCTGCTCCTCGGGGCAGATCCTGAAAGACCCAGGGTGAAGCGGATAGAAGGTACCACCTTCTCTTTTTCTCCCAGTTCTGATCCATGTCTGGGAACAGAGGTGTGGTCATGGAGCTGCCAGGGCAACAGCTGGGCTGCAAGAGCCTGCACATGGCACGCCTAGTACCTGATGAGAGGCTCATTCCTGAGCCCTGTATCAGCACCCAGGACTGCTCGCGGAGGAGGAGCTGCAAAGCCAGAAAGCATCCTGCCTTGGCTAAATCACACTCCTCAAACCATTTCCTGGCAATATATGGGGCAACTTGAAAGGTGACAACTATATAGGTTAACCCTTGTCTGCACTCCAGCCATGACAATAGTCTGGTCACAATTCTTCTCTACTAGACCTTACTCGAGAACCTCCAATTCCTCTTTCCTGGAGTTTCCAGGGGCTACAGGATCTTTCCAGTCCTTTCCTGACTCCTCTATCCGGACTCTCCTTGCTCCAGTCCTGTAATAAACTGCTTGTGGTCATTCTCCCAGCATGCCATATCCTCTAAAGCCTCCACACCTCTGCTTATGCACATCCTTCCTCCTGGACTGCCCTTTCCCCTCTCCTTTGATTAATAAGTTACATTCATCTTTCAAGCTTCAGCTCAAATGACACCACCTCTATGAAGTATTTCCTGACACCTCCTTCGAGTGGGTTCCAGTCCAGGCCAAGTGCTCTCCTTCATGCTCCCATCCCTGGGACAAATTCTATCATATATCGGTAGCATTTTATTTCACTTTCATAAATGTTTCCAGGGCTTTCTCCCCAACTAGGGCTATGAGCTCTTAGAGAGCTGAACCTTTGGCCAGGCATGGTGGCTCACACCTGTAATCCCAGCACTTTGGGAGGCCGAGGCAGGTGGATCACTTGAGGTCAGGAGTTTGAGACCAGCCTGGCCAACATGGCGAAACTCGTTCTCTACTAAAAATACAAAAATTAGCCATGCATGATGGTGCACCCTTGTAATCCCAGCTACTTGGGAGGCTGAGGCAGGAGGATCCCTTGAACCCGGGAGGCGGAGGTTGCAGTGAGCCAAGATCATGCCACTGCACTCCAGCCTGGGCGACAGAAAAAAAAAAAAAAAAAAACAGAGAGAGAAAGCTGAACCTTTATTCACCAGCACTAAAAGGCCAGAGAAAAATGAGAAAAATTGTAAAATGCAAATCAGTTGGTGTCACTCCCTTGCTCAAAAAGCCCCCAGTGGCTCCCACCTCACTCAGACTCAAAGTCAAAGTCCTTCTTCTTACCTACGAGAACCTACACAATCTTTATCCTGACTCTCCTGTCCACCCGTCAGCTCTGCCTCTACCTCCTGGGACCTGCCTCCTCATTGGCTCTTCTCCAGCTACACCAGCCTCCTCCCTGTTATTTGAACACTTGAGGCGCGTGCCCACCTCAGGGCCTATGCACTGCTGTCCTTGCTTCTGGAACACCCTGTCCCTCAGTTATTTATGTGACCATCTCCCTCACCTCCTCCTATCCCTGCAGTGAGATCTTCCCTAACCAGCCCACTTAAAACCAAAGCCCACCACACTCTAAGCACGTCGTCATTTCCTATGTCCCTTCTCCACCTTGCTTTTCTCTATAGACTTCATCACCATCCAACATGCTATGTGTTTTATGTATCTATTTTGGTTATTGTCCATATTGCCTCACTACAGCTTCAGAGGGGCAGGAATTTTTGTCTGTTTAGCTCGTTATTAGAGACTCAATGCTTTGAATAGTGCCTGGAACATAAGAAGGACTGAATATTTTTTGAAGGAATGAATAGTATCTCTAGCATCTAGCATATTTCCTGGTTCATAGTAGACATCCAGTAAGTAATTGGGAATAATGAATGAAAGAAGTCAGGTGGAGAAGGAGAGAAGAAAGGAAGAAAAAAAAGACAGAAGGGAAGGAGAAAAGAAGAGAGGCAAAAGGGGAGAGAGAAAAAAAGAAAGAGAAGAAGGAAGCAAGAAAGAAACAGATACAGTAGGGAGACAGAAATACAAAGAAAAACCAGCCCTTATTTGCCTAAAGTCCTCAGACAATTGTGTGTGTTGTGGGCTTAGACAGTATTAGGTTGGGGCAAAAGTAATTGCAGTATTTACTGTTATAATTAAAGGCAAAACCGCAATTACTTTTGCACCAACCTAATAGAATTTTTCATCCTAGAACTACCTATCCTAGATTTCCTGGGAAATTTCTCTGCCTTCAGCTTCTTTTTTTTGCCAACACAGACCCACCCAGAGATGAAAACATGAATGTTTTACAAGGATGCTTGGTCATTAGTTTGTGACTCACACTGGCAAATTCTAAACTTCAGCTTGCTACCTGGGATACCTGCATGCATGCAGCTCCTCCAAACCTTTGGCCAAGAGCTCTTCACTTAATATTTTAAAGAGATTTTTGTTTTTAAAAAGAATGCATTTCTTTTTTTTTTTTTTTTGAAATGGATCTCGCTCTGTCACCAGGCTGGAGTGCAGTGGCGCAATCTCGGCTCACTGCAACCTCTGCCTCCTGGGTTCAAGCGATTTTCCTGCCTCAGCCTCCCAAGTAGCTGGGACTACAGACAAGCACCACCCTGCCCAGCTAATTTTTGTATTTTTAGTAGAGACGGGGTTTCACCATGTTGGCAAGGTTGGTCTTGATCTCTTGACCTCGTGATCCTCCAGCCTCAGCCTCCCAAAGTGCGGGGATTACAGGCCTGAGCCACCGTGCCCAGCCTTAAAAAGAATGCATTTCTTTATAATTGTAGAATACACACAAAGACACAATGAAAAAAACAACCAAGTGTTAATCCGTGTTTGTTTCCTGTACTTATATACATGTATATGTAGTTATCAAGCCAGGCGCAATGGTTCACGCCTGTAATCCCAGCACTTTGGGAGGCCAAGGCGGGTGGATCATGAGGTCAGGAGATGGAGACCATCCTGGCTAACACAGTGAAACCCGGTCTCTAATAAAAATACAAAAAAAAAAAAAAAAAGAATTTAGCCGGGCATGGTGGCGGGCACCTGTAGTCCCAGCTACTCGGGAGGCTGAGGCAGGAGAATGGTGTGAACCCGGGAGGCGGAGCTTGCAGTGAGGTAAGATCACACCACTGCACTCCAGCCTGGGTGACAGAATGAGTCTCTGTCTCAAAAAAAAAAAAAAAAATGTAGTTATCAAAATACATTTACACTGTGCATGTATATCACTTCTCATGTCTGGAGTTCTACTATTGCTGGATATGTGCTTAGGACACAGCCAGGGAAGCAGCTTGAGACAGTGGAAGGTGTACACTCTGGAAACTGACACACTTCAGACCAGTCCCAACTCTGATACTTGGTGGCTGAAGACCCCAGTTAAATTACGTAAGTAAAGTGATGTTCCCTCATACTCTGCCAGGACTCAGGGACTGTCCGAGTTTACACCTGCTGTTTCAGTGTAATTAATAACAACATCCCCTTAATGCTCAAAATGTCCCAGTTTAAACAGTAAGTTATATGGTCCTTCTATCCTTTACCCTGTGAGCTTTGCTTTTCTCTACTGTAAAAATATAGAAAACAATATCCATTTCCAAAGAACTATTATGGGAATTCTATTAATTATCTTTGCTGTGTAACACAAACTACCCCCAAATTTAATGGCTTAAAACAACAAGCACATTTTTAACTCACATATGTTCCAAGGATCAGGAGTCTAAGCGTGGATGAGAGGGTGGTTCTGGCTTAGGGTTCCTCATGAGTCTTCTGTCACATTGTCACCTAGGGCTGCAGTCATCTGAAGGCTGGATTGGGCTGGAGGATTTGCTTTCAAACCCATTAACCTGGCTGCTGGCTGGAGGCCTCAGTTTCTCACCATGTAGGCTTCACCTTGGGGCTTCTCATGACATGTGAATGATCCAAGAGAGAAAAAGAGGGAACACAATGGAAGCTGCAAATATTTCTAATCTCAAAAGTGAGAACGCAGCCTGGTGCCGTGGCTCATGCCTGTAATCCCAGCACTTTGGCAAGTCAAGACGGGAGGTTTGCTTGAGTCCAGGACTTCGAGACTAGCCCTGGCAATAGAGTGAGACCTCGTCTCTGCGAAAAAGAAAACTAACCAAGTATGGTGGCATGCACCTGTAGTTGCAGCTACTCAGGAAGCTGAGGTGGGAGGATTGCTTGAGCCCAGAGGTCGAAGCTGCAGTGAGCCGTAATTATGTCACTGCACTCCAGCCTGGATGAAAAAGCAAGACCCTGCCCTTTAAAAAAAAAAAAAAAGTGAGAAACCACCAATTCTGCCATATAGACCCACCCTGGTACAATGTGGGAGGGGACTACACAAAAGTGTGAACACCAGGAGGGAGGCAGGATCACCGGGGCCTTCTTCAAGACTGTCTACCACAGGACTTAATGTAAATACTGCTTGTAAAGTCCCTGGAACACAGCAGACATGTAGCCAATGTTAGCTACTTCAGAGCAGGATCAGACAAGGAAATCTTCTAAAAATAATAGGCAGCCCTGGTAAGTTCTTCACAGCTAAGGATTTAAATATTATGTCTTTCTTATAAGCCAATTCAATTCAGTTCCACAAATATGTATTATATACCTACTGCTTGGTATTATGTCCTTGAAGCCAACGGCAATTCACAACTAACTACTGAGTTGTTGTAGATCCCTAAACTCATTACTTATATAAACAAAAAGGTACTGTTTTCTAATTCAAGATGTTTCTTTATATTCTTAAACTTCTGAAGATGTAATCTTAGCATGTCATTTGAGTGTCGCTGTCAGAAGCATTTAATGTTTACTCCTACAAAGTAAGACTAACAGAGTTTTCTGTAGTCAATGCACAAATAAGCTAATTTGCCTGGTGTTTGAATATACATCATATTGAAGTCAAGGCTGCAATTCTAAGCATGTAAGAAGAAGAAAAGAAGTTAAGTAAGAATTCATCTAGCCCTATGGTGGACACAGTCGTTGATGCTTAAAAACAATGAGTTTTGATTGAGCTTACAGAATCCATTCAAAAGATAAGCTAGACTAAAATTTCAGACTTCACCACTAAACAATTCACCCATGTGACCAAAAACCACTTGTACTCCAAAAGCTATTGAAACAAAAATGTGTTTTCTAAAAAAGTGAGCAAAACATATTACCTCCACTACCTGGGGCTGCAGTCATCTGATCCAAGTTACCATTACATGAATTATTGTGATAATTTTTCAGCTATTTCCCTTTCCTTCTTCCTTTGCCCTCCACCCTACCTATTCTCAACACATCATTCAAAGTGACCCATTTAAATATATCTGATCACATCATTCCCCTGCTCAAAAACTCCCAATGGAGTCACAGAGGCATTGATGCCCTGGCCATATCCATTCTGCATTCAGCTGTGCAAGTCAATTAGGCTCTGCAACCCTCTGCCTCAGGGCCGTTTTCCTGGCTGGAGAAGCACACATAATCAAGTCCAGGGCAAACAGAATGTGCCAGATAGTTAACACCTTTGGACATGGCCTTCAACCACCAATGGTCAGAGAGCCGGTGGATCAATTTCCCAGGTCCTTCGGCCTGGGTTGTGATGACATGCAAGCATTCTCTACACTGTCTCCCAGTGTTCCCTTGCAAGACCGAGTTGCAGTTGCTTACAATCGCAACCAGCTTGATATTACCCCTTTTACTGGGTTCTTTTTCTTTCCTGTCTTACCTCTCCACACCTATTCTGGTGCTTCCTGGAATCACTTTCCACATAAACTACTTGCACTCAAATTCTTGTCTCAGGATATTCCTCTGGGTGAACCTCCACCCAGACAAATGGCTTCCCCTTCCAGGGCAAAGGCCAGAGTCTGTGCCGTGATCCATGAGGCCCTGCACACTCTGCCCTCCTATCATTCTTCCTCACATTCACTACACTCTAGCCATCTTGGTTTCCTGGATGTTCCTGGAACATTCTAAGCATGCCTTCAACTGAGCAGCTTTCCTCCCTGATTTCCTGTTCCTGAGATATTTGCTTATGTTTATATGTTATCTGTTTATAGCCAACACTCTACCACCAGCCCCTCCAAGTAGAATATAAACACAGAAAGGAAAGTGACTTTGCTCTGGGTTTTTTCTTTTATTTTTTCTTTTTCCTTTTTATGAGATAAGGTCTCACTCTGTCACCCTGGCTAGAGTGCAATGGGGTGATCTTGGCTCACTGCAACCTCCACCTCCAAGGCTCAAGCAATTCTCCTGCCTCATCCTCCCAAGTAGCTGGAACTACAGGCACACACCACCACACCCAGCTAATTTTTGTATTTTTAGTAGAGACGGGGTTTCATTATTTTGGCCAGGCTGGTCTCAAACTCCTGAGCTCAGGTGATCCACCTGCCTCAGCCTCCCGAAGTGCTGGGATTACAAGCGTGAGGCACCTCACCTGGCCTGCTCTGTTTTAGTCACTGCATCATTTCTAGTAATTAAAATAGTGCTGGATACATAGTAGATGTTCAACAGATACTTGTTAAATTATTGAATTAAGGATGACTTGAATGAAACCTGATTAGGTCCAGTAAAAATACTTGTGAAATACCTGCCAGGCCCCTAGCTGTTATTATTGGCGCCCCTCAAGGAACCTTCTACTTCACCATGAATAATCCAATCTTTTCACTTTCCACATGATGAGGACCAGAGAAGGTAAGCATGTTGCCTAATATTACAGAGCTCCCCAGTGGCAGAGCTAGGAGCAAATTCTAGCTCTGTCTGGGTTGTGGAGGGATGAGAACCAGTCTGTCTCGGTTTAATCTCAGGTGTACCACTTATAAGCTTTGTAACTTGTAAATAACCCAGGCAAATTTCTTAACCTTTCTGAGAACCAGTTTTCTCATCGGTAGAATCGGATGAAGCACCCATTTCAACAAATTCAGATGATTACACAATATAATGAGTATAAAAGAGCTTGGCACATAGTACGTATTTATTAGGTGCTCATTGAATCTAAAGAAGTACTAACTTAAAAACATTCAGAAGAGCAGGCACATGCTTACAATAATAACAGTAATACTTTATTGGGACTAACCAAGTCCGAAACACTATGCTAAGACATTTTACATGCCTTATTTCATTCAATCCTTACAACACCCCCTGAGGTTGATTCTAATTTTATCTCTTTCTACAGTTAAAGAAACTGAAGCTCAGAGAGGTTTTCTAACTTGCCCAAGATCACTAAGACAAAGGCCATTGCTCTGACCCTGGACTCTGCGTTCATAATCACTGTGCTATACTGCTTAGAGACGTGGCTCTTAGGTCCTTAGAGATTTCTTCAATTTCAAAGACTTGTGAAATATAAAGGACACGGTCTGCTTCTCAGCAGGACCAGGGTAAAGGCATTTCCAAAGTCTGATAATTGCTGTCTCTTTGAAATCTCTGTTGAAGGAAACTGGGCTGCATTCATCGTAGGTTGTAGGATCTCACGGTGCTAAAATCTAGAATCCAATTCATTATCATTGAAGCCCACCTTCACCCTGGGTAGCAAGCTTCCCTTCGGAAAGTAAAGTCATTGCTTGCCTGGTTGTGTGTGTACCTCGGTATATCTCACACACACACACACCAGCTCACCTTCATTTACTTACACCTCTAGCCCAGCGCTTCTCAGTGTGGTCTAGATCCCGACCTTCAGCGCAACACCTGGAAATTCTTTAGAACTGCAGACTATTTGCCATCTGTGGTGGCTCACGCTTGTAATTCCAGCACTTTGGGAGGCTGAGGCGGGCAGATCACGAGGTCAGGAGTTTGAGACCAGCCTGTCCAATATGGTGTAACCGCGTCTCCACTAAAAAATTCAAAAATTAGCCCTGGGTGTGCTGGTGCGTGCTGGTGAGTCCCAGCTACTCGAGGCTGAAGCAGGAGAATCGCTTGAACCCAGGAGGTGGAGGTTGCAGTGAGCCGAGATCACACCCCTACATGCCAGTCTGGGCAACAGAGTGAGATTCCGACTCCAAAAAAAAAAAAAGGAAAGAAATGTAGACTATCAGCCCCAACCCATCTACCCCATTGTCCCCAACCAGACCGATGGAATCAGAACTTCTGGGGATGGGGCTCAGCACTTTATTTCAATGATCCCTCCAGGAGATTTTTATACACAGGATACTGAAGTCTGAGAACCAAAGCTTTAGCCTGCAAAAAGCAATTTGTCCAATCTCCCCAACACTTTCTCCAAATTGAGCTTCAGTATAAATCACGGCTCCTCTTGCCCTTTAAATGTCAAGGATCCTGAGCTCAGAGAACAAGGACCTCAGCTGGAAATGCAGGGCTGAGGCTTTGGCCCTGGGAGTGTTGGGACCCCAGTCTCTGCCAGGCATTTGCAGCCTACTCAAAAATCATAGCTTCTCGGAAAGCCACCTCCCTTTCACTTAGAAATACAATAAAATTCATGTATGGAAGAAAAAGATTTTTAAAAAAACAGACCTGGTAAGGCAGCAACAGTCTCCAAATAGAACGAGCTGGCTTTGGGGAGGGCCGGGGGTGCTGAAATGAAGGCACTCCTGGGGGCTTGTTGCCTCGCCAAAGTTAGGCTATAAACACTCCCTCCGCTCAGCGACCGCGATGGCCTCATTTGGTGCTGCTCACCCACTTCAGTCATATAAAGAGCGATAAAGAAAGACAAGGGCGGAATAACCTCTAAATAAAAGATGAGGTAATTTTGAAGGCACATTAGGATTTTATGTGTATTATGGCTTGTGGTTTTTTATTCAAACCCAGGGAGGGCTTGCGCTGAGGCTGGCCCTGCAAATGGTCCAGGGCTGGGCTCCGCAGCTTGGATGGTTTGGGGAAGGCAGGAAAGAGAAGGGGAGAGAGAGAGAGACAGAGACAGAGAAAGCCATTTTTCATCCCTTTGGCCTGGGTTTTATTGCACCAGACGTTACCACCGAAAGAATAAAAATGAAGCATCCCGGGTCAGCCCTTCCTCTCAGGTTTATGTTTTCCTGAAGGGGAAGTTTGGACAGAAACCTCAATAGGACAATAGAGACCAGTCCTGAAATGAAAGGCTCACTGCTGGTGGCCCGGTGCAGCCTCAAAGCTCCTCTGAAAATGCAGCGGGGTGATGCTTTGCAATTCAGACGGGGTAGCCTTTGCAGCACCAAAATGTCTAAATGCCACAGGACCCTGGAAGAGGACAAAAGCCCCCTTTCCAAGGGTCCAAGATGACTCAGGGTGGGGAAGGGAGAAAGGGGAAGGCTGGCCCACTGCAAGTTCTTTTCACAAAGTGTTTTTAGGCAGCTCAAGACAGTAAGGAGGTCTGGCTGTCCTGGAGGGCAAAGCCCTGAAACTAACCACCAAGTCTCCTTGCTGCCTCTATTTCTCATGTACAAAATCAAGATTGTGGCATGGACATCATCAAGGCCACCCTCATTCCCTGAGCAGTCACTAAATGTCCCCCCTACACTAAGGCTTTACTTGAATATCTCCAGCACCCTATAGAACGAGCTTTATCCCCACTTCACAGACGTGGAAATCAAGGCATACAGAGCTGTAATACCTCACCTGAGAAAAAGTAAAGGAACCAGGATTCAAATCCAGGTCTCTTTGGCTTCAGAACTCACGCTATACCTGGCAGATGTTTGATGATACTGACTATGGTAACAATATTAGGAATAATTCATATTCATGGAGCACTTTCCATGTGCCAAACACTGTTCTAAGTTCTGTATTATCTCATTTAATCCTCACAGCAGCCGAGAATGTTTTAACCCAGTTGACAGATGAGAAAACTGAGGTCCAGAAAGGCAAAGTAAATAGCCAAGTTCACACCAGCAGGCAATGGATCATTTCTGCCACAAACCACACAGAGATGCCTGCAGGAACCACGTTCTGTTCTGAAGATTCCACATTCTTTACTCCATCAATGTGTTTACATCACCTACTATGTGCAGAGCACCTAACCAGGTGCTTGAGGGGGACAGAAGCCTGCAAAGATGACAGCGATCTGGTGCTTGCCTTCAGAGCAGCCTAGAGTCTAGTGAGAAAGGCAGATACATGCTCAGGAGAGTTTACGCCACAGTCTTCTCTAAATCTGGGGTCTTGTTACAGGGGGCCTCTGTAAGCCTGTCTCCTAGGAAGTTTTAGTGGGGTCGTTCCCATAGGCACATATAGACTCAAGCAAGCTTCCCAGTGTCAACCAGCCTAATTCCCTGAGTCAGCAGCAGCAAAATATAGATACATCCAAAATTCTTTGAAGGACCAGGTAGCCCAGTGTGTTTCAAATCCAGGAAAGGGCGTCACAGGTCTCTATCTCAACCCCTGAAATATAACAATTGGCTTGCTTCAAAATTGTTTGGCCATCTGTGGGTACCACCATCCCAGCCTGAATCACCCCACCCTAACAGAAAGGGACACGGCAAAAACAGAACCAGAAAGATATAAGAATTGGATATTCAGAATTGGAAAGACCTGGGATGTCTCCTAGGCAGGACTTCCCCTCCCTAGCTGAATGATCTTGGGCAAGTAGTTTAACCTCTCTGTTACAGATGTTTTCTCATCTGTAAAACAAGGATAATGTATACTCCGTTTTAGTACCGTTGTGGGGAATAAATGGATTAATACGTGGAAAGCTCTTAGAATAGCGCCTCATGTCTGATAAACCCTTCGTAAACATTGCCAATTGCAATTTAACTAACAAATATGTATTGAAAACCAGCTAGAACTAGGATGATTGACATAGATAGGGTCCATACAAAGCACTGTGCCCGATGCATTCCAGGGGTTCAGTAGCTTTGGAATGAGGAATCCCAGCATCTCAGCATGGGGAGGCTTCCAGCATAAAGAAGTCAATGCTTTCTCAGTGGGGCTTAGTGGTGCACAGGCCCCAGATCCAGGTAGCCTAGGGTTAAATCCCAATTCTTTAATTGATAGCTATAAAACCTTAGATGAGCTAATTATCCACTCAAAGTTTCAGTGTCTTCGTCTGTCAGAGGGAAGGTGGATAACGATAGTACCTACTTCCTAGGGTTTGTTGCAAGAGCTAATCCCTGACAAGCACATAGTTCAGAGGACATAGCAAATGCTCCAAAAATGGAAGCTATTATTATTGTTATAAAATAATAATAATTATAGTGTTATATTACCCAACTTTTCTGACCCAGTTAAATGGTGTCTCTTGCAGAGATTCTCCCAAGTTCTCTCCTGCTAAAAGTACTTACCCCTTATGTTTATCTTCATCTGTCTCTTGGAAAATATATTAATTTTGTTTTATTTAAATTATGTTTCTCCCTATTTTATCCCACTGGACTATAGGTTTCTTGAGGTTAGAGATTTTGCCTATTTGTTATAGTATGATCTGACCAACATTTGGCAAGTCTTAGATACCCAATAAGGTTTGTTGAATAAATGAATGAATGAGGTGATAAGGATATGACTAGAAGGAGAGGTAAGGTTAAGGCAGGTGGATACTGGGAAAAGGCAAGAGTGAAAGCGTGCAAGGGCATAGAACATGTTGGGGAATGATATGAGTGCAGGTTTTTATTTGTTTATTTTGCTTTTAGCTAACACTTTATGCCAGAAACTGCTCTGAAGACTTTTTTCTTTTTTTGAGATAGTCTTGCTCTGTCACCCAGGCTGGAGTGCGGTGGTGCTATCTCAGCTCATGGCAACCTCTGCCTTCCAGGTTCAAGCGATTCTCATGCCACAGCCTTCCAAGTAGCTGGGACTACAGGCATGCACTCCTATGCCTGGCTAATTTTTGTGTTTTTAGTGGAAATGGGGTTTTGCCATGTTGCCCAGGCTGGTCTTGAACTCTTGGCCTCAAGCAATCCACCTGCCTAGGTTTCTCGAAGTGCTAGGATTATAGATGTGAGCCACTGTGCCAGACCTAGAGTTTACATATATTAAATCATTTACTTGTCATAAGAACCCACTGCGGTGGCTACTATTATCATCCTCATTTTCAAGAAGAGGAAACTGAAAAAGGAAAGATAAATAATTTGCTGTCAGCCACATGGCCAACAGGAGGTGGAGATGTGACTTGAACACCAGCAATTAGGCTGCAGGGGCCATTCAGGTTGAATGACATAGCAGATATAGCCCATAAATGGTTTGCTTGACACCCACCAACTGCCAGACCATCACTGCAGCCCCAGCTTCTCTCCTATGGCTCAGGGGTGGGCCCAGCCCTTTCTCATTTCCCCCCACCCCACCACGGCCAAAGACAAGAGTCCTCTTCAAAGTCCTCCCTGATAGAAGCTCCATCCAGGTCACTCCACAGGTACAGTCCTGCAGCAAATGTAATAGCCAATACCTATCCCGGAGTGAAAAAAATCGGGCAATACCATATTTGGGGGTGCCTGATGAGAGAGTATGATGGGAATACCACTTCGTGCCAGCTTGGCTGAGCTCTACATACCTGGCCATGAGCTTCCCCTGGCACTTTCACTGGAACATCTGGAATCCTGGAAATAGGGCCACATTTTAGTCCAGGCAGGAAATTCTACTCCTTGTTCCATTGCTCCGCTCAGCTGGGTGTCAGGCCAAGACCTACTGCTGGATAAGGCAGATGGCAGAAAGGCTGGGCAGGCACAAAGCCACCACTCCTACCTGAGGGGCTCAAGAATGATATCGAGACACAGGCAGCATTATTCTTTCTCCTTAGGCAGGCTGCTCATTTTGTTTGTTTGTTTGTTTGTTAGTTTGAGACAGAGTCTCACTGTCACCCAGGCTGGAGTGCGTTAGTGCAATGTCAGTCCACTGCAACCTCCACCCCCAGGTTCAAGCAATTCTCATGCTTCAGCCTCCCAAGTAGCTGAAATTACTGGCATGCACCACCACGCCCAGCTGATGTTTATTTATTTATTTATATATTTATTTATTTTAGGTTTTTTTTTTTTTTTGAGACAGAGTCTTGCTCTGTTGCCCAGGCTGGAGTACAGTGGCATGATCTTGGTTCACTGCAAGCTCCGCCTCCCAGGTTCACGCCATTCTCCTGCCTCAGCCTCTCAAGTAGCTAGGACTACAGGCGCCTGCCACCACGCCCGCCTAATTTTTTGTATTTTTTTAGTAGAGGTGGAGTTTTGCCATGTTGGCCAGGCTGGTCTTGAACTCCTGGCCTCAAGTGATCCACCTGCCTTGGCCTCCCAAAGTGCTGGGATTACAGGTGTGAGTCACTGCACCCAGCCTGTTCTTTTGAATATCCTGCTCAAGTAAGCACCTTCTATCTGCCAGACTCAGACCTGTAAGCTCCCCTCTATCCCTGCCTGCACTCCATTTTTCTCTCAGGAAATTTATTTCTCCTAGGTTCTCATCAGAGGCAGCCCCTGGCCTTGGGCCTTAAGTCAATGAGTCAGCAAGTAAATATTTATTGAAGACTTCCACAAACCAGGGCCCCTGCTAGGTACTAGGGACAACCCAGCTTCTTGTCCAACAAGCATTAAACTGGTGCTCACAAATAATTAATTACTAATGTGATGAGTGTTACACAACCCAAGAAACAAAGGGAGAGGACAAAAAGAAAGGCATGTGAGGAGTAGGGGGCCCCACAGGGACTCATTAGCTGAGCACTGCTATTTTACAGAAGGGACCGGTTTGCCTCGCTCTTCGAAAGGCCCTGCCTCCCATAACCCCATGTGTTGCAGAGGACAGAGCAGACATGATCTCTACCCTCCAGGAACATCTCCTTTGATGGCTCATTAACATGAGAAGATGGAGAGTGAAACCTACAAGAGGCTCTGTGCCTGCTCACTTATCCGGGAGAGTTACTCAGAGTTCACTGATTTCATCTCTGGAGGAAGAATCCTTCTTTCTTTGGAGGAGAAATCCTGGATTATGCATCCCTGGCAGCCCAGAACCTCGAATAGAGGGGACCGGTAAATAATTGTCCAATAATTGGATGAGTAAACAATTCAGAAAAAAGTGAGGACCAAAGGAAGAATTCAATTAGTGAGAAGGATGACTCGTAGGTAGGGTGACCATATGACCCAATTGGTCAGGGTTAGTCTCCATGTAAGCCTGTCATCCTAAAGTAATTATGATTCCCACACCCTTTTACTCTTGGAAGTGTCCCAAGTTGTATGGTCTATGATGCTCGCCCTACTTAGAGCACATTTTGTAAAGAAATGCAGCTTTGCTGTTCTTCAGATCATAAGTGGGGCTAGCAGCCAATGCCATTTGCTCCAGGTGGGCTAGCAGCTCATGTGGCGCGTCCATTGTGTGCCCCTGAATCTATCTAATCTTCAGCTGTGAACACTCAGAAACACTAATGCAGATGGAGATTCAGGGAAAACAACTACAAAAGCCAAAATCAAAATGCACGGATCCAAAACCAAGGTCCTCCAATGTCTTACTGACAAAGGGCATTGTAATTCCTAAAAATCAAATCATTCACTTAATTTATTTTTCCTCAGCTTCAATCTCATTGTCTTGAAAATGCGGGAAATCATACCTGTTCTACTTCCTTGCCAAGCTGCTGTCATAGCCAATGGGCTCATGTGTGTACCTCCTAAACTGTTAAGTCCTAAACCAATATAAGGTGCTATTATAAGCTAGTTCGATATCATTATTAAGTCTTATGTATTCAACTACACCAGCGTTCACAGATCCATCTGACTCCTCACCATGCCCCTCCTCCACTGCACTCCCAAGACAGACATGAGAACAAGACCACGCTCCTTCCTTCCTCCTCGGTCAGCATCAGAACCTTTGCCTCCTCTGTTCCCCTGTGGCTTCCTTCAGGGCAGGAACCTTCTCCTGGTCCCTCCTTTACCATGGGGCAGAGCCTACTGCTTGACACCATGTAGATAGATATTCAATCATTCTTGCTAACAAGTGAATAAAAGAAAGCTCAGCTCTGGTGCCACCTCCAGAAAGCCTGCTTCAACTTCCCTGGGCAGAGCCATTAGCCAAGGCCTCTGAACAATTCCAGCTCCTTCTCTATGTTTCTTATCAAACTGGACTCCAGGGTCAGTACCAATTTATATCATCTGACTCCCACTCCTCTGGGGCTAATTTCTCATGTTGTGTCTTGCTCTTCTAGTGCCCGACATTCTTTTTAAACAAGGAACTTGGAAATGGTTGCTGAATGACACTTTTTATCTCTTTAGTTTGGGGTTTTCTGTACATGCTGTCCCCTCTGTTTGGTGTCCTTTTCCCTCTCTTCTTCACCCACTTACCTTGTATCATCCTTCAGATCCCAGCTAAAGCACCCGTCCCCGCTAGGAGCCCTTGCTGACCTCCCTGACTTAGAAGAGCCCCTTCTCTTAGCTAGCTCAGAGCATCGTGAACCTCTGTTTTCTAGGGCTCACCTTGGCAGGAATAGTACATAACTGTATTTTTTTAAATGTCTGACTCCTTAACTGGACTGTAAGCCAAGGTGGAACCAGAGAATAGAGCTCTGGCCTCCTTGTGCATTGTTGTATTCCCACAACCTAGCACAGTGCTGGAGGATAATACATACGGTCAAATGAATCAAGGTGATAGAAGGGCACTCAAGAGGAAATGTCAGGAGTCCTTTGGAAGATGAAGGTGGACATTCTTCTGGCTCCCCTAAAATCATCATCATCACCCCCTCTATCAAATGATGATATGGGTCTGGCCCTGAAATAAGTGCTTTTGTATAAATTTACTCCTTCAATCCTCACAACAACTCTGAAAGAGGGGTCCCGTGTTACAGATGAGAAATATAAAGCACCGATTTTTAGGCCTGAATATACTTGTGAATCATTCAACTGAACAATTTTCTCAACCTTGTAACCTGTAAGTTCTAAAAAATTGGGAAGGGAGGTATACATTTGAGAATGCATTGGGGGGACTTTAAAATAACTAAGAAATATCTGAAATAACATCTTTTTTTTGTCCTAATTTCTGTCTTTTATATGTATGAGGATATAGGAGGGGGGATGGCAAAAAAGATCTGATTTGTTTTTTCTGCTTTCTTCTAAAGACATGTTTTGGCAATTCTGGAATGAAGGTGGGAATGGACACCCATCTAGACATTGCCCTGGGAAAATCACCGCTCTTTGTGCCTAAATGTCTTCATCTACAAAAGGTGGATAAATAATATTTACCTCATGAGGTGTTTGGAGATTTAATTAACACTTGCAAAGCACTTTGAATAGGAGATGAAAGGCCCTGTTAAAGGAACTATTAGTGTCAGCACCTAGCGCTCTTTGGCCACTGAGGAAATTTAATCAGGATGGGGAAGTCGGTGCAGGCCCCTCCTAGGCCATCCTCTCCTCCACCAGAAGCCATATTGGCCTTTCATTATCCTCTAAGCCTGGAATTCTCTCCACCAAGCCGCTGGTTATGTCATTTCCCTGCCTACAATTCCCTCTCTTCAATTCTCTCCCTCCTCTTTTCCACGTATTAAATCCTCCAGGACTGCTTCAAGCCCTATCTGCTCTGCAAAGTCTTCCCTAACCATTCATTGACTGATTCATTCATTTACTTATTCATTCTACAAGGCTTTGGTGAGAGCCTCCTCTGTCCCAGGCTCCACGAAGAGCCCTGAGGTTGCTGTAAATTGCGTATTCTTGACCTCGTGTGCCGGAAGGGGAGACTGGAGCTCAGACAGGTTACAACGCGTCCAAGGTCACACACCTAGTTAGTGAGTGAATCTGGATTGAAACTTACATTTCCCAGGCTCCAAAGCCTATGGCATTTCCTCTCCTTTGTGCCGCTTCCCGCCACAGATCAAGGTACATGATACAATAGAGAAAAAGACTCACCTGACTAATAACTCACAAGCTCAGTACAAACTATGTCACTAAATCTGACATACGGGTTGTCCTTGAAATTCCTTTCATAACTAGGTCCCTCTCAGTGGCATCACCAAGGGCTTACTTGGGGGTAGGAGGAGAAGAAGGGAAAGCACCTCATTCTAAGAGAGAAAAACAAAACAAAACAATAAGCTGTGCCTGCTCTATAGGCACTGCTTTACATGCCCCACAGCCTGACCCTCCTCCAATCAGATTGTCATTGCTCTGTTCCTCTCCAATAAGAACTCAGAAACCCCAGTGCTTTCTTTTTTTCAGTGCCAGGGAGAAAAATTACAGCAGAGTAGATAAGAACATAGACTTTTAACAGTCCCAAAAGAGATGCCTGCCCTGCCTCTTATTGGCTGCAAGACCCTGGACAAATCAGTAAGCTTCCCTGGGACTCTGTTTTCTCATCTGCAAATGAGAACAATGATAACACCAATCTTCCAGGGCTGTTGGGAGGATTAAATAAGCTTCTGTATGCACAGCCCCATGCTTGCACACAGGAAGCCCCGTGCTTGCACACAGGAAGGCTTCCATAAACTCACTGTCCTCTTTCTAAGATATGGACACTCCCACAGCCACATACCAGTGTCTTGAAAAGTCACTAGGTGGCCAACCCTGGATGCTGTCAGTAGGTATCGTGGCTTCAGAAATGCACAAAGTGCTCACTGTCCACCAGATTAAACTACCTTACATTCTGTAATTTTGCTTCGACACCTTTACCATAATGGTGTTGGGCTACAGAGGGCTTTGCTGAGGAGCTATGGAAGTCTGCATGTGAATAAACACCAACTTTCTTTCCCTTCCTGGGAGATCAGTGGAGCTCAGGTGTTACATGCCACCACTTAGAAAACTATTGAGACAATTAGTCATTGCACCAGTCACACAGGACTCAAGCTAACCAGAAGGCAGAGGACAAAGCTTTGCGGTCAGTGCAGGAGAGAAGCTGAAGTCTCCACCAGCCAACTCATGGAGCTCCTGAACAGAAGGCTGGAAAGAGAGAAATTTGACCACAAGTTTGGGCTGGCTGCCTTTTGAAAATGAGGAGACTTTATACTAAAATACAATTTCTAGATTATCTTGATAAATTGGAAGATCTGGCCAGATTTGGACTTACATTCTGACAGCCGACTTGGGCTTCCAGCTGACAACTGGAGCTGAGAAATGATGGGCCTTTCTTGGGAATTGGGCTCTCCACTTCTCTCTGGCCTCACCCCTGACTCCCAGTGCACCACTCAGCTTCCCTGGCTTGCATTACTTGCCTAGCCCTTGTGGGCATTTGAGTTTTCTATGCCCAACTGAGCAGTCTCAGAATATGCAACTTACAGCAACCCCAGTACTCTGCAAGGAGCCCAGGACATAGGAGGCTCTCATCAAAGCTTTGTCGAATGAATGAGTAAGTAAATGAATGACTCAGGCAGTGAATGGTTAGGGAAGACTTTGCAGAGAAGATGGGGCCTGAAGTGGTCCTTTATACATATTGTTCCTCCTGCCCGGAAAGCCTTAGCACCCCAACACTCTCTGCCTCACTAACTCCTACTCAGAACTCCTCATTCTACAAGACATAGCTCAGCTAACACCTCCTCCAGGAAGCCTCTCCTGATTACTATCTCCATCCTCCCCAGACTGGGCTCCTGTTTACAGAGTTTCCATTATCTACTGCTGCATAACAAATGAACTTAAAATGTAAGTGACTTGAAACAACCATAAACATTAATTATTTCACAGTTTCTGTGGATCAAGAATATGGGAGCAGCTTGCCTGGACAGTTCTGGCTTGAGGCCTCCCATGAGATGGCAGTCAGCTTCAGGCATGGCTGAGACAAGAGGATCTACTTCCAGGATGCACTCACATGCTAAGTAAATTGGTACTGGCCATGGATTGGAGGTATCAGTTCCTCACCACATGGAACTTTCTACAGGGTTGCTTGAGTGTCCTCATAACATGGTGCCTGACTTCTCCTAGAGGAAGAGATACAAGAAAAAGAGTCAGAAGCTGCAAAGTCCTATATGACCCACCTTGTAAGTCCCACGCCTTCATTTCTGCAATACCCTATTTGCTACACAGTTTACAAGGTGGGAGGTGACTGACTGCATAAGGAGACGCACAAGGTGGCAAGGACCGTTGGGCGCAGTCTTGGGATTGGCTACCACACTGAATGTTGGTGGCCTCTCACCTCCGTCACAGCACTTTTCATGTGGACTGTAGATGTTGCCCTATATTTCTCTCTTAGTAAAACTGTGACTTACTAAGAGATTGTTTCTTTAATCCTGATATTCCCAACACTGACAAATAGTAGCTGCTCAATAAAAGTGTACAGACTGGGCGCAGTGGTTCATGCCTGTAATCCCAGCACTTTGGGAGGCTGAGGCAGGCAGCTCACTTGAGGTCCGGAGTTCGAGGCCAGCCTGGCCAACATGGTGAAACCGTGTCTCTACTAAAAATACAAAAAATTATCCAGGTGTGGTGTCACATGCCTGTGATCTCAGCTACCCGAGAGGCTGAGGAAGGAGGATCACCTGAACCTGGGAGGCAGAGGTTGCAGTGAGCCAAGAGTGCAGTGAGCACCACTGCACTCCAGCTTGGGGGACAGAGCAAGACTCTGTCTCAAAAAAAAAAAAAAAAAGCATACCATGTCACTCCTTTTCTCCAAACCCTCCAGTATCTTTCTATTTCACTGAGTGAAAGCCAAGGTCCTTTGAACCGTCTAGAAGGCCCCACACTGCCTGGCCGCATCACCTCTCTGCCTTGCTCTTGTGTTTTTCTCCGTGTTCACTCTGCCCTGTCACCTGGAGCTGAAGCCTGTGGTTCCTCGATCACTCCAGGCAATCTCCTCTCTAAGATCTTTTGACGGACTGCTCCCTCTTCTTGACGGGTATCCCTAGGATTTATCCCATCACTTTCTTCAAATATTGCCCAAATATCACATTCAGAGAGACCTATACTGAGGCATCCTCACTAACAGCACTTCTGATTCCCTTAACCCTCTTCAAATTTTTCATATAGCACTTGTCACTACATCATTTATTTAGTTGTCATGTTTATTGCTTATTTTCTGTCTCCTCACTCCAAGACATAACCTCTCTGAGGGGAGAAGTCTTTGTCTATCTTGTTTGCTGATAAAGTTGTAGCAACTAGATCATGGTAGATGCTCAAAAAAATGTGTTGGTGGGCCGGGCACAGTGGCTCACGCCTGTAATCCCAGCACTCTGGGAGGCCGAAGCAGGTGGATCATGAGGTCAAGAGTTTGAGACCAGCCTGGCCAACATGGTGAAACCCCATCTCTACTAAAGATACAAAAAAATTAGCTGGGAGTGGTAGTGTGCGCCTGTAATCCCAGCTGAAGCAGGAGAATCGCTCGAACCCAGGAGGCAGAGCTGGCAGTGAGCCAAGATCACACCACTGCACTCCAGCCTGGGCAACAAGGTGAGACTCGGTCCAAAAAAAAGAAAAAAAAAAAGTTGATGTTGGCCAGGCACAGAAGCTCAGGCCTATAATCCCAGCACTTTGGGAGGCCGAGGCAAGTGGATCACCCGAGGTCGGGAGTTCGAGACCAGCCTGGCCAACATGGTGAAATCCTGTCTCCACTAAAAAAATACAAAAACTTAACTGAGCATGGTGATGGGTGCCTATAATCCCAGCTACTTGGGAGGCTAAAACAGAAGAATCCCTCCAACCGGTGAGGCAGAGGTTGCGGTGAACTGACATCACCGCACCACTGCACTCCAGCTCCAGCCTGGGCGACAGAGCAAGACTCTGTCTAAAAAAAAAAAAAAAAAAAAAGCGTTGATGTAAATGAATGAATGAACCAACTAATTCATTGGTGCCCCACCCCTTGAGAATAGATGTCAGGAAACTGCCAAATTATTTAAAAGTGTAAATTAAGAAAATTCAAGATTCTCTTTTGGTTTAGACAGAAGGTTCTGGGGATGCCCAGAAGTAGGTGAACCTTGTTCTGCATTTAATATGAGACTCTGTAGGAAAAAGATTTAGCCCTTTGCTCAGCATGCAGTAAGCAAACTTCGAGGATTAGCTCCCTTTGCTTCTGTCACCTGCCACTTCCAGAACATGAAAGAACTTCCCTGCCCCACAGCTGCAGGTATCCCCATCATTCAATAGCATGTGACCATCAAGTGCAGAAACTCACAGAAGAAACTTGACCTCAATCCCCAAGAAGCTTCCTTACTTATGAGCTAAATGGATTTCAGCAAATTGTTGCACTTTTTTTTGCCTCAAGTGTCTCATCGGTAAAATGGGAATTGAAATAGGTGTCTCTTCACACTTGTGTGGTAGGGATAGAATGAGACAATGTGTGTTCCTTACCACGGTGTCTGGCACAATCATGACAAGCATTCCATAAATGCTGAACATTATCATTATCCAGCACTTATGCTGCAAGCCTGCAATGGAATATATTAAAAGTGTCAAAAAGATAAATTTAATAAACAGCATTTTTAATGCCCCCATTAGTATGGATTGGAAGATTAAATCTGTTCTAATTCCTGCTGTCTGGGTAATATGCCAGCCAGGAAACCTCAAATATAAAATCACTTCATCTACCTTTCATATAAGAAGAAAAAAAAATCAATGCATTTTTGTTCTCCTCTCTTATCCTTGGCTTATTTATATGCCCAAATAAGGTTACTGTACAAAACACAATTGTGTGGTCTATAAATAATGAACAGCTTCTCCATGTAGTCAGCATCAGCAGAGAAAAGTTCTAAATGGATTTCCTCTGCCGGCATCGTTTTCTGCCCTACATCTGACCGTCAACGTAAATACAGGCAGCCTGGTTGGCATATAAAAGGCCCAATTGACCTGTTGACCCAGTTTGCAGAGACGGCTCCATGCACAACCACTTTAGCAGCTGCTGTAGAAAAACCTTTTGGCCACACAAGCCAAAAGCTGCTCGTTCATTCACTGCAATTACTCCTTGAGCCCCCAGTGCTCCAGGCACTGGACTCAGAGACATTCCTGCACCATGCTTTGAGACACCCACTTCAGTCTAGCACTGGTGGACTTGAGTCCTGCATCTGTTACGGACGAAGAATAACAAAGGCTTTTTAGTCATTCCTAAGAGAAGTGGCTGGCCTGGTGCAATGGCTCACGCCAGCACTTTAGGAGGCCAAGGTGGGAGCCGAGGAGTTCAAGACCAGCCTGGCCAACACGATGAAACCCTGTCTCTACCAACAATACAAAAATTAGACGGGCTTTGTGGCGCATGCCTGTAATCCCAGCTACTCTGGAGGCTGAGGCATGACAATTGCTTGAACCTGGGAGGCAGAGCCTGCAGTGAGCCAAGACCACACCACTGCACTCCAGCCTAGGTGACAGAGTGAAATTCCATCTCAAAAAATAAATAAATAAATAAAAAATAAAGAGAGAGAGAAGAGAGGGAGAGAAGTGGCTCACCGTCATGCAGCAAGATTTAGTGAGAAATTCTACCTTAATCTTCTTCAGGATCCAGCTTTTCCTAGTGAAGTAGCAGATCTTCTCTATTTAGCAAACTTCCGTATCTTTTTTTCCTTTCTGTTGCCCTCACCTGCCGTATTATTCCAGCTGAGTAATATAGAAAGGCAAAGTGATACTACAGGCGTGGTTATAACCTCACAGAAATAGGAGGCAGTGAAAGAATGGGGGCTGTGGGCTGTAGGCTGAGTCCCGAGGGTCACTGTAAAAAAGAGCATTTCACGCACACGACGTTGTCTTGTGGAGGCTGGCAGTCAGGTAGTCACAGCTTCTCTCTCTCCACTGCCATTGGAAATCAGAGTCCCATGGTCACTGAAAGAAATCATAGTCAGTCTTCCTTCTAACTTTTTCCAGTTGACAAACAGCCATCCCATGTTTTTATTTCATTTGATACATACACCCCTCTGTCATGGGAACACTAAGAACTTGTGAGGAAAAATAGCTTACCCAAAGCCACAGGGATAGTAAATAGCAAATCCATTAGTGAAAACTGTGTTTATCCATTCTGGAACCCTCCATACAGCATGGTGGTGGTTAGCTGTGTAGCCTCTAAAGCTGGCTTGCCAGGGGTCAAATCCAGGCTCTGCCCTCGGGCCTCCTCATCAGTACAATGGGCATGCCGCTAATAGTGCCCATCTCTTAGGGTGACTGTGAAAATATTATCATAAAAGCAGTTCTGTAATACATGTGGTTGGCACACAGTGAGTGCCCATGAAGACTTCCAGGTTATGACCGCTATCTTTGCACCAGACTGTCCACTGAGGCAGAAGCTGCTACTTGTCCCCCTTCTTCCAATAATAAAATCCCAATTTTCCAGCCTTCCTGGCGGCAAGGTGTAAATACAAACTCAGGTTTGTCCAAAGGGATATAAATGGAAGTGAGGTAACTTCCAGGCACCATCCCATGGATGAGACAGCCCATCTCTCCACCCTCCTGCTGGCCCCTAAGCAACCACCTTGGACTGAACAGGAAAACCGCATGTTGAGGATTGTAAAGTATCAGGATAGAGCCACCATGCCACACCACACCGTGGGCACCTGTATTTTGATGACAGCTAAGTCACCTTCATCTCCTTCTCACAGCAGGGAGAACAAAAGAAGTTCCATCCATCTCGAAGCAGCCTCTGTCTCAGGACCAGAGCTGGTGTCCTCGCTCACTGGTGCTCCAGACACCTTGGATGCTGAGGGCCAGCTGGTCTGCCTCTGCCACCAGATGGGCCCAGACAGGCTGACCGCGACATGAAATGACTGCCTGCCACATGCCAGGCATGAGGATGAGGACTGCACATCCTCACAGCAGGTCTATAACAGCTCTGTAAAGTGGCTATGCAGCCCATTCCACAGGTAAAAAGTCTGAGGCCCGAGGAGGAGCTGTGGCACTGTCCTGAGACACAGCCCAGATCTAAAATTCAGGCTGCCTGACTCCACATCCTGCACTCTTCTCACGGGAGTCCCTGCCTCCAAACTCAGGAGCACCCCAGAGTCCTGCACCCTCATGCAGAGCTCCTCATGCCCCAGCTCTCGAGCCCTGGGGTGTATAGAGTTGAAGTTGCCATGGAGCACTTGCTATCAGGGAACCAAAAGCCAGATTTCCTAGGTTTGACTCCCAGCTTAGCAGCTGTGGGAACTTGGGCAAAGGAACTCTAACCTCTCTGAGTTTCAGTTTCGTCATCTGCAAACCAGGAATAACAATTCACAAGGTGTTATAAAAATTAAATCAGTGAACATGTACAATGCTGCAAATATCAAGTTATGAGTAGTAGTACTATTGTTGTTGTCCTTGTTGGTTTTTGTCTTAAGCCTGAATCCCTAGAAGCATAGCCCAAGATGGGGACTCCTGTGTAAGTGGTATATTGGGACACTGTCTGGAGAGAAACATAAGGGAAAAGAGAGGGGAGAAAGGCCAAGGAGCTAAGCCACGTGGTGACTTCAGCTGAAATCTGGGTTCAGCCCGAGCTCTAGAATGTGAATGGCACCACAGAGCTGCCGTACTTTGAGTTGAGGCATGAATAAGTCATTATCTGGGAGCCATCCATTTGGCGAGAACACAGCCACTCATGGGGATGGGGAGTGGGGGCTTTTATTAGCAGAGGGAAATTCTTCAGAGAAAGGCGCCACTGTTGGCCTTAGAAACCAACCACCCTGGCAGCTGGACCCAGTGAAGGGGAACCGAGTGAGGCATGAACAACATTGACTAGGTTAGTGTGAGTCATCAAATGCCACCTCTTTCACAAGTTCTGTCCATCCTCTCAGCTAGAAGTCATCTTCACATGCCCATAACATTTTCTCTCTACCATGCCTACTGAACTGAACTTTGCTTAATACTGTGTTATAGCCATTCACGTACAATTCTTGATGAGTATTCTCCTTGCTCCATGCTCATCCCTCTGAGCCCTTGAGAGCTGAGATGGTGCTGAAGATGGGGCTGTCCATCATGCCTGCACTGTACCCCAGTAAGTAGCACAGGGCTTGGCATGTGACGGGCTCTCAGCCAACCTGACCAGAGACTGAAGGATGCCCTTATCTCACACATGCCAAGACACGGGGTAATATAATGTCAGTTCTTGGAAATACATGGACAAAAATTAATATTCAAGTTTTAAAGCCCAGATGCCAGTAAAAATTGTCTTGTGCAATGATTGTAGATGAAGAGGCTGATGTTTTCAGTAACTCAGAGTGTCCATCATGAGTGTCCTGACGCACCTCCTTAAATGTTGTGTTTTAGGCTGGGCGTGATGGCTCACACCTATAATCCCAGCACTTTGAGAGGCCGAGGCAGGTGGATTTCACTTGAGGTCAGGAGTTTGAGAGCAGCCTGACTGATGTGGTGAAACCTCGTCTCTACTAAAAATACAAAAATTACCCAGGCGTGGTGGTGCATGACTGTAATCCCAGCTATTTGGGAGGCTGAGGCAGGAGAATTGCTTGAATTCAGGAGGTGGAGGTGGCAGTGAGCCAAGATGGCACCACTGCACTCCAACATGTGCGACAGAGTGAGACTCCGTCTTAGAAAAAATAAAATAAAATAAATAAAATAAAATTTAAAAAGGTGTGCCTTAGGTACCTCACTCATTTCGACCTAGTGTCAACCGTGATGCCCCAAGTCATCAGATTGATAGTCATTATGTGCACCCAAAGCAGCATTAATTTATTCACCAACTGCTTATTCTGGGCCAGGTATTATGGTCACGAATATGGAAACCACATTTGGTCATTTCCTCAAGGAGCTGCCGGCATTTGGAGAATACAGACATGAATGCAGACTATCTCAGCATCAGATGGAAGGCAGTGAGAAGGAAGGGTATGCCGGCAACACCTCTGATCTCTGCTATAGGTGGAGGTGATCATGGCAGGCTTCACAGAGAAGGTGACGCTCCAGCTTTGTCTTGAAGGTTGAGGAGGAATTTGGCACAAAAGGACAATGGAGAGAAGTGCAATGTGCATATGGGTGGGAAAAGGGACAGGCTACATGGCTGGGGAAGGGGAGAGTGATTTGGAATGGCCAGACTTTCTGGGCCAGAAAATGGCTCATCTCAGATTCCTGAAAGAAATATTCACTGAGGAGCTTCCAGGTTGGTGAACACATGGGCATATTGAGAGCACAGCACACCTGGAGAGGACACAGAAGCTCCACACCACCCATGTTTCTTCCATTTGGCTGTTTATGAGTTGTACCCTTTATAATAAGGGTATAATAAACAGGTAAGCAACAAAAAATGAAAGTGGAGGAGCCGGGCACAGAGGCTTACAGCTGTAATCTCGGCACTTTGGGAGGCTAAAGCGGGCAGATTGCTTGAGCTCAGGAATTCGAGACCAGCCTGGGCAACATAGTGAAGCCCTGTTTCTACCAAAAAAAATACAAATTAGCAGGATATCGTGGCATGTGCCTGTAGTCCCAGCTACTCGGGAGGTTGAGGTGGGATCACTTGAGTCCAGGAGGTTGAGGCTGCGGTGAGCCATGATCGCACCATTGCACTCCAGCCTGGGCAACAGAGTGACACCTTGTCTCAAAACACACAGAGAGAAAAGAAGTAGAAGAAAGGAAAGGAAATAAGGAAGGAGGAAGAGGGAAAGGAAGAATGAAAGGAAATAAAGAAAAGGGGAAAATCGTCACTAAGGTAAATAGTAGCATTGTAATATTATAACAATCAATAATTTGTTGAGAATCAACTACATTTCAGAACCTTTACAGTCATTCATTATATCATTTAACCTCCACTACAATCCTATAAAATCCATATTAGAACTCATCCCCCCATCTGACAGGTAAGGGCGCCCAAAGGTTACATGACAGCCTATCTATCTCTAGCTACTAGGAAGCAGGGCCTCGGCCTTTCTGACTCTCCAGAGAGGGAAAGCAGTTACCCCTTCACATTGACCAGGCATTTAAAATCTGCATATGTGTGCCCAAGAGGTCCATAAAGTTGGTTGAGTCCAATAAATTTCTGAATAAACTTCCTCCTATAGTTGACTGGGATTTTTTTGTGGGAGTTGTTTGTTTGTTTAATTTTTTTTAGTGAGATGGGGTCTCGCTATGTTGCTCAGGCTGCTCTTAAACTCCTGGGCTCAAGCAGTCCTCCCACCTCAGCCTCCCAAAGTGTTGAGATTACAGGTGTGAGCCACCATGTCCGGCCTTCTAGTTAACTGTTGATTCCTTAAATGTTTTTTCCCCCACCTTAAAAGGATGACAGATCCATTAAGCTATGAGACAGTATCTGCTCATTAATGTGTGCTAAATTGCCATGCAATTTCTATAGAATTAAATTACACCTCAATGAATAAGCAAATAATTCGTCAAGACTAATCTTACTCCCATGAATGCCAAAGTAAGACTTGGACCATTTACTTATCAAATGCTGATTTTAAAAAAAACTCACAATGAAATAATAAATAAATCATCAAGTCAAAAGTTTAATTTGGTATTCCGGCTCAATCAGGAAAATAAGCACAGCACCAGGTACCCTCCTCGGTTTCCAAATAAGGTAGCAGTCAGAAATATGAGCCCATTCATTTTCGTACAGCTGTACAATTACCTGCGAAGGCTATGTAGCTAAAATACAAGCACACACACACACACACCCGTCACTCATACACACACAAAGCCAAGCACCACAGCATCTATGCTACTTGATAGGAACCATATTCAAATGCAATAGAAATATTCAGAGCAAATTGGGTATTTTGTAGAATCTGCCTGGCCCTGAGCACCCCTGTAGATCGAGATAAGGAATAGCATCATCTTCCTACTCTAGAGTTCTCAAAGTGTGGTCCCTGAACCAGCAGCAATAGCATCACCTGGGAACTTGTTAGAAATGCAAATCTCAGGTCACTCCCCTCCCACTCCACCCCCAGACCTGCTGACTCAGAAACTCTGGGGGTGGATGATTCTTCCAGGTGATGCTAATACAGCTAAAGTTTGAACCACTAGTGTATATGCATAAAATACCAAAGGAGCTAGGGATTTTCCCTCACATAGACCCAAGTTTGAATTCTAGTGGCTAAACACTAGTTATATGACCTAGGCTGATTATTTCACTACTCTGAGCCTCACTTTTATCATCTTTTTCAAAAGAAAATTAAGAGATGAATGATACCACCTTCCTAACATTGCTGGTGAGGTCACTGAGATGACCCAAGTGATGCCAGTGGAGCGAACACAGACCTCCATGGATTCGGCATCATCCCCTCTCCCTTCTAAGTTCCCATTCTAAGGGCTCATTTCCAAGAATCCCCTTCCCATGTGGTTCCCAGCAAGAGTTTGCCAATGAGAGGACTCGGCTAGACCCAGAAGGCACAGAGGAGGTGGGGTCATTAGCCTTGGAGGTAGTTGCAGCCGGGCCTCTGTGGTTCACAGCAGCTTCCCACAGGGTTCCTGAGAACCACCAGCTTTCCCACCATAGTCTAAGAACATTAGATTGGCATTTCCACACATTCTTGAGCATTAGAGCTCATGAGAACTTCTGTTATGGCACTTCAGGATAAGATCAGCCATGGTGGAGATCCAAATGTCTTTTATAGTCCTAAGTCCTTTGAATAAAGCCCTTACTCCCTGGAATCTAGTGCACCTTCTGCTTTCCAATCAAACCCTGAGATACACATCTAATTTCCACATTTACCCAGGAATATCTTATTTCTATAAAAAGCAGAAAAACCTACTTTCTCCAGACTCAAGGGAAAGTCCTGGGATCAAAGAAATCCCCCTTTCTTTAAAGACCTTCCTTCAAAGAATCATACATGTTCACTGTCACATTACACTCATATATCCATAACCTATTTTAGTATTTTAAATGACTGCTTACAGATTTCCTGCAATTTTGAATGTGATTTTGCTTCGTTGCAAGCCACCTGCCCCCATGGAAACCAATCATCATTATTTATGCAAATCAATGGAGAAATATGATTCAATTAACAGAAACTTGCTTAACAGTCGTCATGCATTGGCTTGTTTTTTATTTGACTTTTCATATTTTTATAATGTCACATAAGCCGTTTTGCTCCCCTCTTGCAGAAAATGACTAAATGTAAAAGACAAAATAATAATGAAACCTCAAATAGGTAAAGCATTTACAGCACTTCAAAGCCTCCCGATAGTTTATCTCTGGTCAACAGATATTCTCAGACTCCTGCAGAGAAAAAGAACGAGATGCAGACAGGTCACACAGGTTGTTAGGAAGAGCAGTAACTAGTACTGTAGTTCCCTGAAGGCACTAACAAATCCCAGGTCCTTGTTCCATGAAAATAAGTGTGTGATTAGATACTAAATAAATTGTCTAGTCCTCAGTAATAAATTCCTTATTAGCAGAATTAGGTCACAGCTACAAAAGTGGTTCTCTCTCTCTCTCTCTGTCTCTCTGTCTGCTAAAAAAAGACTTTTTTTGGAATTTTACCCATGAAAATCTGAATGGGAATTTGAGTTCTTTGGATAAAAGGTTTTTCTCAGAACATGGGCAGCTTTCCAGACTTCCGTTTTATAATGAATATTCCTACTATTTTTGACTTCTCAGTTTTCCAAGGCCATGGCTACCCAATTTGGCTGTCATAAGAATGTCGTTACTCTAAATCCGTTAAGCTCTGCAACGCAGAAGTTTTCCCGAAACCAATTCACAGAGATGGTATCACTGAGGATATGGAGGAGGAAAATATCCCAAGACATTGGTTCCATTGATTTTCAAGTTGGGTAAGAAAATATAACTGGTGATGAAAATGAAAGCTGAGGCATATTCTAAAATGAAACCTTAGAACAAGATAGAAAAATAAAAAATAAAAATAAGTGGCAAAGATATCTATATAAATCTCTCATACTAAATTTTTAAAATCTCTCACACTGAGTTGAGTGTAGAAACAGGATCAATGCTATCCAGACAACTGCAGCTTTTCTCTGCTGGGGTTAGATGGTGCCTCCAGGCAGCCTGCTTCATCAGGATCTAACATGACCCTTCAAATGTCTCTCAGAGATGACCAGCCATGTCTGGTCCATGGGAAGCATGGAAATTGAGAGACAGGATGCCTGAAGATTTATTTGAAAAGAGCTGTTTCCTACCTAAAGGCAGGCTTGCTTTCTAATACCGTATTAGTTATCCTTTGCTGCGTAACATATCATCCCAAAGCTCAGTGACTCAAAACAACCATAATGATCTGTAATTTCTCACGGTTCTATGCCTGCAGAATTCAGGAGCAACTTGGCTGGTGAGTTCCTACTTCGATTTTCACGAGGTTACAATAAAATGTCCTTCAGGACTGCTGTTATATGAAGGCTTGATGTGGGCTGGAGGACCCGCTCAAAGGTAGATTGTTCACACAGATGGCAAAGTGGGTACTGGCTTTCAACCAGTTCTTCTCTGCAATGTCATCTCCATGGGGTTACTTGAGTGTCCTGGAGGCATGGTAGCTGGCCTCCTCCTGAGTAGGCAAATCAGGAAAACAAAGCCAAAATGCTACAACACCTTTTAGGACCTACCCTCAGAGGTAATGCCTTGTTATTTCTGCCATATTCTATTGGTCACAGAGGTCAGGGCTAAATTTTTATGGGAGGTCATAAAAATCAAGAGGCAAGGATCATTGGGGACCTTTTAGAGGTCTGGCTAGCACAAATACGGATGCAGGCTGGGCACAGTAGCTCACATCTGTAATGCCAGCACTTTGGAAGCCTGAGGCAGGAGGATCACTTGAGCCCAGCAGCTCGGGACCAGCCTGGGCAGCATAGTGAGGCCCGCACTTCTAAAATAATAATAATAATAACTCGTGCATTGCATATGACTTACAGTGAGAAATCTAGAAAAGGCTGGCAAATGCAGTAGTGTCAACAGAGTGCTGGGCAAAGGATGCGGCATTTCATGGGCCAAATGTGAAGCTCTCTGGGAGAGACCTGATGTGGAGTTACCTAATTGGAAACATGGGTATAAAGGCCAGAGGCAGGGATAGATTCATGAATATGAAGCCTGTACAGCCACACAGAGTCCTTCACTAAGAAGGACCCCACACTTCAGTGTAATGCACTGCTATTGCCTTCTCGAAATTCTGAATACTTTCTGAACAAGGATCCTGACATTTTCACTTTGCACTGGGCCCCACAAATTATGTAGCCATTCCTACCTTAGTAGCCAAGGGTGAAAATAATGATCCATGGAAATAAAGAGGTGATTGCTCTGTCAAGAAACCATGGATGAGAAATCCCCAGGGATAGGGTTTTCTAATGAACTCATAAAAGCATCTATAAGAAAGTAAGTTCTAAACTGCTGCAAAAACTAAACAGATATCTAATTGCTAGATTTCTCCAATAGCCTGAGTTCCTCCAAAAAGCAGAGCTTAAGACAAGGGTTTGCATGCAGGTAGTTTGTTTTGGGAAATGACCGCTAAAATAAAAAATGGGAGTTAGAAAGAGTAAAAGGGGAGGAGAAAGAGCTGGTCCAAGGTTGCATCATTGAACTCATTGCTCTGTGAGCAACTGGGGCTCAATCTCATCAGAGGGCTCGCTAAGGAGCTTTGTAGGATGCTCTGCAAGACTGACCTTCTGAGACAAAGAAAGAGGAAGCATTTGTCCTCCAATTGCCACCCTGATGGTCAAATTGCTCTATGGGTTTACAATGCTCTCATGCATGCATCAGAAAGGCTGAGTGGGTTCCTTTGGGATGCTGCAGGGTGGAAGCAAAGAGGCCCTAGAGCAGAAAGCAAAGAATACACTATGTTTCCAAGCGAATCCCATTACAGCTGGTCGCTGAAGCAAGAGACGGAGTGAAAAAGTGGATGCGAGGGGCTCCCATGGCACTACAATCTCCATGCCAAAGTCAGCCAAGGAATAACTTTCTTGCTCCTCTACTCACTCCTTCCCTGAGCTCCATCCCTGGGGAGATGGGGGAGGGAAAAACTAGCAAAGATGGAAGAAACCATCTCTAGCCCTTCCCCAGTTGAGGCTTCCCTCTTGAGCAAGGAGAAGGCAAAAGCCTCAACTGTAATCAATTTGGAATTACATGGGAACGGGTAGTTTAATTCCTCCATTTGAGACATTTCTTTATGATAAAGTGAAAAGAGCCTAGGAAAGTCCTGGGGCCTGCCTGAGTTTTCTTCTAGGGCCATGGGGATTAACAAGCCCCCAGAGCGGACTTAAAAGGGGTTGGATGGTGTAAGCTGGAGAAAGCTGCTTTGTGATTACCTCCTCCAAGCTTGTTCATCCTAATCGAAGACATTAGAAATATCCAGAATGCACTTGATAGAACAAGAAGACACTGTTAAGGGGGTGAGGGGGAATGTGTTGTTAGTTGAATTCCTTTCATGACACAAAAATGGAAGCCAGAACTCACATCCATTTCACATGCCTTTGCTCTTTGAGATGGTGTTCATTCTGCCTGAAATATCCTGCTCCACCATCCGATTCACCTCCCCTATCATTTGTCCCCTCCTGAGACAGGGAGGGTTTTGTTATTATCATTATATAGTATTATCATATGTATAGTCTGCCTTATACTAGAAATATTTATGGAGGCTTTTCTTTTTTCTTTTTTTAAATTTATTTATTTATTTTTTTTTATTATACTTTAAGTTTTAGGGTACATGTGCACATTGTGCAGGTTAGTTACATATGTATACATGTGCCATGCTGGTGCGCTGGAGGCTTTTCTTTAAATAGAGCAAAAATGAAACAAATTAAAAGGCATGGAAAATGAAAGATAAAAAATAAAAACCAAGTGCAGGAAATTACAACAGAGTACAGAGTGAGACCCTGTCTGTGGCTCTACACATACCTTAGGTTACTGACAAGTGATAAGGGTACAGTTTTGGCTCTCAACTCTCAATTTTGTACCAGCAGCTGATACAAAAAAGGGAACCTGTTCCAGTCTCAGTTAGCATCCATAAGGCAAAACCCGCACCACTTCTCAGGAAAAGCAGAGCTGCTTCTGATTCTGAAGTCAGGTGGACACTTGCCTCTGGGGATCTCCTAAAGAGACACACAATGTACAAAAATTGAACAACATGCTCCACAATATCTTTTCTATTTATTTTATTTATTTATTTATTTATTGAGACAGAGTCTCGCTCTGTCGCCCAGACTGGAGTGCAGTGGCGCAGTCGTGGCTCACTGCAACCTCCGCCTCCAGAGTTCAAACGATTCTTGTGCCTAAGCCTCTCAAGTGGCTGGGATTACCATGCGCTACCATGCCTGGCTAATTTTGGTATTTTTAATAAAGACAGACTCCTGGCCTCAAGTGATCCACCCGTCTCAGCGTCCCAAAGTGCTGGGATTACAGGCATGAGCCACCTCGCCTATCTAACATCTTTTCTACAGGCCATTTTTTTTTTTTTTTTTTTTTGAGATGGAGTCTCACTGTCACCCAGGTTGGAGTGCAGTGGCACGATCTCGGCTCACTGCAACCTCCACCTCCTGGGTTCAAGCAATTCTCCTGTCTCAACCTCCCAAGTAGCTGGGACTACAGGCACCCGCCACCACACCCGGCTAATTTTTGTATTTTTAGTCAAGACGGGGTTTCACCATATTGGCCAGGCTGGTCTCAAACTCCTGACCTTGTGATCTGCCCGCCTCAGTCTCCCAAAGTGCTGGGATTGCAGGAGTGAGCCACTGCACCTGGCCCAGGCACTTCTTATAATGTCCCTCAATCTGTGACACAGACATGACAAACAGGAGAGAATCACCAAGCCCCAGGCTGACTGCAGACACCTTCGGGCCACCATGCACTATGGCTTTAATCCCCTTCATTGCACTCACCATTTCTCGTTGCAATCATTTCTACATGGATCTTTCTCCCTTTATTTTTTATTATTTATTTAATTTTTGAGATAGGGTCTCACTCTGTTGCCAATTCTGGAGTGCAGGGTTGCAATCACGGCTCACTGCAACCTCAACTTCCCAGGCTTTAATGATCCTCCCACCTCAGCCTCCTGAATACCTGGGAAGATAGGTGTGTGTCGCAATGCCCCACTAATTTTTTAAAATTATTTTTTATAGACACAGTGTCTTGAGGGCTAAAAGCCATGTCTTGTTTATGTCCGTGCCACCACTGCCAAACATTTGGGTTGGTATGTATACCGCAACATATTTTCTGCATAAATGAGAGAATTACAGATTAATGCTTTTAATTAATGCGAGGCAACATAGAAAGCAGGAGACAAATGATCAGATGCCATTTCGTCTGGAGCTCTTGAGAAACTAAATCATGCACAAATGAGATCAGCCAGCCTCTAAGCTGCAAGAAGCAAGGTGGCATGGAATCTTCCAGTCAACCTCTGAGTGAAAGAATCAAAATGTATAGTACAGAGATCACAGATTACAAAATGTCTCAAAACTTGTCATCAACGCCCATGTTGGTTCCTTATTTCTCGTAGCCATATCTGCACAGCATGTGCACCAAGTTGGCCAAGCTGGTCTCGAACTCCTGACCTCGGCCTCCCAAAGTGCTGGGATTACAGGCATGAGCCACCGCGCCCGGCCCCTTTTCTTCTAAGAATTCATCTTACAATTTCAGCCATCTCTGAATTTCACTTAGATGGGCCTCTTTGGTTGGAGGAGCAGCGTGATAAGTCTTGATGTAAATTTTGACTTAGAAGTGTAATAGATAGTGTTCTTTTTTATTTTTGTTTTGTTTTTGAGATAGGGTCTCACTCCGTTGCCTAGGCTGGAGTGCAGTGGTGTGATCACAGCTCCCTGCAGCCTTGACCTCCTAGGCTCAAGCAATCCTGCCACCTCAGCCTCCTGAGTAAAAAATTAGCATGTGCCACTGTGCCTGGTTAATTTTTTTTTTTTTTTTTTTTTTTTTGAGGCAGTCTTACTCCACCTCCAGAGGTCAAGCGATTCTCGTGCCTAAGCCTCTCAAGTAGCTGGGATTACCATGTGCCACCACACCCGACTAATTCGGGTATTTTTAGTACAGACAGACTCCTAGCCTCAAGTGATCCACCTGCCTCAGCCTCCCGAAGAGCTGGGATTACAGACGTGAGCCACCTCACCTGGCTAACATCTTCTCTACAGGCAATTCCTTTTTTTTTTTTTTTTTTTTGTGACGGAGTCTTCCTCTGTCGCCCAGGCTGGAGTGCAGTGGCATGATCTCGGCTCACTGCAACCTCCACCTCCCAGGTTCAAGCAATTCTCCTGCCTCAGCCTCCCTAGTAGCTGGGACTACACGCGCCCGCCACCAAGTCCAGCTAATTTTTGTATTTTTAGTCGAAACGGGGTTTCACCATATTGGGCAGGCTGGTCTCAAACTCCTGACCTTGTGATCTGCCTGCCTCACACTCCCAAAGTGCTAGGATTACAGGTGTGAGCAACCGTGCCTGGATAATTTTTAAATTTTGTAGACATGGAATCTTACTCTGTTGCCCTGGCTGGTCTCAAACTCCAGGCCACCCAAAGTACTGCGATTACAGGTGTGAGCCACCACTCTCAGCCTTTTCTTTTTCTTTTTTTACAAAATAAAATACACTAAGATTTGAAGAAATCTCACTCATCTTTAAAAAGATTCAATGGCAATGAATCACTTTTCTGCAAAGGCTGGAGTTAGGAGAACCCTTGGTTGATGGCTTTGTTAATTATTATTATTATTTTCTTTAAGATTCAGGTTCACATCTGTAATCCCAGCACATTTGGAGGCCAAGGTGGGCAGATCACCTGAGTTCAGGCATTCGAGACCAGCCTAGCCAACATGGCAAAACTCCATCCCTACTAAAAATACAAAAATTAGCCAGGTGTGGTGGCGCATGCCTGTAGTCCCAGCTACTCAGGAGGCTGAGGCAGGAGAATCACTTGAACCTGGGAGGGGAATGTTGAAGTGAACCAAGATTGTGCCACTGCACTCCAGCCTGGGTGACAGAGCAAGACTCTGTCTCAAAAAAACAAACAAACAAAAAAACAAAGTGCACTGTTTGGTCAAGAATTCAATTCATGATAATCAAGCAGCTCCTAACACAGCTCTCTAGTCACATTTTCAGATTTAGCTTCTGTGGGGGAAAAAAAAAGTCTGTATTTCACTGTAGCTCTGTGGGATAAGCCTTCCATACCTCTCTTGGGTTACTATATTTGAAGGATTCCTGAGATATGGAATGAAAGAACTAGCAAAAAGCTATAATGATCACTCACATTTGATTTTAGAGAAAAAAACAAATCCCTTGCTCTCCTCCCTCAGCTGGGATGGGGTTCTTCTCCACGATGCCTCTATGGTTTCTTTCCTTGCCTTGAGCGCAAAGGCGATGTGTATTTTTCAGAGGGTAAGATGGCAAACATGCCCATCTCAACACACATAACATTTTATTAAGTATATATACTATGCAGAACCCCCCAAAAAATATAAATGTGCTTTTTTTTTCTAGATCCCTGAGGAATCGCCACACTGACTTCCACAATGCTTGAACTAGTTTACAGTCCCACCAACAGTGTAAAAGTGTTCCTATTTCTCCACATCCTCTACAGCACCTGTTGTTTCCTGACTTTTTAACGATCACACATACATTTTATTAAGTATATATACTATGCAGAACCCCCCAAAAAATTTAAATGTGCTTTTTAAAAAGGTTGGGCTGGTTTCAAATGTTCTCAGAACCAAAGCAACACACCCCTTTCAGAGCGCTGGAGAAAATGCTGTTGAACAGCTCTCATGGCTCAACAGTGGAGATCTGAACAATGTATCCGACTATTAATTTGAGAAGAGAGGCTCCCTCTTAACCTGTATTTTTGGCTCACTCAAAAAGAGTGCTCCTGTCAGCCTTCAATTTCTCTACCTGGGTCTCTAGTCTGAGGACAGCATCCTTTTGGAAGACTTCAGCAGTTTCTGTGGAGCCATGTTTAAATTGGGCGAGTGGAAAACTAACTCCCTTTAAGAAAAGTGGCATTGTTTTGCAGTCAGGTAATTCCAAGTGGGCTCACTGGTTACTTTCCATGGGAATAGTCTTTGAGGAAGAAAGGGCCTTTGTTGAGATTTGTTTTGTTTTGTTTTGAGAACAGTCAATTGGTTCTTTCTACTCTTCCTTCTAGGGCGCCAATCTTTCCAAGGATAACCACAAAGTGCAAGCAAAAATAATGAAAAAGGAAAGAAAGAAAGAAAATCTGTATGCAAACCCAGGTTGTCATTATCTGGCGTTGTTTTTGGCCATTCTTGTCTTCTGACTCCTACCTGGCACACAGATCACTCCTGCCCACTCCTGCCCATTACTCTCTATCTTGTACACGCCTTGCTGGTACATATGGAGGACCATGGAAGAAAAGCATTGCTGTAAATTTCCTCCTTCTCAAGGAATCCTGCTCCCTGAGTTTCTGCTTAAGTGACTTCTCACCTTCAAACTCACTGAGGTTATTCTTGTTTGGCTTCAGATAAGTGGCTGAGATTTTAATTGTTCTCAATTGGTCTGTTTATCAGGGTAACTGTTTCAGTTTTCTTCAAGACAAATGATTAGATCCTTCGGTCTTTATCAGTATATTAAGTATGTTCTTCAGGTGTGGACTTAACTTTGCCCTCCACTCCCGGCAACCGTTTCCTTTCATAACTTGGGTGTAGTTTAAACACACACACACACACACACACACACACTTGCTCAGAGTTATTTTGGAAAGTGTATTCTTTACCAGTGACACCAACCTCAAAAGAGTCAAGGATTCCTTAAAAAGGAGAAGGTTTTATATATTAAGTCTGAATTGAGAAAGGGGGAAAGAAAGGAATAAAACAGAGAGTGATAGGAAAAATTAGGAGGTCTCAATGGATTGAAAAGGTAGCAACAAAGGACACTAAGTGTGCACAATGGCTGGGTTCTCTGTATTTTCTCATTTCATCCTTAAGACAACTTAGAGAGGTAAGAAACAGTTTTTTCTCTTTTAACAGATGAAGAAATTGAAGTGGAGAAAGATAAGAAGCTTGGGGAAAAGCAATGAATGGTAGAATATCTCAATAAGCCAACCTATTTTCAACTTTTTACTTATGAAGTAACTAAGGTTCAGAGATGTAAAGCAATTTGCTCAAGGTTAACCAGCAAATCAGTAGAAGAGCTGTGATTCAAGCCAGGTGTGTTGCTCCAAAGTAATTTCAAGGCAAAAGCTGAAAAGCAGGAACTGGAAGGTGAATGAATATATACTGTGAGATGATCTTTTCCTAGTTTAAATAAATCTCAGCCAGCAGCCATCCAAAGAATCTACTGGAGGAGAAGTGCAGGCTTTTATTGCTCAGGATAGGCTAAGCTATGCTGCAATAATAAATAGAGCCTGAAATTTCAGTGGCTTATAAAAAACAAAAGAAGAAGAAAGAAAGAAAAAACATTTGATTCTTATTCACACAAGTCCACTGCTGGTCAAGCAACTCTGCAGTGCAGCTTTCTTTGGTACTTCCAGTATTCAGACTTCTTTCATCCTGTGGTTCTATGATCCCAATAGAACAATTCTATGGTCACCCCAAAGAAGAAAAGAAAAAAAGAGGAGACACAAAGCTCCCAATGACTTTGGCTGTGAAATAACACGCATCATTGCCACTCACAGCCCATGGCCAGAACTAATCACTGGCACCAGCCTTCCTGCAAGGGAAGCCAGGAGACATAGGCAGCCCCTTGGGTATTTGGTGAGTGCTAAGTACAATTGTGCAACACTCCCCAACTTTCCTTGGCCTCATTTTTTTTTTTTTTTGCGACAGATTCTCACTCTGTCACCCAGGCTGGAGTGCAGTGTCACGATCTCGTCTCACTGCAACCTCTGCCTCCCAGGTTCAAGCTATTCTCGTGCCTCAGCCTCCTAAATAGCTGGGACTACAGGTGTACATCACCATGCCTGGCTAATTTTTGTATTTTTAGTAGAGATGGGGTTTCACCACATTGGCCAGGCTGGTCTCGAACTCCTGGCCTCAAGTGATCTACCCACCTTAGCCTCCCAAAGTGCTGGGATTACAGGCATGAGCCACCATAGCCGGCCTCCTTGGCCTCGTTCTTGAGTTTTTAATATCTGTGTAAAAAATGAACACTATTGAACCTTAGTATAGGCTTTTTGGGAGTAGCAACAGGTTAAAGCAATTGCAGAATGCTTTCTTCAACAAAGTAGTAGCATCTGAAATTTGAGTCATGATGGGGATCTTTAGAAGCTCTAGGTATTCCTGAAAAATCTGGAGGTTACTGCTGCAGCCCTCATATGATGGTTTCAAAAAAAACTGCAGGAGATCCTCCCACCTCCACATTTAAGAAAAACTGAGGACACCCACCTTTTCGACTGGTTTATGATGGGTTATCTTCAGAACAAAAGAAATATTCTAATTTCAGCGGCTTTCAAACAAACTGAGTGTTTAACACATAGGCCTTTTGATTCCCACAGGAGGAACCATCACATAAGCTTATATTGTTAAGCGAAATATGCCCAGGGTAGAATCTCATTCATAAGCCTTTGGACTTGAGCTTAGGCAGAGATGATCTGTGAGCTGGATCCAAGGTTACATAGGAATTCAGGTTCCTCAAGTGCAGCCTCAGCTGCATTCATTTCATATACCTGCATCATGCCAGGCTCTGATTAGGTAAAAGAGTATTAGTCAATGCGTTTTGTTTTTTGCAAGTGACAGAAACCCAACTCCCACTGGCTTCAAGCAAAATAGGGAATGTTTTGGCTCCTGTAACCAACCACTACCATATAGAGAAAGCCTGCTTGAGAATGAAGCCAGCCCAGAGGAAAGCAGGGCCAGGAGGAGAGGGCAGAGTTTTTAGGAGTTGACCAAAACCCTTGATCCAACTGTACCTGAAGGAAACATGCAGTTGGGTAAGCAATAAATTTAAGATTTTAAAAATGTGTTGTATAATATTTTGTTTGCTTAGGCTTATTAGATACTAGTTTCTATTGTATACAACTGAAAGAGCCCCAGCCAATAAATATGCTAAAGACACAGTGAAGTTGTCCTATAAAAAAATGTCACTGACCTTGGTTTCTCTGTCTTTCCCAAGTCAGTGTTCATACATACCTACGTATTAAACTCCTACTAAATAACAAGCCCTGTTCTAGGTGCTTAGGATATAGAAGTGAAGACACACAAAGACTCTGCCATTGTGGAGTTTATATTCCAGTAAGGGAAATGTAAAACAAATAAAAAGATAGGATGCCTAGTCTTAGGTCAGATGGGGAAGTTTGGTGATTACTGCTTTAATTCCAGGGAAGTCTCAATTCAGGGGATACCAATTGGCCTCATAATCTGACCCTAGAGAATGGTCAGTCTCTGGGCAAATGTCATCCCAATCTCTCATCCCCATAACTGAGATAGTACATTTCCTTTTGCCTTTCAAGTCTGACAGCCATTCCTTTTCATTAGCCAAGAGAACAATGGACAAATTGGAAAGAACCCCAAGCTAGAAGTATATGAACATAGATCATTGTCCCAGCTCTGTTACTGATAAGCAGCCCTTCCCCTGTCCCTGTTATACGATTTAATGATAGAATGGGTTGGATGATACAACATTTGCTTTCAGTGACTCCAACAGCAATGTCAGAAATTCTATTGTAGACATCGACCACAATTCCTGGTTCATGGTACATGCATGATATATATTTACTAATTCGTTCTCAGCTGATTAGTTAACTGAGATGCATGGGAGATTAGAACCTACCACCTCTACAACAAGAACATGGTTATCAGAGAAGACAAATGTTACATATTTATTTTTAAATTATTTGACTCCTGGATTTATTGTGTATCTTTCTAAGGGCAAGTTTCATGAGACTAGGAATTTTGTCTGGTTCATCTTTGTGGCCCAGGGCCTACGTAGTGCTCACTAAAATTGATGAATGAGTGAATGAATACCATAAGAGTTTACAGAGTGAGCCAGGGAAAGCTTATGAAGATAGGGGCATTTGAGCAGAACCTAGGAAGATTCTTAGAATTTAAAAAGCGGGCTGGGTGCAGTGGCTCACGCCTGTAATCCCAACACTTTGGGAGGCCAAGACGGGTGGATCACCTGAGGCCAGGAGTTTGAGACCAGCCTGGCCAACATGATGAAACCCAGTCTCTACTAAAAAAACAAAAATTAGCCAGGCTCAGTGGTGGGCAACAAGACTGAAACTCTGTCTCAAAAAAAAAAAAAAAAAAAGCAAAACTTTTAATGTAGAACTTTGCTTTAGCACTGTCAATCTGAAAGCAGTATTACAATGGATTGTCAAAGCAAGAGATTAAAGTTGGGAAACAGTCCAAAAAATAGGAAAAATGAGATTTAGAAAGGCACGAACAGGAGGAATTGTCGTAATAACCCACCCCAGCATGTAATCCCTTTGAAAAATAGTAACTTTACAGTGGAATAATCTGGCAAACACTTCTCTAAGCAAGTGTTCAAAGCTGATATCCATCACCATTGATGTCAACTGGATATCATGTACCCCCTGATGTGATGAAAAGGGCACTTCACATCTGTAGTATTTTTTTTCCCAAAAACCCAAAACCCTGGTCTAATTATAAAAAAAAAAAAACCAGCCAAACACAAATTGAAGGATACTTTACAAAATACTTAACTAGTACTCCTCAAAACTGTCAAAGAAAGCAAAGAAAGAAAACCGTCATGAAAGCAAGAAAGACTGAGAAACTGTTACAGATAAAAGGGAACTAATAAAACATGACACTAAACGCATGGTGGTATCTTAGATTGGATCCTGGAATAGTGAAAAGCGTATTAGCAAAAAACTGGTAAAATTGAAAAAATTAGCCAGGCGCGGTGGCTCACGCCTGTAATCCCAGCACTTTGGGAGGCTGAGGCGGGCGGATCACGAGGTCAGGAGATCGAGACCATCCTGGCTAACACGGTGAAACCCCGCCTCTACTAAAAAATACAAAAAATTAGCCAGGCATGGTGTTGAGCGCCTGTAGTCCCAGCTACTCGGGAGGCTGAGGCAGGAGAATGGCATGAATCCAGGAGGCAGAGCCTGCAGTGAGCCGAGATCATGCCACTGCACTCCAGCCTGGGTGACAAAGCAAAGACTCCGTCTCAAAAAAAAAAAAAAAAGAAAAAATTATCTGCAGCTTAATTAGTAGTGACATACAAATGCTGGTTTCTTAGTTGTCATAAACAATGTGATGATAAATTAGGAGTAATTGAAACCAGGTGACAGCTGTATTATCTTTTCAACTTTCCCACAAATTTTAAATTATCCCTAAATTTTTAAAAGTAATGTTTTAAAATAACATGCATTTATTTAGCTTACAATTGTACAGGTGGATAATTTTGACTGGGCTCAGTTGAGTGGTTCTTCTAGTCTTGGCTGGGCTACGGTCAGCTCAACAAGGCAGTTCTGCCTCTATAGACTGGCTGGCTTTTGCTGGAGCATCTTTGCTTTGATATGCATGATCTTTTGTTCCCCAAAAATCTAGCCTGGTTTGTTTCCACAGTGCCTGGGCAAATTTCCAAGAAAGAAGAAGTAGAAATGAACACAAGTGTACAAAGCTTCTTGAAGCCTAAGCTTGGAACTGGTAAATCATCAACTCCATCTCATTTTTGTGTCCAAAGCAAGTCACAAGGCCAACCCAGATCCAGGGGAAGGAAACAGCTATCACCTTTTGACAGCACAGCCACACAGGCATGTTGTAGGGTGCATGAATTTCTGCCATATCTACAATCAGTCTTTCATGTCATATTATTTAGTTTCTTTCTCCTTGAACCTTAGAGCAATTCTGAATGGTCAAGAGCAGTTCAGTTAAACTGCTTCTTGTCATTTATTTGCAGCCACTGGCAGGGTAGAAGCTTGGGGGTGCAGAGGTCTAGCATCAGTGATTCTCTTTTTTTTTTCATCAGTGATTTTCATTAGGAATCTGTTATCTATGAAACAATGACTTGCCACAGTTCTGAAACCCAGCTCCTCCATTTATTAGCTCTGTAATCTTTGCCAAGTTTTACCTATTTGCACCTCAATTTCCTCTTTCATAAAATGGGGATAAGAGTAACAACGTTACGGTGTTATCAGGATGAAACGTATATAAGGCCATACCTGGCAGCCCCCTCCCCTTGCCCAGCCTAGATTTGCCTGTAGGAAAAGAAAAACACTGTGGTGCAACTCTTGCCCGAGAAGTTTCTAGCTCAGTGAGACATCACAGCTCTGCTGGAAAGGTCAACTCAGAGCAGCTTCCAAGCCCACCTGGCCTCCTGAAGGACCAGACCACCCTCTGAAGAGCCTGAATTGGATAACAGTTAACTAGGCACCAGCCTTCAAGCTTAACATCTTGTTTCCTTTCTTAAGACACTCAGGAAGACATTACCATTTTAGCCACATGGAGAACTAGCCCTGGAGAACTTAAGATCACAAAGCTGTGGAGTAAGAGAACAGGGATTAGAATCAAGCTGTTGGACCCCCAAGCCCAAGCTGGTAACTACTGTGTATTCCCCCACTCTTTGCTATATTATCCTCTGCCACTCAGTGCCCACTTAATAATAGGCTCAATTCCAAAACACTGCATAGTTCTTGATGGGGACTTTGGTGCTCCAGGGACAAACTCTGAGCAGCATTTGGCCACTATGTGCTAAATTAAAAACTCCAAATACCCTTCACCTTCCCCAGCGGAACTATTTCCAGCATTGTTATTCAAGCTCCCCTCTCCTAAAACTACAGTTATCTAGAAGCAGAACATTAGGGAGCAAGAGAATGAGGCTTTGAAATTACCAACATTACTCAAACCCAAAGCTCAGATGGAAGCATTCACAGCTTCCCTTCCTCTCCTGGTGACAACCAATGTCTCCAATTCACCACTGAGGAACTGGGAGAAGTGTGAAGATGCAAAATTCCACACTTTCAGAGCTGGAAGGGAGTTTAACGCAGCTAGTCCCAATGCACAGATGCAAAAATGAAGCCTGGAGAGAAAGGGATTTGTCCACAGAGCTAACCAGAAATGTGAGAAGTCGAAAGGGTTTTTCTGTCCAGTATTGGATTTGATCCTGACAAGAACATTGTGGAGCAGCAGAGCACATACATTTACTTTAGAGAAGACAGGCTGAGTTAGCCAATGCAGGGCATCCAGAGTGTGTGGAGCAACACTGAGACTAGAACCACCTTCCTACTCCTAGAGCATCACACAAGACTTGTCTAGGCTGATTCCGATTCTGTATTTTTTTTTTTTTAAATGAAGTCTGCTCTGTCACCCAGGCTGGAGTCCAGTGGCACAATCTCGGCTTACTGCATCCTCCACCTCCCAGGTTCAAGCAATTCTCCTGCCTCAGCCTCCCAAGTAGCTGAGACTACAGGTGCCCACCACCATACCCAGCTAATTTTTGTATTTTTTTTAGTAGAGATGAGATTTCACCATGTTGGCCAGACTGGTTTCAAACTCCTGACCTCAGGCAATCCGCCCGACTTAGCCTGCCAATGTGCTGAGATTACAGGCATGAGCCACCGCACCAGGACTGATTCTAATTCTTAACTCTGTGTCTTCAGGTAAATCATGACTTCTCTAACCTCAGTTTTCTCATCTATAAAATTAGAATCAGGATGATTCTGAGTGCTGAGTGATTAAAATGAAATAATGATGCATCAAGCTCTAGGTTTAGAATTAGCATGTGACACACGCTGCAAAATTGGTAGCTGTTTACATGATGATTTTTGTACAAAATCTGATTTTTTTTTTTTTTTTTTTTTTTTTTTTTTTTGAGACAGGATCTCTTTCTGTCACCCAGGCTGGAGTGCAGGAGAATGATCTTGGCTCACTGCAACCTCCACCTCCCAGATTCAAGCAATTCTCATGCCTCAGCCTCCCAAGTAGCTGGGACTACAGGCATGCACCACCACACCTGGTTAATTTTTGCATTTTTAGTAGAGACGGGGTTTTCTATGTTGGCCAGGCTGGTCTTGAACTCCTGGCCTCAAGCAATTAACCCACCTTAGCCTCCCAAGGTGCTGGGATTACAGGCGTGAGCCACCACACCCAGCCAAATCCAATATTTTTAAAAAATATTACTTAATAGGATCAGGATCATGCAACACCACACCTGGCTAATTCTTGCATTTTTAGTAGAGACAGGGCTTTTCTATGTTGGCTAGGCTGGTCTTGACTCCTGGCCTCAAGCAATTAACCCACCTTAGCCTCCCAAGGTGCTGGGATTACAGGCGTGAGCCACTACACCCAGCCAAATCCAATATTTTTAAACAATATTACTTAATAGGATCAGGATCATGCAACACCACACCTGGCTAATTTTTGCATTTTTAGTAGAGATGGGGCTTTTCTATGTTGGCCAGGCTGGTCTTGAACTCCTGGCCTCAAGCAGTTAACCCACCTTAGCCTCCCAAGGTGCTGGGATTACAGGCGTGAGCCACCACACCCAGCCAAATCCAATATTTTTTAAAAATATTACTTAATAGGATCAGGATCATGCAACACCACACCTGGCTAATTTTTGCATTTTTAGTAGAGACGGGGCTTTTCTATGTTGGCCAGGCTGGTCTTGAACTCCTGGCCTCAAGCAATTAACCCACCTTAGCCTCCCAAGGTGCTGGGACTACAGGCATGAGCCACCACACCCAGCCAAATCCAATATTTTTTAAAAGCATTACTTAATAGGATCAGGCATGGTGGCTCACGCCTGTAATTCCAGCACTTTGAGAAGCCAAGGGAGGAGGGTCCCTTGGGCCCAGGAGTTTGAGGCCAGCCTGGGCCATATGGTGAGACCCCATCTCTTAACAGAAAAAAATAGCCAGGTGTGGTAGCACAAGTCTGTAATCCCAGATACTAGGGAGGCTGAGATAGATGGGAGGATCACTTGAGTCTGGGAGGTCGAGGCTGCAGTGAGCTGTGATCAGCCACTGCCTTCCAATATAGTGAGATGGAGTCTCATTCTGACCCCCCAGACTGGAGTGCAGTGGCACAATCTCAGCTCACTGCATCCTCGACCTCCCCGGACTCAGGCGATCCTCCCAAACCTCAGCCTCCTGATTAGCTGGGACTACAGGCATGTGCCATCATGCCTGGCTAATTTTTGTATTTTTCTGTAGAGACAGGGTTTTGCCATGTTGGCCAAGCTGGTCTCGAACTCCTGGACTCGGAATATGCCTGCCTCGGCCTCCCAAAGTGCTGGGATTAAAAGCGTGAGCTACTGCGCCTGGCTATTTTTTTTTTAATCACAGGAAAAGTGATTCAAAGTGTCACTTCAGAGACACAAAATTTTGCTTGAGCTCTGATGTAATATTTAGATGATTTATTCACAGAAGGTGATCTGCTAATTCAGGGACCTTGTTTTATGGCCCAAATTCTTTCCAGTTCATTCAACTCTGCTTTCTCAGAGACAGGGTAAATGTAGCTTTCTGACAGAGGTCCTCATTTTGACTTTAAGTAACAAAGAAGTGTTAGTGTTTTGGTTGTTTCCTTTTGTTCATCTTAGACAGCTAAATGGCACATGGGCCGCCTTGGCTCATACCTGTAATCCCAGCATTTTGGCAGGCTGAGGCGGGCAGATTGCTTGAGTCCAGGAGTTCGAGATTAGCCGGGGCAATATAGTGAGACCCTGTCTCTTCACATCCCTGTGGTCTCAGCTACTCAGAAGGCTGAGGTAGGAGGATTGCTTGAGCCTGGCAAGTTCAAGACTGCAGTGAGTCGTGATCACACCACTGCACTCCAACCTGGGTGAGAGTGAGAGATCCTGTCTCAAAAGAAATAAAAATGAAAGACACATAATTCACAATCCATGTCAAGAAGACCTTGCTTACTCTGTTTTCTCAGTGGACTTTGTGGCCATTCTCTTTCTCCTGAGCTATCTGTATCATAGGTAAGTTATACAGTCCTATCCCTCCAAACTTACCTTTAAACACATTTCATGATAAGAGGGTTTTGCACCTAAAACCTTTACCCTCAGAAGTTTATCTTATCCATTAGTGGGTCATCCAAGACATTTCCACCAACCCAATAATGCACAAGTAAAGCTAAGTGAACATTTGTTGAAAAAAAATTACTAAATATTAAGTTTACATTGATTGAACACATAATATGCGCCAAGTACTATAAGCGCATTATATGCATTATCTTAATTATTCCTCCCAAGAATTCCATGAGGTATTTATTATCCCCATTTTAAAGATAAGAAGATGAAGGCTGAGAGAGTTTGAGTAGTACAGATTTATGGAGTAGGGACAACAGCATTGGAACTTGATGTCCTCTCTTCTCTAACCACGACACTGCCTAGTTCAGAAATTACCAATCTGAGGAAGAACAAGTGAATGGACAGTTAACAGGAATGTCCTATTGATTTCTTCAGGCTCTTGCTCTCAAATGGATAAATGAGGGTCTCCTGACCTTCCCTGCCATCCATCTCTTCCGCTTACTTCAACTGCTTGATTTAATTGATATCTTTCAGGAAGCCAAGGTTGGCTAATATCAACTTCAATAAAAATTTAGCTTTAGAGATGAACCAAAATGAACCACATTTTCCCAGTGATAACCCACTTAAGCTTGGCTCATGCTCTCCAGTTTCAAAATCTCCATCCTGTCCTCTTCACACTGCCTGAATTTGAATCCCTGTTCCACCATTTACTTTTTTTTTTTTCTTTTTGAGATAGTCTCACTCTGATGCCCAGGCTGGAGTACAGTGGCATGATCTTGGTTCATTGCAACCTCCGCCTCCTGGGCTCAAGCAGTTCTCGTGCCTCAGCCTCCTGAGTACCTGGAACTAAAGGCATGCACCACCACACCCAGCTAATTTTTGTGTTTTTAGTAGAGACTGGCTTTTGACACATTACCCAGGCTGGTCTTGAACTCCTGGCCTCAAGTGATCTGCCCACCTTGGTACCATTTATTCTTGAATCCCAGGCAAGCTAACTTTCCCACACTGCAGTTACCTCTTTTGTAAAATGTAAATAAAATGGGCACTGATCTGATTGGGTTGCTGTGGGGACTAAATGATGAATACATGTAAGTGCTTATTGGAGAGTCAAAGGCTGAAAATCTCTCCATCCTTTCAGTATGTCTCTGGGACTGCATTAATGATCTCGCCTGGAGAGGCAGAAGTTGCAGTGAGCCGAGATCGTGCCACTGCACTCCACCCTGGGCAACAAGAGTGAAACTTCATCTTAAAATAATAACAACAATAATCTCACCCAGAGACAATGGCCAATATCTCAAGGACCTTGATGAGTGAGAGAGTGGACCAAATCACCCTTCTGTTTTCCCCTGTCCATCCCCACCCCAGGTTTCATGTTGAGATTTTACAGAGAAAAAAACAAAGTCCACTTGTAAAGTAAACCAAATAAAGGCTGGGCGTGCTGGCTCATGCCTATAATCCCAGCACTTTGGGAGGTCGAGATGGGTGGATCGCTTGAGTCCAGGAGTTCGAGACCAGCCTTGCCAACATGGTGAAACCTCATCTCTACAAAAAACTGCAAAAATTAGCCAGGTGTGGTGGTGTGCACCTGTAGTTCCAGCTACTTAGGAGGCTGAAGTGGGAGGATCACCTGACCCCAGGAGGTTGAGGCTGCATTGAGCCACGATCATGCCACTGCACTTCAGCCAGGTGACAGAGGTGAGGGAGGTCTTGTCTCAAGAAAAAAAAAATAAAATAAAATAAATCCAATAAAATGTCTGAACACTCCTAACCTCTCAGTGTTCTCCAAGGCTCCTTTCATTGCAACTGTCAGCATCTTCAGTTCTGTGTCTTCTGCACCGGGAGCCATCTCCACAGCTCTTCCCATCCACCCACAGCACTTTTTATTACACTGCCAGGTGTAGCCATCATTTACAGGGGAGCAGCCCTCTATTCTGATAAGGCATAAAAAATGAGCTGCGGACTGATAGTTCAGCCATGTGTCCTTCTGCCTTATCTGCAAATCCCATTATCAGCAATTTTCTCGAGCCTGTTCAGGTCACTTCATTCTCTTATCCTCACCTACAAATGCTCCTATTCAGTCTTTCTTGGGCTCCTTTAGGAAAATGCACTAATAATGTACTATCTATTTTTTTAATTGGAGTATCAATTAAGATGTGTTTCTGTCATTTGTGCAATTATTAGATGTGCTTCCACTGTAAATCAAAGAAATGCAGACTACAGCAAAGCTGTTTTTAAAATGATAATAAACAGTACTGACATGAGTCTCGTTAGTATAGCACTCTCATATATTCCTGAGGCAGTGCAAATTACAACATCTCCTTTTTTCCTCAAGCTTTAATAATATGAATCAAGGACTTTACAAATGCCTCTGATTCAATAATTCTGGATTCTATACTAAGAAAAGTATCCTAAAAATTAAGAACAGATTTATTCCCAAAGATGTTCATATCAGTGTTATTTACCACAGCAAATCAATGACACACTTCAAATTTTAAAAAGGAAATGATTAAATGAGGTATTTTATAATCACCTAATAGACTATTTTGCAGCCATTTAACATTTGCTTTCAATGATGCTGACAATTTTTGTAACACAATGTGAAATGGGAAAAAAGGCAGATACAAAGGAACATTTATAGCATGATTACAAATTTATAAAACAAAAACTTTCATTTAAAAGAAAGATAAGAAAATATAAGGGCACAAAAATAAATGAATGTTATTATGGTAAATCCACAGGGCTGTGAGAAAGAATAAGGGTCCTAATTTAGACAGGAAGGTCAGGAAAGCCTCTCTGAAAATGTAGAAGATAAACAAAAATTAGTCAAGGAAAAAATTAAACAAGGAAATAGCCAGGAAAGGCCAGGTGTGGTGGTTGACGCCTGTAATCCCAGCACTCAGATGGGCAGATCACCTGAGGCCAGGAGTTTGAGACCAGCCTGGCCAACATGGTGAAACCCCATCTCTACTAAAAATACAAAAATAGCTGGGTGTGGTGGTGCATGCCTGTAGTCCCAGCTACTCAGGAGGCTAAGGCAGGAGAATCGCTTGAAACTTGGGAGGTGGAGGCTGCAGTGAGCCAAGATTGTGTCACTGCACTCCAGCCTGGGTGACAAATTGAGACTCCATCTCAAATAATAATAATAATAAAATTAAAGCAGAAATAGCCAGAACAAAAATTTAAATGGAAAATTTAAATTAAATTTTTAAATTAACCAAGGAAATAATTAATCAAGGAAAAAAATAGCATGTACAAAGTTTCTGAGTCAGGAAAAACAGGATAAATAGGAATTACTGAGGCACTGACTATTAAGTGCTAACTATACATTGACAGTTGAGTCGGAACTAAAATGTCCTTGCATTGAATAGTATTCATTTTATTTGTTGACAAGAAAGCTTGCAACTAAAAGTCTGAGCCTGGCATGTGATCGGAAAAGGTAGTAACAATAGTACTTATCCCCAAGGCTGTCATGGAGTAAAGCATTGCTAGACCTAAGCACTTACAACAGGCCTGGCAAATGACCAATAAGCACATGGAAAGTTGCTCCATGTTGGCAGGACATGGTGGCTCATGCCTGTAATCCCATCACTTTGGGAGGCTGAGGCAGGGCAGATTGCTTGAGCCCAGGAGTTCAAACCAGCTTGGGCAAGATGGTGAAACACTCTCTATGCAAAAATGCAACAATTAGCCATGCATGGTGGCATATGGCTCTAGTCCCAGCTGTCCCAGCTACTCAGGAGGCTGGGATAGGAGTATCAATTGAGCTCTCAAGTTCAAGGCTGCAGTGAGCCGTGACTGTGCCACTGCACTCCAACCTGGGTGAACAGAAAAGACTCTGCTTCAAAAGAAACAAAAAAAACAAAAAAGAAAGGCAAGTCAAAAAGCACAGTGAGATACCACTTCACACCCACTGACATGACTATAATGAAAAATAGAGAAAGAAAGATAACAACAAGTATTGACAAAGATGTGGAGAAATTGAAACTTCATATACCGCTGGCATGAATATAAAATGGTGCTGGATGGGCACGGTGGCTCACGCCTCTAATCCCAGCACTTTGGGAGGCCAAGGATCACCTGAGGTCAGGAGTTCAAGACCAGCCTGGCCATAGTGAAACCCTGTCTCTACTAAAAATACAAAAAATTAGCTAGGCGTGGCTGGGCGTGGTGGCTCACACCTGTAATCCCAGCACTTTGGGAGGCCAAGGTGGGTGGATCATGAGATCAGGAGTTCAAGACCAGCCTGGCAAAGATGGTGAAACCCTGTCTCTATTAAAAAATACAAAAATTAGCCTGGTGCGGTAGTGGGCACCTGTAATCCCAGCTACTTAGGAGGCTGAGGCAGGAGAATCGCTTGAACTTGGGAGGCAGAGGTTGCAGTGAGCCGAGATCATGCCACTGCATTCTAGCCTGGGCAACAGAACAAGACTCTTTTGAACCCAGGAGGCAGAGGTTGCAGTGAGCCGAAATTGTGCCATTGCACTCCAGCCTGGGCAACAAGAGGAAAATTCCATCTCAAAAAAAATAAAAATAAAAATAAATAAATAAATAAAATGGTGCAACCACTTTGAAAAACAGTTCAACATTTCCTCATATGGTCAGAATAGAATTACTATTTGAAGGCTGGGTGTGGTGGTTCATGCCTGTAATCCCAGCACTTTGGGAGGCCGAGGTGGGTGGATTGCTTGAGCTCAGGATTCCAAGACCAGCCTGGGCAACATGGTGAAACCCTGCCTCTACCAAAAATACCAAAAATGCCAAAAATCAGTTGGACGTGGTGGCATGCACCTGTGGTCCCAGCTACACGGGAGGCTGAGGTGGGAGGACTGCTTGAGCCCAGGAGGCAAAGGTTGCAGTGGGCGGAGATTGTGCCACTGCACTCCAGCCTGGGCAACAGAGGGAGACCCCATCTCAAAAAAAAAAAAGCAAAACTATATGATCCAGCATTTCCATCCATCAATAGATAGATAGACCCAAGATAAAAGAACACATATATTCACACAAACATTTGTACAGAAATGGTCATAGCAGTATTATTCGCAATCCCCAAAAAGTAGAAACAACCCAAATGCCCATCAATGGATGAGTGGATAAATAAAATGTGATATATCCATACAATGAAATATTATTTATCAATAAAAGGAAGTGAAGTACTGATAATACTATACCACGGATGAACTTTGAAGTGATTATGCCACATTAAAGCAGCCAGGACAAATGACCACACATTGTATGATTCCATTAATATGAAATGGCTAAAATAAGCAAACTCATAAAGACAGAAAGTAAGTTGATGTTTGCCAAGGGCTGAATATGTTGTGGGAAATGGGGAGTAACTGCTAATAAGTACAGGGTTTCTTTGGAGGGTGATGAAAATGTTGTAAAATTGATTGTGGCCAGGCACTACAGCTCACACCTACAATCCCAGCTACTCTGGAGGCTGAGGTGCGAGGATGGCTTGAGCCCAGGAGTTCAAGACTAGCCTAGGCAACATAGTGAGACCCTGTCTCTAAAAGGTTTTCTAAAATTAGCCAGGTGCATATGCCTGCAGTTCCAGATTCTCAGAAGCCAGAAGTGGGGAGGATCTCTGGAGTTCAGGAGTTTGGGACCACGGTAAGCTATGATTGTGTTACTGCACACCAGTTTGGGTGACAGAGCGAGACCCCTTCTCTCAAAACAAATAAATAAGATTGTGGTGATAGCTGTACAACCCTGTGAAAAACTAAAAATTGTTGAACCATGCACTTTAAGTGCATGAATTTTATGGCATGTGAACTTTATCTCAATAAGGCTGTCATTACCAAGCTAAAAAGGGAGGCAGGTGCATGAGCACATATGTGTCTAATATTAGCTAAAATTGTATCACCATTATTAAACAAACTTTTAAAAAATACCTTCTTTCTGAGAATGCAATTCTTCCTTATAATCAGAACCATGAATATACCAGGAAACTTTTTAAATCAGGGAACAAATGCCTACGAAGGACAGGCACAAGCCAGAAAGGGACTATGGATGAATTAAGTGGGCTGAGCATATGGGAGCGGTGGAGACTGGGGCAAACTGAACAGCTCCTGGCCCTTTTAAAAGAAATCGGCTGCTCCTCAACTTCCATCCACTTCTGAATGCAGTTCCAGAATTACCAAATCTGCCTGTTTAAGGAAAGGCACAAATTCAGATTGTTAATGTGAAATCTATTGACTTGTAAGTGTTGGCACCTATTTTTAAATGTTATAAATGCTGAGAGGGTCAAAACCTGTCATCCAAGCCAACCTACCAGTAAGCCAGACTTGGTCCTCAAGCAAGTTTGCTGCCTCTGCTTTGAGTACTTTAGCATGACTTTCAAAACCTCCCACCTCCCCCTCGCCCTGCCTAAACCCACTTTACCCCTCACCACCACTGCAAGAAGTTATCCAAGCTATGAAGAGAGACAGAAGAATTCATACATAAATAAAGAGTCCCAAAACATTCTCAAAGATGCCAAAGTCAGGCTAGGGTGGCATGGAGAGGGAGTGGGGCATATAAAGTTTTTGATTCCTAATCTAATTAGAGAGCCCTATAACAGATTCTTTGTTCAAAGACCAAATTTAATTTACAATTTTATATCTCCAATGAAGTCAGCTTTTATTAATTTCCAGCACAGTATTTGGATATACTGGCCAGAACTTCAATGAGTTCCTATTTAGTGTTTAATCTTCTAATGCATTCCAATTAATTATTTCAGTTTTATGGCAAACTGTCTTCAGCCAACATCCAAGCTGGACACCCCATGCCTCTCCACTCACCCAAAAAACCAGCTCGGGAGGTGTCAATATAATGACTTAAGTTGCTGAATGGTAAAGGACAGGATTGGAAGGAAATTGCGCCTGCAATTATGCACTAATGCTTCACCAGAGAAGCAGATGGCATTCCTTGCATAAATTATTATTTATCCTTGGAATTCCCCTCTGCCTATTACCAAATCAACCCTTGAAAACAAGTCTTTGTTGGGTCTGTGAAGTCCCCTGGCCAGTTTCCAATGTCTGCTCCCTCCCTCACATCCCACCCTCCAGAGCTGCAGCGAGGGTAAGAATTCCAACATGGCCCACAGGCAAGGGTTTCCGAAAGCATCGACGTTCTAAATACGTTTGGACGGAGGTGCACAGAAAGGCGTCCGCTTTATTTTGCAGACTGGGAATCCAGATGCAATGACCACAAGCAGAAAGCGTGGAGCAGAACCTCCCAGCCTCGGCTGTATCCCCAGTGATAAGGCTTGCCACGTGTGGACGTCACCAGGTTGCCCACCACAGCACGGGGCTTAGGCTGTACCGTGCATTCTCTCATGGAATCCTTGAACAAGGATTGAGGTGAGCAATGATGTTCCGCTTTGAGGAAATGAAATGAAGAAACCAGAGACTCTGAGACAAAGAAAAGGGCTTTGGGTTTTTTTGTGTTTTTTGGCTTTTTATTTATTTATTTATTTATTTTGTACAGATGAGGTCTCACTTTGTTGCCCAGATTGGTCTCAAAGAATGGTGCTTTGGATTAGATCTTATTGTGATGAAAAATAAAAAAAAATTAAAAATTTTTTAATTTAAAAAGAATACTGCTTTTTTTTTTTTTTTTTTTTTTTTTAACAGGGTCTCTCTCTATAGCCCTCTCTATAGAGTGTACAGTGGCACAATCTCAGCCCACTGCAACCTCTGCCTCCCAGGTTCAAGCGATCTTCCCACCTCAGCCTCCTGAATAGTTAGGACTACAGGCATGTGCCACCACGCCTGGTTAATCTTTTGTAGAGATGGCGTTTCGCCATGTTGCCCAGGCTGGTCTTGAACTCCTGAGCTCAAGCGATCTGCCCACCTCAGCCTCCCAGAGTGCAGGGATTACAGGTGTGAACCACCATGCCCAGCCAGAACACTGTTAACCTTAACATCAACAGGCAGCTACCATTTTCGAGTGCCTGCAATGTCATTTAACCTTCAGGACAGCTCTGGGAGACAGCTATAGTTGTTGCCATTTTCTGCAGATTGAGAAACTGAGGCTCAGTTAAGTGACGTAATTCTAAGGCACCACACCCAGTCAAGCGCAGTGACAGAATTCGAACTCTGGCTTGTAGAGATTCACAGGACTGCCAAGGCTTACGCTAACCCATTTCTTCTCCTGTGCACCATCATTGCCTCATTCTCTGCCCTCATTTTCTTTACTTATTTTTATTTATTTTTTTTATTTTTTGAGATGGAGCTTCACTTTTGTTGCCCAGGCTGGAGTGCAATGGCACGATCTCGGCTCACTGCAACCTCCACCTCCCGGGTTCAAGAGATTCTCCTGCCTCAGCCTCCTGAGTAGCTGGGATTACAGACATGCACCACCACGCCCAGCTAATTTTGTATTTTTAGTAGAGACGGGGTTTCTCCATGTTGGTCAGGCTGGTCTCGAATTCCCTACCTCAGGTGATCCACCCGCCTCGGCCTCCCAAAGTGCTGTGATTGCAGGCGTGAGCCACCGTGCCCAGCCGCTCTGCCCTCATTTTCTCCCCAAAACCAAAGTCTACTTTACAAGCACAGATATTACTAACTTGTCTTACGAAACTTTCCAGAAGAAAGAGAAAGAATATATGTTTTAGCAAGCCCCTTGGAGGACAAGGATTTGTCCATTTTTCTGTATCCACTGTCTCGATACTCATGGTGCCTTTTACCCCTTGGCATTATGCCCCAGGAAAGTGGCAAAAGTAAGAGGTAACCTCTCCTTCCTTCCTTATTTCCCTAAGGAAATTTGCTCTGGTCACCAGCAGCAGAGAAATAGAAAGCGCCGGGCACCTGGCTCGACTGGGGCAGTGACAGGGCAGAGGCGGCCCAGGTTATGATATCAAAAGGTTTCTGGTGCTGAATCTCATGACTACTATTCACCGTGTGAGTTTAAGCAAGTTCCTGCAACACCTCAATTTTCCCCATCTGTTAAATGGAATTTTAACCTACACCTCCTAGGATTACTATGGAGATTTAAGGAGGCAATGCAGTGGGGCTTTCTAACCTTTTTAACTCACTGAGATACATTTCCCGTATCGTCCAAGTGCAGACACACACACACACACACACAGAGAGAGAGAGAGAAAAGAATACTTCATCAGCAACACACTTTGATATTTTCTGTGCCAGCCCATTTTGTGAAATTGCTCATCATGATTCATTAAATTCATTTCTTATTTACTATTTTTCAATTTTTATACATGCAGGGGGCTCAAGTGAGGATTTCTTTCATGTATACATTGCATAGTCATCAAGTCTGGTCATTAAATGTATTCATTATCCAAATAGTGAACATTGTTAAATTGATTTCATGATCCACTAAGGGGTCATCATTTGCCATTTTAAAACTCTGACAGTATGAGCTTCTCCCTAGCCCAGTTCCTGTTATCATCTTCCCATTCTTCCCTTCCTTCTTCAATTCAGATAGGATTTTCCTCCAGAGGGATTATAAAGTTGCGAGGAAAGCACCTGCAGGGGGTGCTGTTCCACACTGTTGTTGAAGTGTGGTTTGGTTTTTATTTCGTTGCATTTGCTTTTCAGTCAATAAGGGCAATTCATCTGGAATGACTCCCATCCTCGTCACCCTTGCTCCAACAATGTCGGGGCCCAGCTCATCAACAAGGACACCTGAACAGAGCCCTACCCGTCGATGGAACCGAAGCAAGGGCAAGGAAGAGTTCTCAACTCTTCTCTCTATATGCGATTAAAACTGGGTTAGGCTAGGTGTGCCCTCAGCTCAGAAGCTCTCTCTAATAGCATTCCTTCACTAAGCATTTACAGAGTGCCTACCACGTGCCAGGCATTGTGCTGGGCTCTGGAGACCACCTACTCTGTGAATGGCACCTTGAGGCTTGATGGGTGAGAATGCGAGTAAAACGCAATCCATACTGACCCCAGAAGCTTCTCCTCAAGGAATCAGACATTAAAAAGCACAAAAACTATAAAGTTGATTTTTTTTTTTTTGAGACAGAGTCTTGCTCTGTCACCCAGGCTGGAGTGCTGTGGCACCATCTGGGCTCATGACAACCTCCACCACCCAGGTTCAAGCAATTCTCCTGCCTCAGCCTCTCGAGTAGCTGGGATCACAGGCATGCGCCACCATGCCCTGCTAATTTTTGTCATTTTTAGTAGAGACAGGGTTTCACAATCTTGGCCAGACTGGTCTCGAACTTCTGACCTCAGGTGATCTGCCCGCCTCAGGCTCCCAAAGTGATGGGATTACAGGCATGAGCCGCCGCATCTCTGGCCAAAACTTGAATTTTGTTTGTTTTGAGACAGGATCTCACTCTGTCATCCAGGCTGGAGCACAGTGACACAATCTTGGCTCACTGCAGCCTCAACAGCCATGGCTCAAGCAATCTTCCTCCTCCACCTCAGTTTTCCAAGTAGCTAGGATTACAAGCATGAGGCACTGCACCCAGCTAATTTTTTTTTTTAATTTTTTTGTAGAGACAGGGTCTTACTATGTTGCTCAGGCTGGTCTCAAACTCCTGGGCTCAAGCGATCTGCCGGCCTTGGCCTCCCGAAATGCTGGGATTACAGGTACGAGCCACCACGCCTGGCCAAACTTGTATTTTCTAACACAGAAGAATGAGGGGATGGTTTAAACTCTCAAGGGAAGGGGAAAGGATCATGAAAAGCTCCTACAGGAAGATGCTTGAGTTGGATTACTAAGACATATGAGCAGAGATGGCAGGCTGGCAGCCTGAGGGCCACCTCTGCCCATAGACATGCTTTGCTTCTCCATATCATTTTTTTTTCCAACACACTGCTGCTGGCTTGAAATCTCCACATAATTCTCACAATAAGTTGTTAACATTTTAAAACCTGGATTTCCACCTTCCCTGAAAAACTGGAAGCATTTCCACCCATGGGCCCATATTTCAGGGTAACCACCAGAGCAGGTGCCAAATGGGAGCCACCAGACCTACACAGGCAAATGCTCTCCAGTTTACCAGTCTCCACCACTCCCTATTGTAGTCTTCGTTCACATTTCCTGCCAAACCTCTGTAAGCATCTGAGTTGGCAACCCTTGATGTGTTAGCAGAAAATGTAGATCAGAAGTTAGAAAGAGTTTCTAAACCTGGGTGTTGATTTACGCTTTATGCTTTGAAGGAAAACAGTTTTTCCAATGCCCAGATCCACTCACCAAGACAAAAAAAAAAAAAAAAAAAAAAAAAGCAAGCTGTAGATTTCAGTAGCAGCCTTGTCTAGCCAGCAATAAAAGTGCCCTGGGTTTCCAGGACCACACCCCAGGGATTAGCCCCGGGGCATCATATGAATTCAGTGAAAGGAGGGAAATCCTAACATAAAGCGTTGATTCGTATTAAATAGGAACAATGCCTAATTCTGCCTTCCTGAACTTCCAGAATTTTGCTTTTTCTGAATAGAGTGATCTGCAAAACAGCATACACTTGGAATAGTAAGTCGTGCAAGAGTTGGAGACAGGAAAGGGGTGGGTTTGGAATTGTCTCCAAACATTAGATAATCTCTTTGTGATTCTAAACCTCAACTTGACAAGCTTGTATTAGTCCACAATTTTTCACACTTGATGAAGTGATAAAGGACATCAATTTCATGGAACTCACTATGAAACACCATGAAATATTGATACATTTAACTTAAAACAGCTCAATACATAACTTTCTGCTAAATCTGGAACTCACATTAACAATTGCTAACATTTGCTGAGTGTGGACCAGACAGCAGGCTCTGTGCTGAGTGCCTTATCTCACTTAATTCCTGTAACACCTTCAATAAGATAGGTGCTGCAATTATAGTAATCCCATTTTACAGATGAGAAAAGTGAGATTCAGAGAAGTCATGTGACTTGACAGATTTATCAGGTGATCACGACAGAGTAGTTCTCCAACCAAGCTGATTCAGCAACCTGTCCTCATATTCTAGATTCTTGTGTAGCCAAAAAGTTATTGAGAAAGTCTGCCCATTGACTTCATTCTCTTACCCAGTGTAGAGTCAGCATACATTCATTCACATTAACTATGGGCCAGACTTGATTCCTGGCCTTGGGACTTTTTTTTTTTTTTTTTGGCAGGGGCTGATAACATTCTATTTTATTTATTTATTTATTTCTGTCTCTTTTCTTTTAATTATACTTTAAGCTCTGGGATACATGTGCAGAACATGCAGGTTTGTTACATAGGTATACACGTGCCATGGTGGTTTGCTGCACCCATCAACCCATCATCTACATTAGATATTTCTTCTAACGCTACCCCTCCTCTAGACCCCCGGGACATTTATAATCTCATGAAGAAGAGAAAAAGGAGGCCTTTCTCTGATAGCTAGAAAACCACAGTTAGTCTATTTTAGCCGGAGACCCTGGATTCCACCCTGAGAACAAAGGTTTATGTTTCAGAACAGCTTAATTAGATGTTTTCCAGAACTTTTTCTGGCTCCATACTTTTATGATTCTGTAAGATGATCATGGGAAAAGGAAGAGTCCACAGAGAAAATGGGGCTTGAACTTGGGCCGGGAGGAAAGGTGGTTCCTAGATAAATCAAGAAGAGAAGAGACAGTAAGTCTGGGGAACTGCCTGAACCAAAGTGCTGAGGTGGAAACTTGTGTGTCACTCAGAGTGGCTGTAAATAGACCTGTTTCTCTGAAGTGCAGAGTTGGTAAGAAATAGGGTAAGATAAGGAGGAGGCCAGATGCATGAGGGCTTGGAATTCCAAGCTCATAATGGAAAACCTCATTTTGGACCATGGGGGTCAACTGAAGAATTTTAAATGAAGAGGAAAATTAATCAGTGTGCAAGGTTAAATGGAGTGGCAGAGACTAGGAGCTATTAGGAATCTACTGCAAGATGATTCTAACAGCCATAGGTAGTGGGTAAAAGAGGAAAGTGAGCCAATAAGGGAAACAGAAGAACAAGTTGAATATGTGGGAATATAATCAGGAGAATGTGGAGTGAACCCAGGGATTCTCAGCCTCAGCACTGGTGACATTTTGAGCCCCACTCTCTGTTGTGGGAGCTGTCCTGTGCAATGTAGGACATTTGGCAGCATCCTTGGCCTCTACCCACTAAAAATGCCAAGTAGTAAGGCCCCATCCCTTAGTGACAACCCAAAATGTCTCCAGACATTGCCAATTGCCTCTGGTTGAGACCCACTGATTTATGGAAATCAAAAGAATAATCATTTCCAAAAGCCTGACAGCAAACAGCAAAGTCCAAAAATAAAATGAGAACAAGGCCATTGGCTTTGGTGGTTGGAGGTCATGAGATACCTTCAGGAAAGCACCTTCTATAATATCAAGTCCATGTAGAAGACGTTACAGAGGAAACAAACAATATAAAAGTGAAAACAACCAAGGGTGAGCTACTCTCAGAAAGTATGCCTTTGAAAAGAAAGTCAGAAGCCATAGCTTGGGATCTCTGCAGATCCCTAAAAGAATAGATTCCTATTCTACTGACTTTCTATGAAGATCAAATTGTAAAAAGCAAAAGTTTCTCTCCAAGGGTTTCCTTTGCAGTGACCTGTATGTCCAACCACGCAAGGGCCCATTGTGGGGACATATGTTGTCCAAAAGGACCATAGCAGAGACAGGCTAGTGAGCCAAAGTGTGGAAACTTTTGAGACTGGCTTGAGCTTGGCACTTATAGAACAATAAACCAAGCCTTTGAAGGGGTTCAACAAAGGAACCATTTGTCCACTCTAGTAGCTACAAAGTAAGGCAGGGTTGCAGCAAAGAACAAAAAAATAAAAGAAGGCCAAGCTGGAGGTATGACCAGAGTTTACTAGGTCCATTCTGAGACCTTCTGCTAGGGTCTGAGATCTAGAAGACAGTGAATAAGGAAACAAACCCAAAACTCAATGCAACACAGGATATGGAAGCTCTCAGGCCTGACGTTAAAAGCATCTACTATTTTTTTTCTCAGCTACTTTAATGAATGCAGTATACTAAAAGCCAGGAGGGGAAGGGACAACACTAAGCAAAAAACATGCATTTTTTAAAATGCACAGATTTTCTTCACTGCCGTTTTTGTTATCATTCCTATGAATTAGTGATGCCGAATTTCATTTTCTCATCCGCTGAAGAGCTTTCCTGTGTTCCTCTCATTGGAACACATGGTTGGCATTAAAATGCTTGTGAGAACTTCTCTTCCTTTAACATTCCCTGGCTAGCTTGGTTTTTAATCTAACAGCCCTTCTTTCAAAATGATCTTTCCACTGGAGATAGATATTTATCATTCTCTTCCTTCACCTCATCTCTTGACAGGCCGCACGTGACTTGAAGGAATTTTTAAAATAACAGCTCAGCCACCCTGAGGGGCTTCAGTCTCACCCCTAAGTTCGCTGGCTTTTTCTTCACCATGTCCAGTTGCTTTCCATCTTATTAACTGCTCTTTTCACTAGAGGATCAACTCAGTAGGAAATTTTTTGAGAGGTGGAGAAAGAGATGTTCAAAGAAGGTGTTGGGGTCGGGGGAAACTGGTTTTATTTTATACAAGTCACACATTCTGAATCTTCCCTTTTGTGTCTCTGGGGAGAAAGGAGAAAGTTTGATCAAATTGCTCATTATTTCTGCACTTCTTTCTTTTTTCCTAAGTATAAAAATATATGACTACTACTGTGAGACTATGTGATTGTGAGAATGAACGATTCTTTTTTTTTTTTTTTTTTTTTTTGAGACGGAGTCTCGCACTGTCACCCAGGCTGGAGTGCAGTGGCACGATCTTGGCTCACTGCAACATCTGCCTCCCGGGTTCAAGCAATTCTCCTGCCTCAGACTCCTGAGTAGCTGGGACTACAGGTGCGCTCCACCACCCCCAGCTAATTTTCGTATTTTTAGTGGAGACGGGGTTTCACCATGTTGGTCAGGCTGGTCTCGAACTCCTGACCTCATGATCCTCCCACCTCGGCCTCACAAAGTGCTAGGATTACAGGCACGAGCCACCGCGCATGGCCAAGAATGAATGATTATTTGTGCCTTCCTATGTGAAAAAAAAAAATGTTTCCTCTAGCTACACACTATTCTGTTCTGTGAGGCCGCCCCATCAGACTGTTGATCTAGAGTCCCAACCCCGGCCCTCCAGGAGACCTGCCTGTTCTTAGAAGCCCAACCCACTCAGCAGCAGCTCCAAATAACAGGGGGAGCCAACAAAAAAGAGTGCTGTTAGAGCAACAAGCAAGGGGCAATTAGTCAGAAGGCAACTTCCATGGTCTTCCAAAAAAAAATTGAGGTGAAAGACCAAAGATGTCCCTAAAATGTCTTCCTAAAAGATAAACTTCATCAACTACCTCTGACTGGTCAGGATTAAGAACCACTTTCAGGCCAGGTGTCATGGTTCACGCCTGTAACTCCATCTACTCCGGAGGCTGAGGCAGGACGATTGCTTCAGGCCGGAGGATTGCTTGAGGCCAGGAGCTGGAGACCAAGCCTGAGCAACACAGTGAGACCTCATCTCCACCAAAAATGTACCTCTATTAAAAAAAAAAAGAAGAAGAAGAAGGAGAGGAGGCTGGGTATGGTGGCTAATGCCTTTGTAATCCCAGAACTTTGGAAGGCTGAGGCAGGAGAATCACTTAGGCTGAGGCAGGAGAATCACCAGAGTCTAGGAGTTTGAGACCAGCCTGGGCAACATAGTGAGACCCCCATCTCTACAAAAAAAAAAATTCAAAAATTAGCCAAGCGTGGTGTTTGTGCCTGTAGACCCAACTACTCAGGAGGCTCAGGTAGGAGGATCACCTGAGTCCAGGGAGGTCGAGGCTGCAGTGAGTCATGATTATTCCACTGCCTTCCAGCCTAGACTACAGGGTGAGACCCTGTCTTAAAAAAAAAATTAAAGAAGAAGAAACTCTCTTTTCTTTTCTTTCTTTCTTCTTCTTCTTTTCTTTTTTTTTTTCTTTTTTTTTTTTTTAGAGATGGCACGTCACCACATTGCCCAGGCTGTTGTCGAACTCCTGGCCTCAAACGATGCTCCCACTTGAGCCTCCCAAAGTGCTGGGACTACAAGCATAAGCCACCACACACGGCCTTTTCCTTTCTTTTTCTATTTCTCAATGGATTTTTCCAATGGACACGTATCACTTTGGTAGTTATATATGATACTAGTTGTAATCTCAGCCATTTTTCAATCCAGCAAATGTCTATTCTAAGTCAAATATGTCTCAAAAATTACTAAAAGAAAATCAGTTATGTCCTTTAACCTGGCTGAGGTCTGGCTTTGTTTTCTCTCATGTAAAAATGGAGATGGCACAAAACAACTCCAAGCTGTTACTTGAAAGTAACACCTCAGGTGATGTCACCAGCCTGAGGGAGAGTGAGGTTAAGTTCTGAACCCACAGGCATTATATCTGCCTGGGGTTCACATGCCCTACACTGGACTGGCATAATTTGAGAGTCAGATCCGAAGATGTGGTATATCCGCCATCTTTAGCAACTTTCAAAAACTACCCTATGAGGTCAAGCTGGACCTACTTTTGGTTTTGTGATTGTTGTTTGTTTGTTGTTGAGGGTTTTCTTTGAGGGGCGGGGAGTGCATGCCCCTGTGGAGAGCACTCATTTAGCTTCAATTAGAGTAATGCCAAAAGTGCCAGATTCCTGGGAAATCAGCCTACAACGCTCCTGCGGGAAGGACCCTCCACTGCCAGAAGTCCTTAGGGCATCTAAGGATCAGACACCGTCAGGGATTCTTTGCCCCTTAAAAACCTACTTGACTAGGGACACGTGCCAGGTAAATTTCCTTCACATTTACTTCAACCTTATTGCATACTCATTTTAGTATTAAAACCTTTAATAAAATGCTCCTATTCCTTCACACTTTTTTTCTATGAGATCTCAAATACCCCTTCTTGCTATTAAAAAAAATCACTTATTATTCACCAGCCCAATATTTTAAAAGTAAAAATAATAAGCCAAGGCCAGGAGCGGTGACTCGCACTTGTATTCCCAGCAGTTTCAGAGGCAAAGGCCGAAGGATCGCTTTAACCGAGGAGTTTGAGACCAGCCTGGGCAACATGACCAGACTGCCTCTCTACAAAAAGTTTAAAAAATTAACCGGGTGTGGTGGTGCACTGCACTCCCAGCTACTGGGCTGGGGTATCAGGCTGAGGTAGGAGGTTTGCTTTGAGCCCGGGAGATCGAGGCTGCAGTGAGCTTTGATTGTGCCACTGCACTCCAGCCTGGGTGACAGAAGGAGACCCTGTCTCAAAAATAATAAGAAGAATAATTAATAATAATAGGCCAAACCAAATACCCATCACCTTCTGCTGTGCCTTCCCTTTCCCCAATAAATCCAGTGTCTTGCTTTCAAATTTTGTGGTTAAAAAAGATGATGAGTTTCTAAGACGTGGGGGCTAAACCTTGTTTGGCTGTTTTAGGGTTTGTTGGAATTTTTTTTTTGTCTATGTACTTGTGAATTATTTCACGTTTGCCATTACCGGTTCTCCATAGGGTGATGTTCATTAGCAGTGGTGATAGGTTAATTTTCACCATCTCTTATGCGGTTGAATAGTCACCTCTGAACCACTTTTTCCTCCAGTAACTCCTCTTTCTTCGGACCTTCTGCAGCCAACCTGAAAGAATAACAAGGAGGTGGCTGGAAACTTGTTTTAAGGAACCGCCTGTCCTTCCCCCGCTGGAAACCTTGCACCTCGGACGCTCCTGCTCCTGCCCCCACCTGACCCCCGCCCTCGTTGACATCCAGGCGCGGTGATCTCTGCTGCCAGTAGAGGGCACACTTACTTTACTTTCGCAAAACTGAACGCGGGTGCAACCCAGAGAGGGGGCGGAGGGAAAGACGCTTTGCAGCAAAATCCAGCATAGCGATTGGTTGCTCCCCGCGTTTGCGGCAAAGGCCTGGAGGCAGGAGTAATTTGCAATCCTTAAAGCTGAATTGTGCAGTGCATCGGATTTGGAAGCTACTATATTCACTTAACACTTGAACGCTGAGCTGCAAACTCAACGGGTAATAACCCATCTTGAACAGCGTACATGCTATACACGCACCCCTTTCCCCCGAATTGTTTTCTCTTTTGGAGGTGGTGGAGGGAGAGAAAAGTTTACTTAAAATGCCTTTGGGTGAGGGACCAAGGATGAGAAGAATGTTTTTTGTTTTTCATGCCGTGGAATAACACAAAATAAAAAATCCCGAGGGAATATACATTATATATTAAATATAGGTCATTTCAGGGAGCAAACAAATCATGTGTGGGGCTGGGCAACTAGCTAAGTCGAAGCGTAAATAAAATGTGAATACACGTTTGAGGGTTACATACAGTGCACTTTCACTAGTATTCAGAAAAAATTGTGAGTCAGTGAACTAGGAAATTAATGCCTGGAAGGCAGCCAAATTTTAATTAGCTCAAGACCCCCCCCCCAAAAAAAAGGCACGGAAGTAATACTCCTCTCCTCTTCTTTGATCAGAATCGATGCATTTTTTGTGCATGACCGCATTTCCAATAATAAAAGGGGAAAGAGGACCTGGAAAGGAATTAAACGTCCGGTTTGTCCGGGGAGGAAAGAGTTAACGGTTTTTTTCACAAGGGTCTCTGCTGACTCCCCCGGCTCGGTCCACAAGCTCTCCACTTGCCCCTTTTAGGAAGTCCGGTCCCGCGGTTCGGGTACCCCCTGCCCCTCCCATATTCTCCCGTCTAGCACCTTTGATTTCTCCCAAACCCGGCAGCCCGAGACTGTTGCAAATCGGCGCCACAGGGCGCAAAGGGGATTTGTCTCTTCTGAAACCTGGCTGAGAAATTGGGAACTCCGTGTGAGAGGCGCGGGGGTGGGACGGTGGGGTACAGACTGGCAGAGAGCAGGCAACCTCCCTCTCGCCCTAGTCCAGCTCTGGAACAGGCAGACACATCTCAGGGCTAAACAGACGCCTCCCGCACGGGGCCCCACGGAAGCCTGAGCAGGCGGGGCAGGAGGGGCGGTATCTGCTGCTTTGGCAGCAAATTGGGGGACTCAGTCTGGGTGGAAGGTATCCAATCCAGATAGCTGTGCATACATAATGCATAATACATGACTCCCCCCAACAAATGCAATGGGAGTTTATTCATAACGCGCTCTCCAAGTATACGTGGCAATGCGTTGCTGGGTTATTTTAATCATTCTAGGCATCGTTTTCCTCCTTATGCCTCTATCATTCCTCCCTATCTACACTAACATCCCACGCTCTGAACGCGCGCCCATTAATACCCTTCTTTCCTCCACTCTCCCTGGGACTCTTGATCAAAGCGCGGCCCTTTCCCCAGCCTTAGCGAGGCGCCCTGCAGCCTGGTACGCGCGTGGCGTGGCGGTGGGCGTGCAGTGCGTTCTCGGTGTGGAGGGCAGCTGTTCCGCCTGCGATGATTTACACTCACAGGACAAGGATGCGGTTTGTCAAACAGTACTGCTACGGAGGAGCAGCAGAGAAAGGGAGAGGGTTTGAGAGGGAGCAAAAGAAAATGGTAGGCGCGCGTAGTTAATTCATGCGGCTCTCTTACTCTGTTTACATCCTAGAGCTAGAGTGCTCGGCTGCCCGGCTGAGTCTCCTCCCCACCTTCCCCACCCTCCCCACCCTCCCCATAAGCGCCCCTCCCGGGTTCCCAAAGCAGAGGGCGTGGGGGAAAAGAAAAAAGATCCTCTCTCGCTAATCTCCGCCCACCGGCCCTTTATAATGCGAGGGTCTGGGCGGCTGAGGACCCCCGAGCTGTGCTGCTCGCGGCCGCCACCGCCGGGCCCCGGCCGTCCCTGGCTCCCCTCCTGCCTCGAGAAGGGCAGGGCTTCTCAGAGGCTTGGCGGGAAAAAGAACGGAGGGAGGGATCGCGCTGAGTATAAAAGCCGGTTTTCGGGGCTTTATCTAACTCGCTGTAGTAATTCCAGCGAGAGGCAGAGGGAGCGAGCGGGCGGCCGGCTAGGGTGGAAGAGCCGGGCGAGCAGAGCTGCGCTGCGGGCGTCCTGGGAAGGGAGATCCGGAGCGAATAGGGGGCTTCGCCTCTGGCCCAGCCCTCCCGCTGATCCCCCAGCCAGCGGTCCGCAACCCTTGCCGCATCCACGAAACTTCGCCCATAGCAGCGGGCGGGCACTTTGCACTGGAACTTACAACACCCGAGCAAGGACGCGACTCTCCCGACGCGGGGAGGCTATTCTGCCCATTTGGGGACACTTCCCCGCCGCTGCCAGGACCCGCTTCTCTGAAAGGCTCTCCTTGCAGCTGCTTAGACGCTGGATTTTTTTCGGATAGTGGAAAACCAGGTAAGCACCGAAGTCCACTTGCCTTTTAATTTATTTTTTTATCACTTTAATGCTGAGATGAGTCGAATGCCGAAATAGGGTGTCTTTTCTCCCATTCCTGCGCTATTGACACTTTTCTCAGAGTAGTTATGGTAACTGGGGCTGGGGTAGGGGGTAATCCAGAACTGGATCGGGGTAAAGTGACTTGTCAAGATGGGAGAGGAGAAGGCAGAGGGAAAACGGGAATGGTTTTTAAGACTAGACTTTCGAGATTTCTGCCTTATGAATATATTCACGCTGACTCCCGGCCGGTCGGACATTCCTGCTTTATTGTGTTAATTGCTGTCTGGGTTTTGGGGGGCTGGGGGTTGCTTTGCGGTGGGCAGAAAGCCCCTTGCATCCTGAGCTCCTTGGAGTAGGGACCGCATATCGCCTGTGTGAGCCAGAGAGCTCCGCAGCCGCTGACTTGTCCCCGTCTCCGGGAGGGCATTTAAATTTCGGCTCACCGCATTTCTGACAGCCGGAGACGGACACTGCGGCGCGTCCCGCCCGCCTGTCCCCGCGGCGATTCCAACCCGCCCTGATCCTTTTAAGAAGTTGGCATTTGGCTTTTTAAAAAGCAATAATACAATTTAAAACCTGGGTCTCTAGAGGTGTTAGGATGCGGTGTTGGGTAGGCGCAGGCAGGGGAAAAGGGAGGCGAGGATGTGTCCGATTCTCCTGGAATCGTTGACTTGGAAAAACCAGGGCGAATCTCCGCACCCAGCCCTGACTCCCCTGCCGCGGCCGCCCTCGGGTGTCCTCGCGCCCGAGATGCGGAGGAACTGCGAGGAGCGGGGCTCTGGGCGGTTCCAGAACAGCTGCTACCCTTGGTGGGGTGGCTCCGGGGGAGGTATCGCAGCGGGGTCTCTGGCGCAGTTGCATCGCCGTATTGAGTGCGAAGGGAGGTGCCCCTATTATTATTTGACACCCCCCTTGTATTTATGGAGGGGTGTTAAAGCCCGCGGCTGAGCTCGCCACTCCAGCCGGCGAGAGAAAGAAGAAAAGCCGGCAAAAGAAGGAGTGTTGGGCGGGGGCGGTACTGGGGGTGGGGACGGGGGCGGTGGAGAGGGGAGGTTGGGAGGGGCTGCCGTGCCGGCGGGGGTAGGAGAGCGGCTAGGGCGCGAGTGGGAACAGCCGCAGCGGAGGGGCCCCGGCGCGGGAGCGGGGTTCACGCAGCCGCTAGCGCCCAGGCGCCTCTCGCCTTCTCCTTCAGGTGGCGCAAAACTTTGTGCCTTGGATTTTGGCAAATTGTATTCCTCACCGCCACCTCCCGCGGCTTCTTAAGGGCGCCAAGGCCGATTTCGATTCCTCTGCCGCTGCAGGGCCGACTCCCGGGCTTTGCGCTCCGGGCTCCCGGGGGAGCGGGGGCTCGGCGGGCACCAAGCCGCTGGTTCACTAAGTGCGTCTCCGAGATAGTAGGGGACTGTCCAAAGGGGGTGAAAGGGTGCTCCCTTTATTCCCCCACCAAGACCACCCAGCCGCTTTAGGGGATAGCTCTTCAAGGGGAGAGGTTCGGGACTGTGGCGCGCACTGCGCGCTGCGCCAGGTTTCCGCACCAAGACCCCTTTAACTCAAGACTGCCTTCCGCTTTGTGTGTCCCCCTCCAGCAGCCTCCCGCGACGATGCCCCTCAACGTTAGCTTCACCAACAGGAACTATGACCTCGACTACGACTCGGTGCAGCCGTATTTCTACTGCGACGAGGAGGAGAACTTCTACCAGCAGCAGCAGCAGAGCGAGCTGCAGCCCCCGGCGCCCAGCGAGGATATCTGGAAGAAATTCGAGCTGCTGCCCACCCCGCCCCTGTCCCCTAGCCGCCGCTCCGGGCTCTGCTCGCCCTCCTACGTTGCGGTCACGCCCTTCTCCCTTCGGGGAGACAACGACGGCGGTGGCGGGAGCTTCTCCACGGCCGACCAGCTGGAGATGGTGACCGAGCTGCTGGGAGGAGACATGGTGAACCAGAGTTTCATCTGCGACCCGGACGACGAGACCTTCATCAAAAACATCATCATCCAGGACTGTATGTGGAGCGGCTTCTCGGCCGCCGCCAAGCTCGTCTCAGAGAAGCTGGCCTCCTACCAGGCTGCGCGCAAAGACAGCGGCAGCCCGAACCCCGCCCGCGGCCACAGCGTCTGCTCCACCTCCAGCTTGTACCTGCAGGATCTGAGCGCCGCCGCCTCAGAGTGCATCGACCCCTCGGTGGTCTTCCCCTACCCTCTCAACGACGGCAGCTCGCCCAAGTCCTGCCCCTCGCAAGACTCCAGCGCCTTCTCTCCGTCCTCGGATTCTCTGCTCTCCTCGACGGAGTCCTCCCCGCAGGGCAGCCCCGAGCCCCTGGTGCTCCATGAGGAGACACCGCCCACCACCAGCAGCGACTCTGGTAAGCGAAGCCCGCCCAGGCCTGTCAAAAGTGGGCGGCTGGATATCTTTCCCATTTTCATTGGCAGCTTATTTAACAGGCCACTCTTATTAGGAAGGAGAGATAGCAGATCTGGAGAGATTTGGGAGCTCATCACCTCTGAAACCTTGGGCTTTAGCGTTTCCTCCCATCCCTTCCCCTTAGACCGCCCTCGTTTGCAGCCCCCCTCCCCGTTTGTCTCCCACCCCTCAGGAATTTCATTTAGGTTTTTAAACCTTCTGGCTTATCTTACAACTCAATCCACTTCTTACCTCCCATTAACATTTTAATTGCCCTGGGGCGGGGTGGCAGGGAGTGTATGAATGAGGATAAGAGAGGATTGGTCTCTGAGAGAGTGAATGAATTGCTTCCCTCTTAACTTCCGAGAAGTGGTGGGATTTAATGAACTATCTACAAAAATGAGGGGCTGTGTTTAGAGGATAGGCAGGGCCTGCCTGAGTGCGGGAGCCAGTGAACTGCCTCAAGAGTGGGTGGGCTGAGGAGCTGGGATCTTCTCAGCCTATTTTGAACACTGAAAAGCAAATCCTTGCCAAAGTTGGACTTTTTTTTTCTTTTTTTCCTTCCCCCGCCCTCTTGGACTTTTGGCAAAACTGCAATTTTTTTTTTTCTTTTTCATTTCCAGTAAAATAGGGAGTTGCTAAAGTCATACCAAGCAATTTGCAGCTATCATTTGCAACACCTGAAGTGTTCTTGGTAAAGTCCCTCAAAAATAGGAGGTGCTTGGGAATGTGCTTTGCTTTGGGGGTGTCCAAAGCCTCATTAAGTCTTAGGTAAGAATTGGCATCAATGTCCTATCCTGGGAAGTTGCACTTTTCTTGTCCATGCCATAACCCAGCTGTCCTTCCCTTTATGAGACTCTTACCTTCATGGTGAGAGGAGTAAGGGTGGCTGGCTAGATTGGTTCTTTTTTTTGTTTTTTCCTTTTTTAAGATGGAGTCTCACTCTGTCACTAGGCTGGAGTGCAGTGGCGCAATCAACCTCCAACCCCCTGGTTCAAGAGATTCCCCTGCCTCAGCCTCCCAGGTAGCTGGGACTACAGGTGCACACCACCATGCCAGGCTAATTTTTGTAATTTTAGTAGAGATGGGGTTTCACCATGTTGGCCAGGATGGTCTCTCCTGACCTCAAGATCCGCCCACCTCGGCCTCCCAAAGTGCTGGGATTACAGGTGTGAGCCAGGGCACCAGGCTTAGATGTGGCTCTTTGGGGAGCTAATTTTGTCCAGAGACCTTTCTAACATATTAATGCCTTGTATTTGTACAGCATTAATCTGGTAATTGATTATTTTAATGTAACCTTGCTAACGGAGTGATTTCTATTTCCTTTCTTAAAGAGGAGGAACAAGAAGATGAGGAAGAAATCGATGTTGTTTCTGTGGAAAAGAGGCAGGCTCCTGGCAAAAGGTCAGAGTCTGGATCACCTTCTGCTGGAGGCCACAGCAAACCTCCTCACAGCCCACTGGTCCTCAAGAGGTGCCACGTCTCCACACATCAGCACAACTACGCAGCGCCTCCCTCCACTCGGAAGGACTATCCTGCTGCCAAGAGGGTCAAGTTGGACAGTGTCAGAGTCCTGAGACAGATCAGCAACAACCGAAAATGCACCAGCCCCAGGTCCTCGGACACCGAGGAGAATGACAAGAGGCGAACACACAACGTCTTGGAGCGCCAGAGGAGGAACGAGCTAAAACGGAGCTTTTTTGCCCTGCGTGACCAGATCCCGGAGTTGGAAAACAATGAAAAGGCCCCCAAGGTAGTTATCCTTAAAAAAGCCACAGCATACATCCTGTCCGTCCAAGCAGAGGAGCAAAAGCTCATTTCTGAAGAGGACTTGTTGCGGAAACGACGAGAACAGTTGAAACACAAACTTGAACAGCTACGGAACTCTTGTGCGTAAGGAAAAGTAAGGAAAACGATTCCTTCTAACAGAACTGTCCTGAGCAATCACCTATGAACTTGTTTCAAATGCATGATCAAATGCAACCTCACAACCTTGGCTGAGTCTTGAGACTGAAAGATTTAGCCATAATGTAAACTGCCTCAAATTGGACTTTGGGCATAAAAGAACTTTTTTATGCTTACCATCTTTTTTTTTTTTCTTTAACAGATTTGTATTTAAGAATTGTTTTTAAAAAATTTTAAGATCTACACAATGTTTCTCTGTAAATATTGCCATTAAATGTAAATAACTTTAATAAAACGTTTATAGCAGTTACACAGAATTTCAATCCTAGTATATAGTACCTAGTATTATAGGTGCTATAAACCCTAATTTTTTTTATTTAAGTACATTTTGCTTTTTAAAGTTGATTTTTTTCTATTGTTTTTAGAAAAAATAAAATAACTGGCAAATATATCATTGAGCCAAATCTTAAGTTGTGAATGTTTTGTTTCGTTTCTTCCCCCTCCCAACCACCACCATCCCTGTTTGTTTTCATCAATTGCCCCTTCAGAGGGTGGTCTTAAGAAAGGCAAGAGTTTTCCTCTGTTGAAATGGGTCTGGGGGCCTTAAGGTCTTTAAGTTCTTGGAGGTTCTAAGATGCTTCCTGGAGACCATGATAACAGCCAGAGTTGACAGTTAGAAGGAATGGCAGAAGGCCAGTGAGAAGGTGAGAGGTAGGCAAAGGAGATACAAGAGGTCAAAGATAGCAGTTAAGTACACAAAGAGGCATAAGGACTGGGGAGTTGGGAGGAAGGTGAGGAAGAAACTCCTGTTACTTTAGTTAACCAGTGCCAGTCCCCTGCTCACTCCAAACCCAGGAATTCTGCCCAGTGAGACAGTTGATGGGGACAGGGCGGGAACCAGCTTCTGCTGCCTTCACAACCAGGCGCCAGTCCTGTCCATGGGTTATCTCGCAAACCCCAGAGGATCTCTGGGAGGAATGCTACTATTAACCCTATTTCACAAACAAGGAAATAGAAGAGCTCAAAGAGGTTATGTAACTTATCTGTAGCCACACAGATAATACAAAGCAGCAATCTGGACCCATTCTGTTCAAAACACTTAACCCTTCGCTATCATGCCTTGGTTCATCTGGGTCTAATGTGCTGAGATCAAGAAGGTTTAGGACCTAATGGACAGACTCAAGTCATAACAATGCTAAGCTCTATTTGTGTCCCAAGCACTCCTAAGCATTTTATCCCTAACTCTATATCAACCCCATGAAGGAGATACTGTTGATTTCCCCATATTAGAAGTAGAGAGGGAAGCTGAGGCACACAAAGACTCATCCACATGCCCAAGATTCACTGATAGGGAAAAGTGGAAGCGAGATTTGAACCCAGGCTGTTTACTCCTAACCTGTCCAAGCCACCTCTCAGACGACGGTAGGAATCAGCTGGCTGCTTGTGAGTACAGGAGTTACAGTCCAGTGGGTTATGTTTTTTAAGTCTCAACATCTAAGCCTGGTCAGGCATCAGTTCCCCTTTTTTTGTGGTTTATTTTGTTTTTATTTTGTTGTTCATTGTTTAATTTTTCCTTTTACAATGAGAAGGTCACCATCTTGACTCCTACCTTAGCCATTTGTTGAATCAGACTCATGACGGCTCCTGGGAAGAAGCCAGTTCAGATCATAAAATAAAACATATTTATTCTTTGTCATGGGAGTCATTATTTTAGAAACTACAAACTCTCCTTGCTTCCATCCTTTTTTACGTACTCATGACACATGCTCATCCTGAGTCCTTGAAAAGGTATTTTTGAACATGTGTATTAATTATAAGCCTCTGAAAACCTATGGCCCAAACCAGAAATGATGTTGATTATATAGGTAAATGAAGGATGCTATTGCTGTTCTAATTACCTCATTGTCTCAGTCTCAAAGTAGGTCTTCAGCTCCCTGTACTTTGGGATTTTAATCTACCACCACCCATAAATCAATAAATAATTACTTTCTTTGACTCTGACTCCTAGAATAATCTATTCAAAACCTTAATGTCTTTTTCTTGATTCTTCTTTTGAGTCCTAAGTACCACCATTACAGCTTCAAATTGGCACATCATATAGGCGAATTTCAAAGGGAGATGCAATCCACAGAAGTATAGTAGTTCAAAGGGTTACAAAAGCAAGGCGCTCTTAAACAGCTCAGTCTTTGCCCCTTTGTGGCCTAGGGCTGGAGTGCAGCTCTGGGGTGACTCATTTGGGAATCGGGAAGGTGTTAGTCTGAATCACTAAGTCCAGGCAAGCCCTCAGAATAGGAGAGAGTGTTCCTAGCAAGGAAAACAACTCTCCATTCCAAATGATCAGGAAAGAACTTTAGGGATGTGGAGCTTGGCTATGGGAATAGAAAGGAACCATTCCAAGTGCCTATTAGGCCGCTCTTACCTTTACTGAGCCAGAGAATGGCTCTGAAAACAGGACAGATGCCAACTTCCTTCCCAAAAGTCAGGCTGATCTTGACCACAATACAAATTGGCCCTTAGAGCCTATACAGGGAGTCCCAGGGGTCTCTGCCATTGTGCAACCTATTTTGTAGATAATAATCAAGAATCGGACATGAAGGGGAGGAGTTTGCAACTTGGTCAGGAATGTATAAGAAGGAATAAGCTAATTCTGACTATGCCCTTTATCCATGACACTATCCAGGAATTAATGACTCTCCCAGAGGATTCCTGGAATGATTTTGTTGAGGGATGGAATGTAGGAAGAGGAAGGAAGTGTTATCTTATGCTGCCATTTGGAAGCAACAAAGGAGATCAACAGTATGAAAACAATCAATCAAATTTGAAAATGAACAAAGTTTTCACAATCCCAGCCTAATACTTAGAGAGCTCACAGCTTGGATGCATAAGTAAAGAGTTCTCTGCTGGTCTTTAAGACAAACTCTCACACAAAACTTGGGAAAAAGGACAAAAATGCTGCATTAGGGGGTTTTCTGTGGTTTGTTTGCAATAACTATAATTGGCTCAGTCAATAATTATTTTTTAGTATACACACTAACGGCCCCTGTAGCATTTTTTCCCATCGATAAATAATCCTTAGTCTAGAAAATGCCAAGGGATGTTCTCCACCCTTGTCTATAAATGCACTTCTAGATGACTTTATAAAAGGCTCCTCCTCAAGTTTATAGAATATTATAAGACTACATTAAAGGAGAAGAGAGGCCGGTCGAGGTAGCTCACACCTGTAATCCCAGCACTTTGGGAGGCCGAAGTGGGCGGATCATGAGGTCAGGAGATGGAGACCATCCTGGCTAAAACAGTGAAACCCTGTCTCTACTAAAAATACAAAAAATTAGCCGGGCGTGGTGGCACAGCCTGCAGTCCCAGCTACTCAGGAGGCTGAGGCAGGAGAATCGCTTGAACCTGGGAGGCAGAGGTTGCAGTGAGCTGAGATTGTGCCACTGCATTTCCAGCCTGGATGACACAGCGAGACTCCGTCTCAAAAATAAATAAATAAATAAATAAATAAATAAATAAATAAATAAAGGAGAAAAAGTAAAAACAAAGCCAGTAGGATGGGAGCAAGGACTTATTTTTGAAAATAAAACTAAAAAGACTCTGCTACCTACCTCCAAAGCCTTAGCAAAAAGTCTTTTTTCTAGCTCCTTCAGGAGAGAACTTACACCAACTCTCCATTTAGAGGAAAACACCCAGAAATGCTGGCTTTGCCAAACTGGTTGGAGACGACTGTAAATGACTGTAAGTTGATTTCGTTTTTAATTTTATTTCATTCATTATTAGCTTATACTAAGCTCTTTCGGAAGACAGAGTTGAGGGAAACAAGTGTTCATGGGACGTAGATGTTCTGAGGTTGAAAAGAATGCTCTTTGTTTTCAAAGAATCCCTGGGAGCTCAGCCACAGTCCCCAACACTTTCTTTCCATTGTCATCCCCGTCAGCGCTTTAAGGGATAAAATAGTCCAGTGCAATCTGAGGTCTATGGGGGTGGGAAAGGAGAGAGCTCAGAGAGAGAGAATGAACCTTTATTACATACATACACTCTTCCAGACTCTCCATCTCACCAGACCCGACAACAGCCAGCTGGAAGAATGTAACAGTTGTTGAATGTGACAATACTGAGGTTTAGGCAAGTTAAATGGCTGTCCCCAAGTCACACAAGGACCAACAACAAAACAACAGTAATATGGCTGAGCGTGGTGGCTCACGCTTGTAATCCCAGCATTTTGGGAGGCCGAAGCGGGTGGATCACTTGAGCCCAGGAGTTCGAGACCAGCCTGACCAACATGGCGAAATCCTGTCTCTACTAAACACACACACACACACAAACACACACACACAAATTAGCTGGCCGTGGTGACAGCCTGTAGTCACAGCTTAGGCTGAGGTAGGAGGCGAATCCCGTGAACCTGGCAGGCGGGGATTGCAGTGAGCCATGATTGCACCACTGCACTCCAGCCTGGGCAACAGAATGAGACTCTGTTTCAAAAACAAACAAACAAAAACCTGTCATAGTAGTTAACATTTACTGTGTGCTAAACATTTTTACATGTGTTACCTGACTTCATCCCCAAAGCAGCAGTTAGGAGGTGAACTCTATCTCCAGTGCCCATTTCCCAAATGAGAAGACTGAAACTTTGATGGATTAAGTAAATTGCCTGCATTCACAGAGCTGGCAAAATGGTGAAAGCAAAAATTATTTATTCATTCACCAACATTTGAGCATGCTGTTTGCCCGCACCATGCTAGAGGTAGGAAGAGATACCAAGATAAATGGGATGGATAAGGTCCTGGTGCTGAGGGGTTATGGATTAATGGAGAACAAAGAAAACATGCGTTTTTTTTTTTTTCTTTGACATGGAGTTTCTCTCTTGTTGCCCAGGCTGGAGTGCAATGGCGCAGTCTCGACTCACTGCAACCTCTGCCTCCAGGGTTCAAGCGAGTCTCCTGCCTCAGCCTCCCAGTAATCCTGTGGAATCACAGGCATGCACCACCACACCCAGCTAATTTTGTATTTTTAGTAGAGATGGGTTTTCACCATGTCGGTCAGGCTGGTCTCCAACTCCTGACCTCAGGTGATCCACCTGCCTTGGCCTCCCAAAGTTCTGGGATTACAGGCATAAGCCACCGCGCCCCACCGAAAACAGGCAATTTGATTCTATTTTACAAACACTTTGGAGCTTACTATGTAGCAGGAGGAGGTTCAAGCTCCAGGAGCTGCTAAAGGCATTCCTTCTCCCCCCAGAGAAAATGGAATCCAGGAAAGAGCCCAGGAAATTCTGGAAGAGGAGCCAAAGGAGAAGACATCATCAGAGAGATAAGGAGAAGCTTGGAGGAAAGCGTGTAACCAATGTCAGGGAGGAAGCCCTGGTGTGTCAAAGGCAGCAAGAAGCACAGCAAAATAGCAGAGGAAGGTCTGTTGGATTTCATCACATGAAGGCAGCTTCCTGGCTGCACCCCTCATGAGTGGGATGACAGCTCCGTCCACCGGCATCCTCTCCTTCATTCCCTTCATTCAATCCATCTCCAGAAACGGCTGCCTTTCTGTTCTCCCAGCACCCTGCCCTACCTTCTCCAAGAGTTCCCAAAGCATGATTCCAGACAAGCAGCATCCACATCACCTGTGTATTTGCTGCAAATGTGGGTACACAGCCTGTATTAGAATCTCAGGAGATGGGACCCAGAAAACTGTTTCAATAAGCCCTGGAGCGCTTGATGAAGTTTGAGACCCTCTGCCTTCTGCATCATTCCCAGTGATCCTCTTCCACAATCCCAGTGCTACTTATGAATCACAGATAAAATAATGCCTGTCTCTGTTTAAAACCATCCAGAGGGGTCTTGCTATCTTCAGAATTAAGTTCAAAGCCATTCTTCCCAGTGGTCCATGTTCTGTGAGCTTTTTCAGATGCTTTGTCCCCTCTGTTCAAAGCACTATTCACCCACCACCTACCCATCCACTGACACTGCTACCCACCAGCCTGCCATGCTCTTCTTCATCCTTTGTGACTCACCTTCCAGTATCCTCTGACCTCCAGACAAGTTTCCACAGGGGAATGGGAGTGCCTGAGATAATACTGCTCACCTCTGTGAAAATCGCTCTTCCTGCCTCTTAAATCAACTCCTTGAGGAATGGACCCACTATCAGTCTTGTTTAACAATGAATCATCAGTGGCAACGTAAGTGCCCAGCATCTAATAGCAACTCAATAATCCTTTGATGGGGCTTGGCACAGTGGCTCACTCCTGTAATTCCAGTACTTCGAGAGGCCGAGGGGGGTGGATCACAAGGTCAGGAATCAAGACCAGCCTGGTCAAAATGGTGAAACCCCGTCTCTACTAAAAATACAAAAATTAGCAAGACGCAGTGGCAGGCACCTGCAATCCTAGCTACTTTGGAGGCTAAGGCAGGAAAATCATGTGAACCCAGGAGGCAGAGTTTGCAGTGAGCTGAGGTTGTGCCCCTGCACTCCAGACTGGGTGACAGAGCAAGACTCTGTCTCAAATAATAATAATAATAATAATAATAGTCCTTTGATGAATGGCTGAATAAAGACCCATTTTGATGGAGTGAAGGATGTTGGAGCATGAGTAGCCGAGGAAGCAGGAGCAAAGTTCTCAACCACCTTTCAAGACTCAGCTGGGAAGAGAAGGAAAGAGATGAATACACCAAGTGAAGTCAAACATTTTTATTTGGATTTATTTGATTGACTCAATCTTTCTTTTCTTTTTTATTTATTTATTTATTTATTTTGAGACAGAGTCTTGCTCTTTCTCCCAGGCTGGAGTGCAGTGTCATGATCTTGGCTCACTGCAACCTCCGCCTCCCAGGTTCAAGTAATTCTCTGCCTCAGACTCCCAAGTAGCTGGGATTGCAGGCACCTGCCACCACACCCAGCTAATTTTTTGTATTTTTAGTAGAAACAGGGTTTCACCATCTTGGCCAGGCTGGTCTTGAACTCCTGACCTCGTGATCCACCCACCTCGGCCTCCCAAAGTGCTGGGATTGCAGGCGTGAGCCACAGTGCCCGGCCCAAATTGTATTTTATGTTATCAAAGATAGAAGAGATAATTAGTTTAGATGCTGATGGGACCGAGCTGAGAGAGGGAGAACTGAAGATACAGGAGCAAAGGGGATGATGTAGCCAGATGTAGGCATCTCCAGGGCAGTTTCCATCTTTGTTCAGTGCCTGGAGCTCTCAGCTGTGTGTGGAACTGAGGTGAGGAAGAATGCATTCCTGAACACAGCCTCACCTCCAGGTGGTGATTCTTCCAGGTAGGAACTTCAAAGGCCAGGCCAGGTCTCCTTCTCTGGACTCCCAGAGCCCTCCCCCCTTCCTCTATCACAGCACAGGTTCATGTGCTCATGTGTGTAAATAACCTGTTTAATTCTCTTTCTCTATTGCCAGATTCCTTGTGGGCAAAGACTATGTCTTTCTCTTTCATAACTATATCCTGAAGACCAGGCATGATGTCCAGTCTCTAAAATTGTTTTGAATAAATGAATGAGCATATAAACAAATGAATGAATGAATAAATGGATGTATGTGCATATAGTTTAAGTTTCTACTTCCTGGGACTGTCAGTCTTTTTCACCCCACTCAGTCCTATGCTGCCTCCTCAGCTCATGCCAAATCTCTTCCCTTATGTCTACCTACTTCATTACAGATAGCAAAAGCCTCAGCAATAGCTTCTCTGAATCTATTAGTCAGGATCTCCTGGTGACAAATGACAGAAACTCAGCTCAAATGGGCAAAAGCAAAAAAAAAAAAAAAAGTGTATATTAGTTTATGTAACTGAAAAAGCAGGAATGATTCAATCTAGAGGCTTACACAATAGCCCATCTCTGTAGTTTCATCTCAGTCAGGATCTATCTCCACCTGGGGCAAAGGTGGCTGGCAGCCTTTGGAGGCTTACACAAGCCTCTCAAAGACAGAACCCCTCTTTCCGTCCAAGGCAAAAGCCTTAGACAGGATTCCAGTTGTCTCCCGCAGTCATGTGCCCACTCTGAGGCCAGTGGATCAACTGGATCCCAGCCCCCATCCTGTGGTAGCTTTGGGGCCCTTCAGTTGGTAGCACCATCAGGAAGGGGAAAGACAAGTTCTAAAAGGAAAGGATGGGCACGCAAAAAGGAACAGATGTTCTCTGCATTGACTCTTTGGGCAATTGCAGTGCTAAGCTCCTGAGAGCTACATAGAATGTAGCCCAGATGTTTTTAAAAAGCTGGTTTTCAGAATTACCTTTTGTGAAATAGAGATTTCGAAAGTCCACCTAAGTACTGCTAAACCAGAATGTTCAGAGAGTGACGCCTAGGATTTCATATTTTTTTAAAGCTCCATAAGTAGGCCAGGTGTGGTGGCTAGATCTTGTAATCCCAGCACTTTGAGAGGCCAGGGTGGGAGAATTGCTTGAGCCCAGGAGTTCAAGACCAACTCAGGCAAGATGCTGAGACCCTGTCTTTACAAAAAATTAAAAATTCGCTGGGTGATGCATGCCTGAAGTCCCAGCTATATGAGAGGACCCCTTGGGTCCAGGAATTTGAAGAGGCAGAGAGCTATGATTGCACCTCTGCACTCCAGCCTGGGTGACAAAGTGAAACGCCAGCTCTAAAAAAAAAAAAGACAGTTCCACAGGGGAAGGGAGAAACAAATAAGTTGAGGAATGAATGTCAGAGCAGATGGCAAGTGGCTTCTAAAGTCCCATAGACTTGAGTTTCAATCTGGCTGTGCCCCCAGATAGCTGCCTGACCTAGAGGAGACTTTGCTGTTCTGAGCCTGACTTTCCTGATTTGCAGCAGGGAAAGAAATAAAGGAGTGTCCAGAAGAGTGTGGGAGCCATACCTCTCTGCCAGAGCTTTTGAGAGAATTAAATGAGACAAGATATGAGAAATGGTCCAGCACAGGTTTAGTAAATGAGAATTTATTTCCCTCTTTCTCCTCCCTCATCCTTCCTTCCTTTCCTTCTTTCCTTCCTTCCTTCTCTCTCTCTCTTTCTTTCTCTTTCTTTATTCTTTCTTTCTTTCTTTCTTTATTCTTTCTTTCTTTATTATTTCTTTATTCTTTCTTTCTTCTTTCTTTCTCTCTCTCCTTTGCTTCCTTCCTTCCTTCTCTCTCTCTCTCTTTCTCTCTTCCCCTTCCCTTCCCTCCCCTTCCCTTTCCTTCCTTCCTCCCTTCTCCCTCTTTTTCTCTCTTCTCCTTCCCTTCCCTTTCTTTCTTTCTTCCTTCATTCCTTCCTTTTTTCCTTCCTTCCCTTCCCTTCCATTCCCTTCCCTTTCCTTCCTTCCTTCCTTCCTTCCTTCCTTCCTTCCTTCCTTCCTTCCTTCCGATAGTGTCTCACTCTGCCACCCAGGCTGGAGTGCAATGTCATGATCACAGTTCACTGCAGCCTCAACCTCCTAGGCTCAAATGATCCTCCCACCTCAGTCTCCCTAGCTAGGACTACAGATGCCCAGCTAATTTTAAAATTTTTGTAGAGATGGGTTTTTGCTATGTTGCTCAGGTTGATCTCGAATTTCTGGGCTCAAGCAATCTGCTTGCCTCAGCCTCCCAAAATGTTGGGATGACAGGTGTGAGCCACTGTGCCCGGCCTCACCCTCCCTTTCTAATGTATCACAAAGTTCTTTAGATTCTGCCCCTGAAACACTCTAGGCTCTGTCCACACATCCCCTGGCCCATTGCTACTGCTGTCTTGCTGCCTACCATCACCCTGTGCCTGGGGGTCTCTGCAGTATCTTCTCCCTGCAGGCTTCTCAAAGGCACAGGAGTAGGCTACCTCAAAAGCTAACAGAGCAGATCACTCTCCAACGTATGGGAATTTAGTACTCTCCTTGCTCTGAGTATAAAGTACAATTATCTTCCTACCTGTTCAAGATCTGCCCTCAGATTACCTGTCCTGCCTCATCTGCTGCCATATCACCTGCTCCGATCTAAGCTACAACCTTATGGAGGTAATTTCTAATGTCTCTGAAATGCTAGGCACATTCTCCCCTTGGATCTCTACCCTTGCTCTTTCCTCTGCCTGAGAGATGTTCGTTCAGCAACCCCCATCCCGAGTCTCCATGTCTCATTTTGAATGTCACTTCTTCATGGAAGCCCTCCCTGATCTCTACTTTCCTGGTTCCCCTTATCCATGGTTATCTTGATCACAATAGCCAGCAATCTTTAACCACTGTGGCACCCTTCTCATTCACCAGGCTATTCATGTTTCATTTTCTTTCACAACACCCCCTTCGAAAATTACACTTCCTCCTTTTACACTTCAGGGTACTGAGATTTAGAGTCAGCAGGTAACGTTCTCAAGGTCACATAGCAATGCATTGCAAAGATTCACCCTAGGTCTTTCTGATTCCTTGTCACCAGCCTTCTCCACTTTTTGCTACTTCCCATCAACCACACCATATTGAAATTGCCTATTTCCTCCTCCTGCTTCCCCATTAGAATTGGAACTACTTGCTTATATGTCATGATATCGCCCATGCTTAGCACAGACTGGGTACCTAGAACAGACCCAATTACACGGTTGAATAAACGCAGTCAGTGTGCTCAGGTGCTGAGATCCATGGCCAGAAAGAGACTGGTGATAGATTTATGCCCAGAGGAGTTTGTACCTGCCTGGTTGCTTGAGGGTTAAAATATAGGATGATGACTCAGAGCTGGAGACAACCTTAGCATTCGCTTTCCAGATGAAGCCCCTGGAGAAGACGCAATCTTCCTGAGATCCCTCTACTGGCTTTTGGCTGAATTAGCTTATGACCTCAGGGCCCTGGTTGCATCCTAACTGATTATCAAAGCAAAGTAAGACCTCAGGTCTTCTGAGATGCAGGATGCTTACTTGCCTTACTACTAAGATGAAGCTTTCAAACTCACCCCATTTCCAAGTCCATGCCAGGTCTTATGCCCACACCCAGACTGGCCCAGTCAACAAATATTTATCGGGCACCTCCGATAAACAAAGGAGGCACCCGTGTGGAAGAAACAGATTCAACAGTCTAGTAGAGAAGAGTGGCATGATACAAGTGTTTACATACATAATTACCTAAACAGATGCAAAGGCACAAAGTAGTGGGGTGAGGAAGTACAGAGTATGTGGGGGCATCTGACAGCCTAGGAGTTCCAGGAAGTTTCTCAGCCAAGACATGGAGGGTGGGTAGAAGTTAGGTAAGCCAAATATCCTGAGACCCTGCTATGGGAGAGGGGAGACATGCTCAGGAAATGGAGAGCAAAGCAGAATGGAAGGAGCAGGAAGGACAAGAGAATTTCCACCCCTGGAGGAGACCCATGGGTGGGCCCAAGTCAGATCCTCCAGGGCCCTGGTGAAACAGTTTGGACTGTTGTCTAAAGACAAACTCCACAGTGGGGAAGGTCACACTGATCCCACCAGGGCTATCTGGGTCCTGTGGTCAAGGTGACACCATCCTTATGGTCAAGGGGAAAGTAGGTCAGGCATGGTGGCTCACGCCTATAATTCCAGCACTTCGGGAAGCCAAGGCAGATCACTTGATATCAGGAGTTTGAGACCATCCTGGCCAACATGGTGAAACCTCGTCTCTACTAAAATACAAAAATTAGCCGGGCGTGGTGGCGTGGGCCTGTAATCCCAGCTACTCAGGGGGCTGAGGCAGGAGAATCGCTTGAACCCAGGAGGCAGATGTTGCAGTGAGCCAAGACTGAGCCACTGCACTCCTTGCTGGGTGACAGAGCGAGAGTCCATCTAAAAAAAAAGGGGGTGGGGGTGGGGGCAAAGTCATGGTGCTGAATGTTAGGACACCGGATTTTCTTTTTTTTTTTTTTGAGACAGAGTCGGAGTCTCTCTCTGTCGCCCATGCTAGAGTGCAGTGGCACAATCTTGGCTCACTGCAGCCTCCTCCTCCCGGGTTCAAGTGATTCTCCTGCCTCGGCCTCCCGAGTAACTGGGATTACAGACACCTGCCACCATGGCCAGCTAATTTTTGTATTTTTAGTAAAGATGGGGTTTCGTCATGTTGGTCGGGCTGGTCTCAAACTCCTGACCTCAGGTGATCCACCTGCCTCAGCCCCCCAAAGTGCTAGGATTACAGGTATGACTGGACACTGGATTTTCTACACTGCCATTATCTCCCTCCAGGCCTCAGTATCCTGCCTGTAGTATGGGTCAATAAGTCCAGACCAGGTAATGTTAAGGTCTTTCCAGCTGGGACAAAACAGTAATAATAAGAATAGTAGGCTGGGCGCAGTGGCTTACACCTGTAATCCCAGCACTTTGGGAGGCTGAGGTGGGCAGATCACAAGTTCAGGAGTTCGAGACCAGCCTGACCAACACAGTGAAAACCCGTCTCTACTAAAAATACAAAAATTAGACTGGCATGGTGGCGCACACCTGTAATCCCAGCTACTTGGGAGGCTGAGGCAGAATTGCTTGAACCCAGGAAGTGGAGATTGCAGTGAGCCGAGATCGTGCCATTGCACTCCTGCCTGGGTGACAGAGTGAGACTCCATTAAAAAAAAAAAAAGTTTCAATGAAGAATAGTAAGGCCAAGTGCAGTGGCTCACACCTGTAATCCCAGCACTTTGGGAGGCTGAGGCAGGATTATCACTTGATCCTAGGAGTTTGAAGCCAACCTGGGCAACGTAGCAAGACCCTATCCCTACAAAAAATACAAAAATTAGCAATGCATGGTGGTGTGCCTGTAGTTCCAGCTACTCAAGAGGCTGAGGTGGGAGGATTACTTGAGCCCAGGCAGTCAAGGCCGCAATGAGCTATGATCATACCACTGCACTCCAGCCTGGGTGATACAGTAAGACCGTGACTCAAAATAACAAGCAAACAAAAAGAATAATAACGCTAGCATTTGTAGCGTGTTTTCTGTGTACCTAGTACTGTGCAAAACACTTCTCATTGAATCTTCATGACAACCACATGAAGAGGTAACTATGATTATGCACATTTGACAGATGAGAAAAAAGACTGAGGAATTAAGTAAATAGTGTGAGGTCCCCCAGCAAAACAGTGAAAGAGCTGGGATTCAAGCCCGAGTCTGCTCTGACATCCAGCCTGACTCATCTGCCATCTCTTACTGCTAAGATACTTTAGGAAGTTTCAAAACCTGAAAAATCCATGATGGCTTGTGCCAGTTTAACATGTTTTAAGGCTGTTTCAGCTGCTTTGAACTTTTGATGAGGTGCCCTGTGTGACTCTGGACAGCTCCCAGATGAAGCACTGAGGAAGCATTCTCCGAGGTGCTGGGGCCTCCTCGAGATCTAACAGCAATGTGGCATGATGAACGCAGAGCGGACAGAAACCACATCTTTGCGCCCCAGCCTCGTGAACCCTCACCAGGTCTACTCAGGCCAGACAGGGATCCTGAGGTTGTTTTTCCAGGAGCCTGGCAGGGCCCTCTCTCTCTCCCTAACAAACCAGGCTGTCATTCCCCTCACCTTGCAAATAATCTCCCTCCCAGGCACCGAGACTGCTGCCTTCTGCAGCATAAATGTGAACACTGTTGTGGAATGCCTGCCACACTCCCGTGGGCTTTTGCCAGAGGGCCTCCCGCCAGTAATCTGCCCTTCAGAAACTGGCCTTGGATTTCTCAGTCTCCATGTGTGACCTTGGTGGTGAGAGGTTTGGGAGTCTAAATGCAAGGAAATCAAAGATCAGAGCCGTGAGAGTTACCAGAGTCCAGAGAACAATCTGGGTGGAAAGACTACTAATGTCACGTGAGTGGACAGCCTCATTTTACAGGTGAAAAAGCTGAGGTCCAGACAGGAGACAGACAGTACGCAGAGGACACAGACATGCAGGAATAGGTTGAGACAGCAGGTCAAGTTCATTTCCAGGGAAGCTTTATGGCATTGGGACTGCTCAATGTTCTTTCCTCCTCTTTGGGTAAAGCATCCCATCTCTTTTTGGAATTTTCTCTCTTTTAAAAAATTTATTTTTGGCCAGGCATGGTGGCTCACACTTGTAATCCCAGCACTTTGGGAGGCCAAGATGGGTGGATCATTTGAGGCCAGGAGTTTGAGATCAGCCTGGCCAACATGCCAAAACCCTATCTCTACTACTAAAAATACAAAAATTAGCTGGGTGTGTTAGTGCACACCTGTAATCCCAGCTACTCGGGAGGCTGAGGCACAAGAATCACTTGAACCCAGGTGGCAGAGGTTGCAGTGGGCTGAGATTGTACCACTGCACTCTAGTCTGGGTGACACAGCGAGACCTTGTCTTAAATATATATACGTGTGTGTGTGTATATATATATATATGTGTGTGTGTGTGTGTATGTGTATATATATACTTTATTTTTAAATTTAAAAAAAAGTTTTTCAGTAGAGTCAGGGTCTCACCATGTGGCCCAGGTTGGTCTTGAACTCCTGGACTCAAGTGATGCTCCTGCCTTGGCCTCCTAAAGTGCTGGGATTACAAGCAAATGTCACCAGGCCCAACCTGGAATTTTCTCTTACCCATTGTGGGTGGTCTTTGTAGGCCCAAAGAAGTGCCTTCCCTCTTCTAGCCACAGAGATGTCCAGAAGAGATGGCACAGACTCTTTCTCTCAGAACTTTGAATCTTTTTGTTGTTGTTGTTGTTGTTTGGTTTTTGGTTTTTGGTTTTGTTTCGTTTTGTGTTTTTTTGAGATGGAGTCTCGGCCTGTCTCCAGGCTGGAGTGCAGTGGCACGATCTCGGCTCATTGCAACCTCCACCTCCCAGGTTCAAGTGATTCTCATGCCTCAGCCTCCCAAATAGCTGGGACTACAGGTGCATGCCACTATGCCCAGCTAAGTTTTGTATTTTTAGTAGAGACGGGGTTTCACCATGTTGGCCAGGATGGTCTCGATCTCTTGACTGTGTGATCTGACTGCCTTGGCCTCCTAAAGTGCTGGGATTACAGGCGTGAACCACTGCACCCGGCCAGACTTTGACTCTTACTTAACTGGAATGACCCTGAACAGAGCACATCTCTTCTGGTGCCTGTCCCTGGAGTGACTGAGTCATCCAGCTCTCTAAACACTTGGCGTTGCCTGGGTCAAACCTGTCTCTACCCTGGCTTCCCTATCTCCATCAGTTCTAGAGCTCTCCAACACCCTTCTAGAAAATTCCTTTAAATTAGCCAGTAGGAGTTTCTGTTTCTTGCAACTAAAAAGCCATGAAGGATGAAGCATGCTTTAAATTTTCCCCACAATTTCATGCTGTCTTGCTCTGAGGCAACAACCTTTAAAAAAAAAATGGCACAGAGACAGAAACACTGCAAGTCATAACAGGGTATACATACAACCAAACCCTGGGTAGTTGCATCTTTTCAGTCAATGGCTGCATATTTTGTTCTTTCACTATCTAATTTGGGGATAGTTTGTACTGGAGATCAGCCCCCACTCGCAACACAGCTGATAGGGTGGTCTACACACTATAGTGTCTCCACTCTTACTGTCTCGAAGTATCAAACCCAAATAAACTCTGTGCAGTTTAAACACAATTCTCAGATTTTTTTAAAAACTGCCTTTTTTTTTTTTTTTTTTTTTTCTGAGACAGAGTCTCGCTCTATCACCAAGTTGGAATGCAGTGGCGCGATCTTGGCTCACTGCAACCTCCGCCTCCGGGGTTCAAGCGATTCTCTTGCCTCAGCCTCCTAAGTAGCTGGGATTACAGGCGCCCACCACCATGCCCGGCTAATTTTTGTATTTTTACTAGAGATGGGGTTTCATCATGTTGGCCAGGCTGGTCTCCAACTCCTGACGTCAGATGATCCACCCGCCTTGGTCTCCGAAAGTGCTGGAATTACAGACGTGAGCCACCAGGCCCGACCAAAACTGTCATTTAAGAAATTACTATTTTATGAAAGGTTTTGTGCTAAGGATTTTATATACCATCTAATCATGTGAACAATTCTACAATTCTACAGATGGTGCATTACTATCAGCTTAATTGCATTAATGAGAAAACTGGCTCTCCAAATTGGGAAACGGGCAGTTGTAAATGAATGTCAAGGTCACATAGCTCACAGTGGTGGTCTTTAGGTATAATCCCAGCTCGATCTGATTCCAGAGTCCTTGCTGTAAAACCTTAGGCTGAATTGCCTGGAAATGACTCAGTGGTGCCCCAGTCAGGTGGTTCTCTATTCAGAGAATGCCCCACCATAAGATAGTTGAGTATCAGAATCTCCAGGGAAATTGTAATTTGAAATGCATATTTAATATGATGTTATAACTTTATATTTGGAAAGTGAAAAGTAGGCTGGGAGCAGTGGCTCACACCTGTAGTCCCAACACTTTTGGAGGCCAAGGCGGGCTGATCACTTGAGGTCAGGAGTTCAAGACCAGCCTGGCCAACATGGCAAAACCCTATCTCTATCAAAAGTACAAAAAAATTAGCCAGGTGTGATGGCACATGCCTGTAGTCCCAGCTATTCGGGTGGCTGTGGCACGAGAATCACTTGAACCCAGGAGGTGGAGGTTGTAGTGAGCCCATCATGCCACTGCACTCCAGCCTGGGTGACAGAGCAAGACTCTGTCTCAAAAAGTAAATAAATAAAGTAAAACATAAAGACAATCCCAATGTTTTTATTTTTATTTTTATTTTTTATTTATTTTTTTAAGACGGAGTTTCGCTCTTTCGCCCAGGCTGGAGTGCAGTGGCGCGATCTCAGCTCACTGCAACCTCTGCCTTCCGGTTTCAAGCAATTCTCCTGCCTCAGCCTCCCGAGTAGCTGGGACTACAGGTGCCCGCCACCATGCCTGGCTAATTTTTGTATTTTTAGTAGAGACGGGGTTTCACTATGTTGGCCAGGCTGGTCTCGAACTCCTGACCTCATGATCCACCCGCCTCAGCCTCCCAAAGTGCCAGGATAACAGGCATGAGCCACTGCGCCCGGCCCCCCAATGTTTTCAATACAAACCAGGCCACCTTTGAGAGTGCAAGTGGCTCCTGCAGTTGATTAGGTCTAGGTGTTCCCAGGCAAACTGGGTTGTATGATCACCTTTCCACAGAAGAGAAAACAGGTGCAAGTAGGCGAAGATGGCATAGCCAGCAAGTGGTAGAGTAGGTATCAGAATCCTGAAATAAAATAACACCCAACATTCCCCTGTGACTTTTCTGAGAGCCCGAGTTCTTCCAACCCTTTAAAACTCTGATCAAAACTAGCTTCTGCCAGGAAGCCCTTCCCAACTAACTCCAGCTCCTTCTGCATCTTTGTCTTCTGACAGCCACCTTGCACTGTACTTGATGAATTTTCTGTTGAATTATAGACTGTGGTTTTTCATGTGTGTGTGCACATGTGTAAACAGGCAGTCCTTGCTTTGTATGGTTCTATCTTTTTTTCTTTTTTTCTCAATGTGATAGTATATCTCATGTTAACTGAGACCTCACCTTGGTTACCATGGAACCATGAAAAATGAGGACACGGTTCTGACACAAATGAGTTTCCATGAATACAGTGCCTTACAAAGTGAGGAGAGCCTGTTTTCTGGTTTTCTTTTTCTTATTTATTTATTTATTTATTTTGAGACAGGGTCTCACTCTGTCATCCAGGCTGGAGTACAGTGGCACAATCATGTCTCACTGCAGCCTGGACCTCCCAGGCTCAAGCAATCCTCCCACCTCAGCCTCCAGAGTAGCTATCACTACAGGCGAGTGCTACTTACCACACCTGGCTACTTTCTAAATTTTTTGTAGAGACGGGGGTCTCCCTGTGTTGCTCAGGCTGGCCTCGAACTCCTGGGTTCAAGCAATCTTCCTGCATTGGCCCCTCAGACTGCTGGGGTTACAGGTGTGAGCCGCCATACCTCACTTGTTTTTCTCTTATGATGGTATATTAGTTTCCTAGGATTGCCAAAACAGATTATGATGAATTGTGTGGCTTATAACAATAAAACTTTATTGTCATGGTTCTAGAGACTAGAAATATAAAATTAAGGTGTCAGCAGGGCTGTGCTCCCTCTGAAGATTCTAGAGGAAGGTCATTCCCTGCCTTTCCCAGCTTCTAGTAGATGCTGGCATTCCTTGGCTTTCCTTGGCATGTAGATGCATCTCTACAATCTCTGCCTCTGACTTCACATGGCCTCCTCCCCTGCATGTATGTATCTCAGTAAGTCCTTGATTTTTTTTTTTCTTTTTTGAGACATAGTCTCACTCTGTTACCTGGGCTATAGTGCAGTGGTGTGACTTCAGCTCACTGCAACCTCCACCTCCCGGGTTCAAGCGGAATTCTCACGTGTCAGGCTCCCAAGTAGCTGGGACCACAGATGCATGCTACCATGCCCAGCTAATTTTTGTATTTTCAGTATAGACAGGGATTCACTACGTTGGCCAGGCTGGTCTCGAGCTCCTGACCTCAAGCAATCCACCTGCCTCAGTCTCCCGAAGTGCTGGAATTAAAGGCGTGAGCCACCTCGCCCAGCCTGGATTTAAGGATTTAAATCAGTCATTGGATTTAAGGTCCACCCTAATTCAATATGATCTCATCTTAACTAACTAATTACATCTGCAAAGACTCTATTTCCAAACAAGGTCACATTCTGAAGTTCCTGGTGGACATGAACTTGGAGGATCACTATTCAGACCACTACAGGTGGATAAGAACCTCCTGGGCTGGATTTATAGCATAAATCAACTCCACTCCCAGTGCTAAGCTAGCAAGTACACACAGCAGGCACTCAACAATCCAGGTAAGACCCATTCACAGGGGTGGATCTGAATGAGGGCAATGAGCTCCGTTCACTGGAAGCCAGTTTTATTTTCTCCTTCCAGCCCTCTGTACAGCCAACCACTCCCAAGCCCATTTCCTTCCCTTTTTTGACATGGCTTTCTCTTCCTGCTCCCCACCCACCCTTGCTGCCTCTTCTCTCTCTTCCTCCCACTTTCCCGCCTTGAATGACAGTTTAGGGGAAGCCGTATGTGTATGCATGTGTGTGTGCGTGGGCATGCATTCTGGAAGCAAGGAAGCCCCTCCTCACTTCGAGCACCTTCACCCATCCAAGCATGTCATTATTCTCTGCTTTTAGGGTGCAAGGCCGTTAGGGTTCCTCTGAAAGTTGAACTAAATTCTCAACCCTTAGTCAAATGTCCTCTCTTAGCCACATACCCTTCAGATTGTTTTCTTCCAGAAGTCCCAGGCGAAAAGGTTCCTCATTGCTAGCACTGCCTGTGCCTTCCTCTTTTTAGTTTCTGGATGTCAGTTCACTTTTTTGGTGAAAAATTAACAATATGTTGTCACTTCATGAACACTATGCGCCAAGCAGTGTGCCAAGCCCTTCACACACATTATCTTGCCCATTCTTTATGTGTTTCTCATTGTACTGAGGACAATACTGAGGGCTTAAGCAACAAGGTGGTTTGTCAAAAGTCATGCAGCTGACTGAAGGTGGAGTCAGAATTCGAACCTACGTTCATCAGATTCCAGAGTGCATTCTCTCCACCACAGTATAGGGTTGTGAAAGCAACCCTTGGGAACATTATTCCTTTAGACGGCTTCCCAGCCAAGCTTCCTGAAAACACATAAGACCATTGAGTACTAACTGCTGTTTTCTTTAAGGAGTTAAGGTTAACAGACTCTTTACACTTCCCTTCTCCTCTGAAATCACTGGGGTGGGAGTAGGGTTGCTGCTAAAAGGGAACTCATTGACAACCTGCAGATTTTTATACAAAATCCCCTTGGAACTGGTTTTTCTCATAGCAGTTGCTTTGAGTTTCTGAGTGCAATAACTTAAGGTCTAAAATGAAAACTCCTCAAAATTTCAAAATACTCCTCCTTGTTGGCAGATTTCCATTAAACTTGATTCAGCATTTTCAGTCAGGGAACAAGTCACAAGATATCTCCAAATCAGAGGCAACTAACAGACACTCTAATCATGGTAAACTTCTCGCAGTTTTATGAACAAACCATTCTCTCCTGCCTCTTTGTACCTTTTCCTTCTGCCTGACACCTCTCTCTGAACCCAACTATTTGCCAGTGGCACAGTTTTGAGGGAGGCATTTAGCCATCCTGGCTCTGCCCTGGAGGAGTCCTTATCTGAACCCTAAAGCAGCCCTTGATGTCTCACTCTTAGGGAAGCCTGGGAAGGAGAAGGTTGTTAAAATCTGGGCCCTGCCCCAAATCTACTATGTCAGAATCTCTAGGGTGGATCCTGGGGAAGATGCATCTCAACAAGTTCTCCAGGCGCTTGGGAAGATGTCCTGGACCACGGTTCCAAGCGTTGAATCGTTACTTCATCTTCACAATTTTTATCTTGTACTTTTAAAAAATTAACAAACACTGATGTGGAGCTTACTGTGTTCCAGGCACTCATGCAGTGATCATAGCAACCCTAGTGAGGAAGACACCGTTATCATCCCCGTGCTGCAGACAAGGAAACAGGGGCACCAAGAGGTTAAGGAACTGGTCCCGCCGGGCGCGGTGGCTCCCGCCTGTAATCCCAGCACTTCGGGAGGCCGAGGCGGGCAGATCACGAGGTCAGGAGATCGAGACCATCCTGGCCAACGTGGTGAAACCCCGTCTCTACTAAAAATACAAAAAATTAGCCGGGTGTGGTGGTGGGCGCCTGTAGTCCCAGCTACTCGGGAGGCTGAGGCAGGAGAACGACGTGAACCCGGGAGGCGGAGCTTGCAGTGAGCGGAGATCGCGCCTCTGCACTCCGGCCTGGGCGACACAGCGAGACTCTGTCTCAAAAAAAAAAAAAAAAAAAAAAAAAGAAATTGGTCCGAAGCCACCCATCAAGTAAGCAGCAGAACTGGCTCCTGCCTGCTGCACTCTCCTACTTCTTTATATATGTGGATTTTTTTTTTTTCATTTAAATAATTGATCTGAATTTCATGTAAAATCTATGAGGGCAGAGATTTTCAGCTGTTTGTTCACTGCTGGATACCAATGGGCTAGAACAATGCCAGGTGGAGTAACAGTCAATATATATTTGTTAAGTGAATAAATGCATAGAGAAAATCTCAACCCGGAATTAAGGTGTTGGTTATATTTTTTCCTTATATTCACTAAAATTACACAGATATAATTATTACCATAAAAAGTCTATGTAGGCAGGGCGCAGTGGCTCACGCCTGTAATCCCAGCACTTTGGGAGGCTGAGGCTGGCAGATCATTTGAGGTCAGGAGTTTGAAACCAGCCTGGCCAACATAGTGAAACCCCGTCTCCACTAAACATTCAAAAATTAGCCGGCCATGGTGGCGCGTGCCTGTAATACCAGCTACTTGAGAGGTTGAGGCATGAGAATCGCTTGATCTCAGAGGTGGAGGTTGCAGTGAGCCAAGATCACACCACTGCACTCCAGCCTGGGTGACAGAGTAAGACTCTGCCTCAAAAAAAAAAAAAAAAAAAAAAAAAATTCTGTGTATCACCTTAAGTCCTGTCCCATTTCCATACTGGTATCTATACCCTAGTTTGGGAAGCCCTAAGCTCCAGCTTACTTCTATCATTATACTGACAACAGTAAACTGTAATTTATGTTCCAGACTGTAAGCTCCCAAGAACAGGGACTCGATTTACCCATCTTTGTGTCCCTGTGGTTGAGGGTAAAGGCCAACAGTGCCATTCTCCATTCTTGCTAGAAAGAACTGGTTATAGATTTGATGGTTCCTTCAAATCCTTTGAGATATGAAAGAAAATGATAGGATTCAATGGATGGCAAGAACAACAAGAGGAAGGAGGCCTGGAGCCCACTAAAGTGAGGACTTCCAGGTTTGAGCTGATGAGCATCAGGACACCTGCACTCTACTTCTGGCTGATTCTTCATGTCCTGGAGACAGTCTACTACTTTGAACTGGTGGCCTTTCTCAGGCTGTGAATTCCTTGAGATAAACATCATGTCTTTCTTGTTATTCACCAGCTTATCTGCAGAACCTGCTTAGTAACCAGCACACAGAAGATGCTCAGTAAAAAAATGTGGGTTGAATGAATACATGAGGGAAAAATTGTTAAATATGTTCTGATTAGGAAAGTACAGCATGCTTTCTCCCTCATTTTCTTCTGTTTCCACAGTCTCCTAAGGCTCTAATATTTCCATAAAATATGGGTTTGTGGAAGGCAATTTGGTTGGAAGGGTTGATTTAAAGTTGTACGGGAGGCCAGGCATGGTCGCTCACTCCTGTAATCCAAACACTTTGGGAGGCCAAGGCAGGTGGATCATGAGGTCAAGAGATCGAGACCATCTTGGCCAACATGATGAAACCCCGTCTCTACTAAAAATACAAAAATTAGCTGGGCTTGGTGGTGCACGCCTGTAGTCCCAGCTACTTGGGAGGCTGAGGCAGGAGAATCGCTTGAACCCAGAAGGTGGAAGTTGCAGTGAGGCAAGGTCGAATCACTGCACTCCAGCCTGGCGACAGAGCGAGACTCTGTCTCAAAAAATATATATAAAATAAAGTTGTATGGGAAAAGCATTATACACAAGCTGGAAAAATGACAATAAGACACATAAAGGAAAAGGGACTGTGGAACTTTCCCTGGGGAAGAGTATATGTCCAGTCCCACCCCAGATATCAGCCTCCAGCCCCCTGGTTGTCAAACTCTGGGACTGGTGCAGTGACCTCACCAGAAGGCATGAGCTCCAGCGAATTATTCAGAATATTGGTTCTGCTTCGGATGAGATGCCAGTGAGAATATCACCAGCTAACTGCAGGCAGGGAGGAAGTCAATGTTAATTAAACTTTGTTTCCTTGTACACAGCAGCCAACCGCAAGGTACACAGGAAATATACAGGCAGAAGTTGCCAAGAGCAACTGCAGATGAAAACTAGTAATAAAATCAGATACCACTCCAAAAAGAGATACTGGAGAAGAACGAAACTAGAGCTATACGGAATTGTGCCTGAGATGGCACACACGCTTATGATGTATCAGGTCACTACCATCCTAACATATCAAACTGAAAATGTCACCCCCATCTGGAGAGTGGGACACGTTTTATTGAAAAAATGTTTTCTCTTGTTTGTTTATATGCTCTGCACTAGTGGCTGGTTCAGTAATACATCTGTAAGGGCCTTTTTTAAAATAAGTGAATAATAAATTAGGAAAAAAAAAAGACTGTGGCTCCTATCTTGGGCACTTCTTGCTTTCTGCCTCCCATCAGTCATCCCAGGGGACGCCAGCTGCCACTTTGATGGCTGCACTTTGGAGAGGCCCACGGAGGAGGAACCAATGTCTCCAGCCAACAGTCAGCGAAGACCTGAGAAGACCTGAGGCCTTTCCAAAGCCGTGTGAGTGACGCTGGGAGGGAATGCTCCCAGAGTCCAGCCTTGAGAAGACCGCAGCTTTGACAGAGAGCTTGAATGCAGGCTCCAGAGAGACCAGGAGCAGAACCACCAACTAGGCTGAGCTAGGATTCCTGTCTCATAGAAGGTATGAGATAATTAGTGTTTATTGTTTTCGCTTGCTAACTTTTGGGGTAATTTGTCACACAGCAATAGATAATTAGTAATCATTTTAAAAAATTACTCTGGGGCTGGGCACAGTAGCTTATACCTGTAATCCCAATACTTTAGGAGGTCAAGGTGAGAGGATTGCTTGCGTTCAAGAGTTAGAGACCAGCCTGGGCAACATAGCCAGATCCCATCTCTACAAAAAATTTTAAAAATTAGCTGGGCCTTCAGCCAGCCGCAGTGGCTCATGCCTGTAATTCCAGCACTTTGGGAGGCCGAGGTGGGCAGATCACCTGAGGTCAGGAGTTTGAGACTAGCCTGACCAACATGGTGAAACCCCGTCTCCACTAAAAAAAAATACAAATATTATCCGGGCATGGTGGCACGCTTCTATAATCCCAGCTACTCAGGAGGCTGGGGCAGGAAAATCGCTTGAACCCAGGAGGCGGAGGTTGCAGTGAGCCGAGATCACACCACTGCGCTCCAGCCTGGGCGAGAGAGTGAGACTCTGTCTCAAAAAAAAAAAAAAAAAAAAATTAGCTGGGCCTGGTGGTGCATGCCTGTGGTCCCAGTTTCTCGAGTGGCTGAGGTGGGAGAATCATCTGAGCTTGGAATGTCAAGGCTGTAGTGAATCTTGATCATGGATCACTGTACTCCAGCCTGGGCAAACACAGAGTCTCTGAGACCCTGTCTCAAAATAAATAAATAAATAACTCCATAGAGATAGTCATTAGCTTTGTTCACCAAATATTTCCAGTTCTCCCTCCTCCTGGGAAGATGGTAGAATTAACTTCCCTGCCCCCTCTGTTAGGTGTGGCCTTCTTATGTGCCTTGGCCAGTGAAATGTGAGTGGAAGTGAGATATGACACTTTCAGGGAAAAGTTTTTCTGTGCAAGTCACTTTGGATGTGTCTCTTTGTTCCTGTATGGCAATCTTGGAAGCATAGGGATAAAGCTTTTTCGTCTGGGCTCCTGGGTGAGCATGACACAGAACAGAACCACCCAGTGAACCCAGGAGGATCATACAGTGTAAGGACTAAGCCTTTGTTGAGGTCGGGCACTGTGGCTCAAGCCTGTAATCCCAGCACTTTGGAAGGCCAAGGTGGGAGGATCACCTGAGGTCAGAAGTTCAAGACCAGCCTGGCCAACATGGTGAAATGCCACCTCTACAAAAAATTCAAAAATTAGCTGGGCGTGGTGGCACATGCCTGCAGTCCTAGCTACTCAGGAGGCTGAGGCAGGAGAATCGCTTGAACCCAGGAGGCAGAGATTGCAGTGAACTGAGACTGCGCTACTGCACTCCAGCCTGGGCAACAGAGTGACCCCACCTCCAAAAAATTAAAAATAATAATAATAATAATAAGCCTTCATTGTTGTAAGTCACTGAGACTTTGGAGTTGTTTGTTACTACTAGCTTACTTTGACTCATATAAACCACAGTGTCTCTTTGACAATTATAATTTAACTCCAAATGTAATTCAATCAAACCTGCAGCTAATCAACAGACCACATTACCATTTTGTTCACCTGAGTTATTAGTATTTGCATCTGAACCAAGATTTACTATGGTCACTTAATAGGGATATCCACAAAGATCATCATTTTATTATAGTCACCTTTGTAAGAATTCATTGGAGAAACCTCCATCTCAGTGCCAAGATAACTCTTCTCTTTGGAACCAGAGATTCTAACCTTACTTTTATTTATTTATTTACTCATTCATTCATTTTGAAACGGAGTCTCACTCACTCTGTTGCCAAGGCTGGAGTGCAGTGGCGCGATCTTGGCTCACCGCAACCTCCACCTCCCTGGTTCAAGCGATTCTCCTGCCTCAGCCTCCCAAGTAGCTGGGTTTAAAGGGGCACCAACATGCTGGGCTAATTTTTTTATTTTTAGTAGAGATGGGATTTTACCACATTGGGCAGGCTGATCTCCAACTCCTGATCTCAAGTGATCTGCCCACCTCCGCCTCCCAAAGTGCTGGAATTACAGATGCAAGCCACCACGCCTGGCCTATAACCTTACTTTTAATATGTTTATTTTATTTTAAGCTCTGAGGACATTAGGAGCAAATAAATGAAGAAATTTCCCTTTTTGCCCTGGCTGGTAGGAAGCTCCAAGTCAAACTACAGCTCCAAGTCTATCTACAGCAAGCTCATAAGATTGTATGGCGCTTATTTTTAGTACTAACCTTGTCCTGGCTTCATTCTATTTTTCTTTTTTTAATTTTTGTTATCCTGATTTCTTTACTTATTTTTTCTCTTGTTGAAATATATACCCATGAGGAACCTCACATCCATTTTCAAATGAGGAAAGAACATTAAAACACAGGCAGCATAACTTGTAAACATCAGTGACAGAACAAGCTCAAGCATTAGCATCAGAAAATATCTGGGCTTCATCTGAGTTTGACTACGTAGTAGCTGTGTAACTTTGTAAGAATCATTGTGTCTCAGTTTCTTCCTTTATAGAAGTCAGGGTGAGAGGCTAATAATATCTCCCTTGAAACTTTGTGTTGAAGATTATACTGGGGAAAGTACTTGGCCCTTCATAAGAGCTCTTACCAAATTTTAGTTCTTTCCTTCCTCAACCCCAAATCCCTTGAGTAGCTATTTGCTCTTGGCCTTGCTCAATCATCTTCCCGGACAGTATGCAATGCACCCTGGTGAGCTCAGAAACATCCCCTGCTGAGGAAATGGATTTCAGCTGCATCAGGAGAAACTTAGGTCAGAAAAAAGATGGGGAAAAAAAGGACTGGATAAGAGAAAATTACGTCTGGCCAGTGCCTACTACAATCCTTAGCATAAATGAGCTCTTGCAATCGCAGTGGGAACAAGCAGGGAGAAACTCCGGTTTCTGGTAGACACTGGTAGACGCTGCAGTGTGCCACAGAGGCCATGGGGCTGCCTCTGAGAGGCATCCTAAAGGGGAACCTCTTCAGTGTGGTCCTGCTGGAAAGCAGGAGATAGGTGATTCCAGGTCACATTTTAAAATAGTATTCATATATGTAATTCTGTGTGATGCATAAGGTGTCAAGCAGGGTTTTCCAATCTCACTCAGCACTACTGACATTTTGGGCTGGATAGCTCTCTGTTGTAGGGACCATTCTGTGTCTTTTTTTTCTTTTTCCGAGATGGAGTCTCGCTCTGTCCATGGGCTGGAGTGCAATGGCATCGTCTCAGCTCACTGCAACCTCTGCCTCCCGGGTTCAAGCAATTCTCCTGCCTCAGCTTCCTGGGTAGTTAGGATTACAAGTGTGTGCCACCTCGCCCAGCTAATTTTTGTATATTTAGTAGAGACGGGGTTTCACCATGTTGGCCAGGCTGGTGTCGAACTCCTGACCTTGTGATCTGCCCGCCTCAGCCTCCCAAAGTGCTGGGATTACAGGCGTAAGCCACCGCGCCTGGCCACCTGTTCTATGTCTTATTGGATGTTTCTGTATCTCTGGCCTTTGCCCACCAGATCCCAGTAGCTCTCCCATCCCAGGTCATGACAATTAATAATGCCTCCTGGCATTGCCAAATGTCCCTTGGGAGGCCAAATTGTCCCCTCTCCTCCTGTGTGTACCATGATGTAAAGTAACAAAGCATTGTGGCATGGTTCACTATTTATTAAAGCATCCACAGAGTGTGGAGAGAGAAAAATGCTTATGACCTGGGCTTGCTCCTTAAGCAACTCATGACTCATGCAGCAGTAGGGGAGACGAAGTGTCCACATATAATTGCCTTTAAGTGTGGCCAGCGCAGCAATAGAGAAATGAGTGAGGAAGGAAGTACAACCTGAGCTCAGCAGGGGAGAGGACAGCTCTTCTCAAAGTAGAGAGGAGGGGGACTCTTCAGTAGAGCCTGGATCTGAAACCACTGACTGCCCTCCCCAAAGTGGGCCCACTCCCTCCTTGGTTGCAATTCTTTTTTCAGCACCCTGTGTGTTTTCTTCACAGGAAGTTCTATTATTTATTTGAGACAGAGTCTCATTCTGTCACCCAGGCTGGAGTACAGTGGTGCTATCTCGGTCCACTGCAACCTTTGACTCCGCGGTTCAAGCGATTCTCGCTCCTCAGCCTCCCAAGTAGCTGGGATTACAGGCACGCCCCCACGCCAGGCTAATATTTGTACTTTTAATAGGGACAGGATTTCACTATATTGGCCAGGCTGGTCTTGAACTCCTGGCCTCAATTGATCTTCCCACCTCGACCTCCCAAAGTGCTGGGATTATAGGCATGAGCCACTGCACCTGGCCAGCAAGGTCTATAATCTAAAACAAACTTTTTTTTGGTTTCCTCTTTTTTTTTTTTTAAGATAGAATCTCACTGTGTTGCCCAGGCTGGAGTGCAGTGGCATGATTTCAGCTCACTGCAACCGCTGCCTCCCAGGTTCAAGTGATTCTCCTGCCTCAGCTTCCTGAGTAGCTGGGATTATAGGCGTGCACCACCATACCTGGCTACTTTTTTTTTTTTTTTTTTTTTTTGGTAAGCATTCAACAAATGTCAGTTTTAATAGGACTTAACATATAGCATTTTTTATTCTCAATCCACAATTATACATATTATACAGCATATATATGCGGCCTAGGGGTTACATATGTATTTTTAAATGTTTTGTTACTTAAAGGATTGAGTATCAGTTTCCTACACAATAGAAACTGGGCATGCCAGTACACAGGCAATCCATGAAGCACTGTTCACACGTCTTGATTTTCAAAATAACCTTACAAGGTAAAATAGTAATATGCCCAATTGGTAGATAAGCAAACTGTATCTAGTGGCAAGTATTCATGAGTAAAAAGAATAGAGCACTCCTGACTTCAAGTCCGGTACTCTTTCCATTTACCGCCTCCCTCCTGAGTAGCTGTTAAGGGACATCTATCATATATATGTATATATATATATATATATATATATATATATATATATATATATTTATACTTTAAGTTCTAGGGTACATGTGCACAATGTGCAGGTTTGTTACATATGTATACATGTGCCATGTTGGTGTGCTGCCCCCATTAACTCGTCATTTACATTAGGTATATCTCCTAATGCTATCCCTCCCCCCTCCCCCCACCCCACAACAGGCCCCGGTGTGTGATGTTCCCCTTCCTGTGTCCATGTGTTCTCATTGTTCAATTCCCACCTATGAGTGAGAACATGCGGTGTTTGGTTTTTTGTCCTTGCGATAGTTTGCTGAGAATGATGGTTTCCAGCTTCACCCATATCCCTACAAAGGACATGAATGCATCATTTTTATGGCTGCATAGTATTCCATGGTGTATATGTGCCACATTTTCTTAGTCCAGTCTATCATTTTTGGACATTTGTGTTGGTTCCAAGTCTTTGCTATTGTGAATAGTGCCGCAATAAACATACATGTGCATGTGTCTTTATAGCAGCATGATTTATATTCCTTTGGGTATATATCCAGTAATGGGATGGCTGGATCAAATGGTATTTCTAGTTCTAGATCCCTGAGGAATCGCGACACTGACTTCCACAGTGGTCGAACTAGTTTACAGTCCCACCAACAGTGTAAAAGTGTTCCTATTTCTCCACATCCTCTCCAGCACCTGTTGTTTCCTGACGTTTTAATGATTGCCATTCTAACTGGTGTGAGATAGTGGTTTTGATTTGCATTTCTCTGATGGCCAGTGATGATGAGCATTTTTTCGTGTGTCTGTTGGCTGCATAAATGTCTTCTTTTGAGAAGTGTCTGTTCATATCCTTTGCCCACTTTTTGCTGGGGTTTTTTTTTTTTTTTTTTTCTTGTAAATTTGTTTGAGTTCTTTGTAGATTCTGGATATTAGCCTTTTGTCAGATGAGTAGATGGCAAAATTTTTCTCCCATTCTGTAGGTTGCCTGTTCACTCTGATGGTAGTTTCTTTTGCTGTGCAGAAGCTCTTTAGTTTAATTAGATCCCATTTGTCAATTTTGGCTTCTGTTGCCATCGCTTTTGGTGTTTTAGACATGAAGTCCTTGCCCATGCCTATGTCCTGAATGGTATTGCCTAAGTTTTCTTCTAGGGTTTTTATGGTATTAGGTCTAACATTTAAGTCATTAATCCGTGTTGAATTAATTTTTGTATAAGGTGTAAGGAAGGGATTCAGTTTCAGCTTTCTACATATGGCTAGCCAGTTTTCCCAGCACCATTTATTAAATAGGGAATCCTTTCCCCATTTCTTGTTTTTGTCAGGTTTGTCAAAGATCAGATGGTTGTAGATGTGTGGTATTATTTCTGAGGGCTCTGTTCTGTTCCATTGGTCTATATCTCTGTTTTGGTATCAGTACCATGCTGTTTTGGTTACTGTAGCCTTGTAGTATAGTTTGAAGTCAGGTAGCATGGTGCCTCCAGCTTTTTTCTTTTGGCTTAGGATTGACTTGGCAATGTGGGCTCTTTTTGGGTTCCATGTGAACTTTAAAGTAGTTTTTTCCAATTCTGTGAAGAAAGGCATTGGTAGCTTGATGGGGATGGCATTGAATCTATAAATTACCTTGGGCAGTAAGTCCATTTTCACAATATTGATTCTTCCTATCCATGAGCATGGAATGTTCTTCCATTTGTTTGTGTCCTCTTTTATTTCGTTGAGCAGTGATTTGCAGTTCTCCTTGAAGAGGTCCTTCCCATCCCTTGTAAGTTGGATTCCTAGGTATTTTATTCTCTTTGAAGCAATTGTGAGTGGGAGTTCACTCATGATTTGGCTCTCTGTTTGTCTGCTATTGGTGTATAAGAATGCTTGTGATTTTTGCACATTGATTTTGTATCCTGAGACTTTGCTGAAGTTGCTTATCAGCTTAAGGAGATTTTGGGCTGAGACGTTGGGGTTTTTTAGATATACGATCATGTCATCTGCAAACAAGGACAATTTGACTTCCTCTTTTCCTAATTGAATACCCTTTATTTCCTTCTCCTGCCTGATTGCCCTGGCCAAAACTTCCAACACTATGTTGAATAGGAGTGGTGAGAGAGGGCATCCCTGTCTTGTGCCAGTTTTCAAAGGGAATGCTTCCAGTTTTGGGCCATTCAGTATGATATTGGCTGTGGGTTTGTCATAAATATCTCTTATTATTTTTAGATACTTCCCATCAATACCTAATTTATTGAGAGTTTTTAGCATGAAGTGTTGTTGAATTTTGTTGAAGACCTTTCTGCATCTATTGAGATAATCATGTGGTTTTTGTCTTTGGTTCTGTTTATATGCTGGATTATGTTTATTGATTTGCCTATGTTGAAGCAGCCTTGCATCCCAGGGATGAAGGCCACTTGATCATGGTGGATAAGCTTTTTGATGTGCTGCTGGATTTGGTTTGCCAGTATTTTATTGAGGATTTTTGCATCAATGTTCATCAGGGATATTGGTCTAAAAATATCTTTTTTTTGTTGTCTCTGCCAGGCTTTGGTATCAGGATGATGCTGGCCTCATAAAATGAATTAGGGAGGATTCCCTCTTTTTCTACTGATTGGAATAGTTTCAGAAGGAATGGTACCAGCTCCTCCTTGTACCTCTGGTAGAATTCGGCTGTGAATTCGTCTGGTCCTGGACTTTTTTTGGTTGTTAAGCTATTAATTATTGCCTCAATTTCAGAGACTGTTATTGGTCTATTAAGAGATTCAAATTCTTCCTAGTTTAGTCTTGGGAGGGTGTATGTGTCCAGGAATTTATCCATTTCTTCTAGATTTTCTAGTTTATTTGAGTAGAACACCTGGCTAATTTTTGTATTTTTAATAGACATGAGGTTTCACCATGTTGGCCAAGCTGGTCTCAAACTCCTGGCCTCAAGTGATCCGCCCGCCTCAGCCTCCCAAAGTGCTGGAACTACACGCGCAAGCCACTGCACCCAGCCTGTTTCTTTATAAATGTATTTGTCTCTTTCCTTCACCAGCCCCTAGTGACAAAGACTACTTTTGTCTTGTCAACTCTGGAATCCCTGGCCTCCAGCATAAGGTAGAACCTACATCAGGGACTCAACAACTATTAAGGGGAGGAATGAAACAAGAAAATAAGGAAAGCAGGGAGGGAGGGAAGGAAAAAGAAAGGGAGGGAGGGAGGGACGAAGGAAGAAAGGAAGGAAGGAAGGAAAGAAGGAAGGAAGGAAGGAAGGGAAACCAGAGATTCCCCAGGCAAGTGAGGTGGGAAGAGCATTCCAGGCAGGCAACTATGTGCAAAGGCTCAGAGGTCAACAGGACTGACTACATAATTTGCAGGGCCCGGTGCAGAGTGAAAATGCAGGCTTCCTTACTCAAATGTTACCAAGAATTTCAAGACAGCTACCACAGAGCATTAAACCAAATGTGGGCTTTTCTGAGAGCGGGGGCCCTTTGTGATTGCACAGGTTACCTGCCCACGAAGCCCTCCTTTGAAGACAAGCATAATGAATGATCATCAGTCGGGTAGAGCTTGCCCCTCTCAATCCACACCTTGGTCAGAAGAGGTAGTCAACGTGACCTCTAGCAACCACACCATGTTTCCTAACAGCTGAAGCCAGTTTCCCAGAAGAGAACAGAGCCCATGTAAGGGTGTTCTTCCAAATTTGATGTTGATATTAAGAAATACCTAAGGACATGTTTTTTCGGTATAGGCTGCACAACACATTGCTTGGTGAAAGCTTGCTAAAACTCTCAGCAAGCCCCAAACAGAGCTGCAGTGTGTGGAGTTCTGGATCAAAGCCTGCCTGCTCAAAGTAGAAAGTACTGAGTTTCTACTAATGAGGCCCATTCAGCGTCTAGTCAAATCTTTCTCTATTCTGTGCCTGGCGAACACGGCAATTTGTTATCAACCCACAGAGTGAGCTGCAGATAAATGCTCTCTGATCCTATCTTTGGTAAAACCTGTAATTTACAGGCTATCTTAGGGGATAACTGTAATTGGAACTTTTACGTTATGTTTTACTTTCAGTTGTGATCACCCACAGCTCCATTTGCTTAGATACATCTAAAGGGCACCTGTACTTGGGTCTAGTTTTGACCTTGTACTTGGTGTGAGTGTGTGTGACTGCATGTGAGTGTGTGTTCATACATACACACATACCCTTTTGTGAAATTCGCACATATATAAATATGAAATGGGTAACTACTTTATTTGCTTTGTTTCTGTTAAGCCTAGAGAAAGCTGGTAATCCCAGAGACACTGGAAATACCATTTCCATATAGAGCCAGTAATCTCATTACTAGGTTTATACCCAAAGGATTATAAATCATTCTACTAAAGACACATGCACGTATATGCTTATCACAGCACTATTTACAATATCAAAGACTTGGAGCCAACCCAAATATCCATCAATGATACACTGGATAAAGAAAACGTGGCACATATATGCCATGGAATACTATGCAGCCATAAAAAAGAATGAGTTCATATCTTTTGCAGGGACATGGATGAAGCTGGAAGCCATCATTTTCAGCAAACTAACACAGGAACAGAAAACCAAACACCACATGTTCTCACTCATAAGTAGGAGCTGAACAATGAGAACGCATGGACAGGGGGAGGGGAAAATCACATACTGGGGCCTGTCGGGGGTGGGGGACAAGGGGAGGGAGGGCATTAGGACAAATACCTAATGCATGTGGGGCTTAAAACTTAGATGATGGGTTGACAGGTGGAGCAAACCACCATGGCACATGTATACCTATGTAACAAAGCTGCATGTTCTGCACATGTATTCCAGAACTTAAAATAAAATTATATATATATAATATATGTATATATTATAATATATGTGTATGTATACATATATTATAATATATGTATATATAATATATAATATATATATATATATGTTAGTTTATAATGGTCTCCTTCAGGAATGGAAAAGAAAAGTAAAGAAAGTTTCATCTACTAGGCATTTTCTTATCATGTTAATCTCTCTCATATACGTGATCTCATGAATTCTTCACAAGAACCTGAGAGATGGCTACTATGACAATTCATTTAATTTTATGTGTCAACTTGACAGGGTCAGGGGATCTCCCGAGAGCTGGCTAAGCATTGTTTCTGGGTGTGTGGGTGAAAGTGTTCCTGGAGGTGATTTGTATCTGAATTTGTAGACTGGGTAAATATCACCCTGTCCAGTGCAGGTGAGCATCACTTAGCCTACTGAAGGCCTGAATAGATCAAGAAGGCAGAAGACAATTGGATTTGCTCCCTCTCTTCCTGGCTGCTGGAGCTCAATTGAACTTCCCCTGCCCTCAGCACGCCTAATTCTCAGAACTCAGGCTAGCATTGGAATCTATACCAAGACTCTCAGACTTTCCAGGGACACCACCATCTTTCCTAGGTCTCCAGCTTGCAGACAGCAGATCGTGGGACTTTCCAGCTGCCATAACCATGTGAGCTCAATCCTCATAATAAATCTCTTTTTAGCAATAGATAGATAGATAGATAGATAGGATAGATAAATATCACCTCAGAATTGTAGTTGAGAAATCTGTAACTCTAAAACCCATACAGGCTGGGCTTGATGGCTCACGCCTGTAATCTCAACACTTTGGGAGGCTAAGGTAGGTAGATCGCTTGAGCCTAGGAGTTCAAGACCAGCCTACGCAGCATGGCGAAATCCAAACTCTACAAAAAAAATATTGAAATTAATGGGGCTTGGTGACACATGCTTATAGTCCCAGCTACTTGGGAGGCTGAGGTGGCATGATGGCTTGAGCCCAGGAGGTTGAGGCTACAGTGAGCCAGGATCATGCCACTGTACTTACAGTCTGGGAGATAGAGAGAGACCCTTTCTCAAAAAAATAAAATAATAAATAAATAAATAAAACCCATATGATTTTCATGAAACCACATTTCTTCTTGAAGAGAGTAAAAAGGGGATGAAAGAAAAATGGAGTTATATTCTTTTCCTTGAGGATAAAAAAAAGTACATTGAAAACTATCCCATGGCTTAGGAATTAGCCTAGACTCAACTGCCTATTTTGTTGGCAGCTAAAATCTCATCTTCTTCTACTTGTTCAACCTGAGAGAGTCAATCAACAATCAGGCAGCCATTGTATTAATAGCTGTTATAAGCCATGGTAATGGAAAATTCAAAAGAATAATAGTTTGGACTGTGTATGGTTTCAGAAGGTATTTTTTACACTTTTACTGTTAGGAATGACTAGAAAATCATTCCCAGCACCTCCAGCAAACTATTGACTCCACACTAGCCTTCAATTCTTGAGAAAAGAGTGTGAACTAAGGTCACTTGGGGCTCCACTTTCTTTTTCTTTTCTTTTTTTTTTTTTTGAGACGGAGTCTGGCTCTTGTCCCCCAGGCTGGAGTGCAGTGGCATGATCTCGGCTCACTGCAACCTCTGCCTCCCGGATTCAAGTGATTCTTCTGCCTCAGCTTCCCAAGTAGCTGGAACTACAGGCATGCGTCACCATGCCCAGCTAATTTTTGTATTTTTAGTAGAGACAGGGTTTCACCATGTTGGCCAGGATTGTCTCGATTTCTTGACCTTGTGATCCGCCCACCTTGGCCTCCCAAAGTGCTGGGGTTACAAGCATGAGCCACCGCACCCGGCCAGGGGACCCACTTTCATGGTGGTGCACTCACATGGGTGGTAGGTAGGTTGGTGCCAGCTGTCAGCTGGGAGATGTGCTGGGACTGTGTGCTGGGAGCCTGGGTTTTGCCATAGCTTTATTGGGTTTCCTTGCGGCATGGTAGTTCGGGTTTTTTTGTTTTTTTGTTTTTTGTTTTCATGGGGTCTCTCTCTCTGTGGCCCAGGCTGCAGTACAGTGGTACGATGATGGCTCACTGCAGCCTCAACCTCCTGGGTTCAGGTGATCCTCCCGCCTCAGCCTCCCGAGTAGCTGGGACTACAGGTGCATACCAGCACACCTGGCCAATTTTTGTACTTTCTGTCACGATGGGGTTTCACAATATTGCCCAGGCCAGGTTAGTTCAGTTCTAAGAGTGAGTGGCCCAAGAGCTCCAGAGAGGCACTTTATTACGCTTTATGACCCAGTCCCAGAAGTCATAGTATCACTTTCTTTGTAGTCACAAGCCCAGCTAGATTCAGAGGGAACATTGAATCTACCTGTCAGTGGAAGGAAAACCAACCCACACTGCAAAAAGAGATGAGAGACTTTCTTAAGGCCATTTTTGGGAAGTACAGTTTGCCACAGAATGGTAGTAACGAGTTAAACATTTTATGAATAATATGTGTTTAGATGCCTGGTAGAGTACCTGGCATGTAGCAGAGACCCAATTTGTGGTGGCTGGTTTACACACGGATATGGAACCAAGGCTAGTCAGAATCTCAGGGGAGGCCTTCAACAGGTCAACAGGTATTCAGGGTCCAGTGATTTTCAGATAGCCTATTTTGCGGTGATCTGGATCACCCTTGCTCTCACCTCACAATCATCATAAAGAGTGTGACCGTCCTGACATTTTGCTTTCTGTATTGCTCTCCTTTTCCGTCAGTTCATAACCCAAATATTTGGTCAATCATGAGAATTACCAGAGACAGGCAACACTGTGGCATTGTTTAGTCACATCCCATTTGTCTCATGGCTGGGTCTATCCAAACTGTCTTGTATAGGTTGGCTCCAACACAGTTTGTCTACAGTGTGTGAAAGTGGATGTTAGTGATAAGACAGGATGTGAACTTGACCTACTGTCAGTCAAATAGGAGGTTTTGGCATGGAGTGCTTCTGAGCCACTCCATCTCAGCTGTAGAGATGCCAGTATAGCAACAGAGCTTCTCTGTTCAACTGATTTGGAGCTGGAAAGAACCCTCGAAAAGGGCCAGAGACAGAACGGCACTTGCCCAAGGTCATAGAGGAATTTAATGTCAGAGTCATGAATTAGAGCAGGGTTTCCCAGCCTCACCACTATTCACATTTTATTTATTTATATGTTTTTAAATATAAACAAAATGGGCTCAGAGGGTAACTATTGATATTTATTTATTTATTATTTTAAGATGGAGTCTTACTCTGTTGCTTATGCTGGAGTTCAGTGGCGCGATCTCAGTTCACTGCAACCTCCACCCACCGGGTTTAAGTGATTCTCCTGCCTCAGCCTCTCATGTAGCTGGGATTACAGGCAGGTGCCACTACATCCAGCTAATTTTTGTATTTTTTTAAAATTTTTATTTATTTATTTTTTTGAGACGGAGTCTTGCTCTGCCGCCCAGGCTGGAGTGCAGTGGCACGATATCAGCTCACTGCAAGCTCCGCCTCCTGGGTTCACGTCATTCTCCTGCCTCAGCCTCCCAAGTAGCTGGGACTACAAGCGCCCACCACCACGCCTTGGCTAATTTTTTGTATTTTTAGCAGAGACGGGGTTTCACCATGTTAGCCAGGATGGTCTCGATCTCTGACCTCGTGATCTGCCTGCCTCAGCCTCCCAAAGTGCTGGGATTACAGGCCTGAGCCACTGTGCCCAACAATTTTTGTATTTTTAGTAGAGATCAGGTTTCACCATTTTGGCCAGGATGGTCTTGAACTCCTGGCCTCAAGTGATCCACTGGCCTCGGCCTCCCAAAGTGTTGGGATTACAGGCGTGAGCCACCGCTCCCAGCCACTACCGACATTTAGACCAGAAAATTCTTTGTTATGAGAGGGCTGTCCTGTGCATTGCAGAATAGTTAGAAGCATCCCTGGCCTCTATATATCAAATGCTGTTAGCATCATTTTCTCCATTTGTAATGGCCAAAAATACCTTTAGATACTGCCAAATGTCTCCTGGGGCCAGGGTTGGGGGATTACCTACAATAGAGAGCCACTGGACTAAAATTCAGGTCCTCTAGTTGCTTGTAAATCTATCCAGCTAAAATATTATTTGGCTAAAAATTTATAAAGACCAAATTCAGATGCTGAATTGGTAGGACTTTACTGTAGAAAGAAAACACACACACAAAAAAAGACAAGTTAAAATATAGAATCGTCTACGAGATAACAGGCCTGATTTCTCCAAAAAGTCAAAGTCATGAAAAAAAGGAGGCAGGAATGACTCTTGGAGATTAAAAGAGACTCATGACCTTGTCCTTGATTGGACCTGGTTTTAGAAAAACATAGCTAGAAAAGATATTTGAGAGACAGTTGGAAAAATTTGATTACGCTATTATTGTTTAATTTTTTTAAGTGTGGATATCTTGTTGTGGTTAAGAGAATGTCCTTGTTTTGGGGACATGCATGTTGAAATATTTAGCGATAATCTGTAACTTACTCTGAAATAAATATCTCAGCCATGAAAAGTAATCAAATATGAGGAAATGTTAATAATTAATGAATCTACATTGTAGATCTGTAATATTCTTTTTTCTGTATGTGTGAAAATGTTTTTAAAATAATGTGAATAATATAAATAAAATAAAGGTAAAATTAGAAGAAAAAAATTGAAGTTTTCTGAAGTTCACAAAGATGTTCATTGCAGTAACGTACATAATAGAAAAAAAATCAGAAGCAACCCTAACTATTTATCCCTAAGCAACTCCTAAGCACAGTTAAATAAATTCTGGTATTCTAGATGAGGTAGAATACATGCAACATTTACAAAGAGAAAGACACAGACTTCTTTTTTTTTTTTTTGAGACAGAGTCTTGCTCTGTCACTCAGGCTGGAGTGCAGTGGCATGATCTCAGCTCACTGCAACCTCCACATCCTGGGTTCAAGCAATTCTCATGCTTCAGCCTCCCATTAGCTGGGATTACAGGCATGCACCACCACACTTGGCTAATTGAAAGATACAAACCTCTGTTGACAAGCCTGAATGTGCAAACAGGAGTGAAAATATTATGAATCAATAATGACTGTCAAGAGTTTCCCTCATCCTGGGACATCAGTTTTCATGAGGGCAGCCGGAGTTACCAACTCTAATTCTCAGATTGGCAATCGGTAGCTGTGATGCAGCAGCTCTGTGGATGCTGAGCCATCCAGGATGAGACCATACGTGATGGAAATGTAAATCTCAGCCCAGTGATGATCTATACTGCAAGAAATACCACTTTCTTTATTTTCTGAATATTGACTTTGCATTAAACTTCCATTCCATTGGGATAGTAAAATTCCCACCTCTGGAAATGTAGCATTTCCTTTTTCTCAGGATCTGTCTCTCTGGAGGAGATTTTGGGTTAAACCATCTAACATGGCATATATATATTTAAATATACATATAATATAATATATAATTTAATTAATATATAATATATTAATTTATATATAACATATAAATATATATTTTAAAATATATATTTAAATTATATATATATTTTTTTCTTTTTTTTTTTTTAAGAAAGAGTCTTGCTTTCTCACCCAGGCTTAAGTGCAGTGGTGCAATCACAGCTCACTGCTGCCTTCACCTCCTGGGCTCAAATAATCCTTGTGCCTCAGCCTCCAGAGTAGCTGGGACTGCAGGTGCAAGCCACCATGCCCGGCTAATTTTTATATTTATAGTAGAGACAGGGTTTTGTCATGTTGGCCAGGCTGGCCTCCAACTCCTGTGCTCAAGTGATTCACCTTCTTCAGCCTCACAAAGTACTAGGATTACAGGCATGAGCCACCACGCATGAAAAAATGGCCAATATGTTTAACCTTCCAAAATTCCAACTTCATACAGTTTAATCTAAAACATAGGACCGTGTTCATTTGAATGGGGATGGGGAAGGGACTGAGAAGAGGGAAAAATGGAATAGAATTGGATGTCCTAATATGGATGGCTTTCCAAGACAAATTCATTATTGAGAATGTGTATATACATATGCAAACAGATAGGCTGCCGACCACTGAGTGAAAATAGCTTTATAATAATATAAGAAGGCTGGGCACAGTGGCTCACACCTATAATCTCACCCCTTTGGGAGGCTAAGGTGGGAGGATTGCTTGAGCCCAGGAGCTCAAGACCAGGTTGGGCAACGTGGCAAGACCCCGTCTCTACAAAATTAAAGAAAAAAAGTTAGCCGAGCATGGTGGTGTTCACCTGTAGTCCTAGCTACTTGGGAGGCTGAGGCAGGAGGATCACTTGAGCCCAGGTGTTTGAGGCTGTAGAGAGCTATGCTCTTCAGCTTGAATGATGGAGTGAGGCCCTGCCTCCAAAAACAAAATAATAATAATAATATGAGAAAGGCACACATGGAACAAGGCTATGTATTTTCTTGAGTGTTTGTGTATGTGTGTATATAAAAAATATATGTATAGATGTGTTATACGTATACACAAACATGTATATATATTTTATATTTAAAATGGTGGAAAATATAAAATCTAAATGGACCACAATGACTGCCTTGGGGAATCAGAGATTTGTAGTGAGTGATGTAATGTGCTGTTCAAATTAGTCCGTCATGACCAAGACAGTTATTACCTCAGCTGGCAGCAGTGCTGCTCACTGCCTTCCAGTCTGAGCTGACTTCTCCAAGGTTCTGCCCCTTCTCCAGGGGCAGCCTACCTCCAGGAGTGCCAAGGCAAAGTCCCCTTGCCCCAACTGTGAACCTCTCCAAAGGACCATCTCAGTGGCAGAGCTCCCTGTGGGGTTGGCTAAGGCCTCTGAGACCCATGTTAATCCCAAGGGCACTGCCTAATAATCCTCCTGCATGCATATCTGCATCTTGTTTGTTTGGGGTTTTTTTTTTTTTTTTTTTTTTTTGAGACGAGTCTCCCTCTGTAACTCAGGGGCTGGAGTGCAGTGGAGCTATCCCGGCTCACTACAAGCTCCGCCTCCCGGGTTCACGCCATTCTCTTACCTCAGCCTCCCGAGTAGCTGGGACTACAGGTGCCGCCACCACGCCCGGCTAATTTTTTTTGTATTTTTAGTAGAGACGTGGTTTCACCGTGTTAGCCAGGATGGTCTCGATCTCCTGACCTTGTGATCCACCCGCCTCAGCCTCCCAAAGTGCTGGGACTACAGGCGTGAGCCACCGCGCCTGGCCGGGTTTTTTTTTTTTTTTTTTTAGATATAGTCTTGCTCTGTCATCCAGGCTGGAGTGCAATAGCACGATCTCGGCTCACTGCAACCTCCGCCTCCCAGGTTCAAGCGATTCTCCTGCCTCTGCCTCCCAAGTAGCTAGGATTATAGGAGTGCGCCACCATGCCTGGCTAATTTTTTGTATTTTTAATGGAGACAGGGTTTCTCCATGTTGGTCAGGCTGGTCTCGAACTCCCGACCTCAGGTGATCTGCCCACGTCAGCCTCCCAAAGTGCTGGGATTACAGGCCTGAGCCACCGCACCCAGCCTGATTTAGCTTCTAAAAGTGTACTGCCGACTGGGCGTGGTGGCTCTCATCTGTAATCCCAACACTTTGGGAGGCCAAGTTGGGAGGATCACCTGAGGTCGGGAGTCCGAGACCAGCCTGACAAACATGGTGAAACCCCATCTCTACTAAAAAGACAAAAAATTAGCCTGGCGTGGTGGCGCACGCTACTCGGGAGGCTGAGACAGGAGAATTGCTTGAACCAGGGAGGCAGAGGTTTTGGTGAGCTGTGATCGTGCCATTGCACTCCAGCCTGGGCAACAGGAGTGAAACTCCATCTCAAAAAAAAAAAAAAAAAAAAAAAAAAACAGCTAAATCAGCACCATTACTGCTTACTCACAAGCATTTAATGGCTTGTATCTTACCGAATGCAGTCTTGTGCCTCACGTAACATTGTCCTCCAGCCCCTACACAATGTGGTGCTCCATTACTCCGTGACCTTAGTGCTGCTTCTCTCTCACTTGGTCTTTCTGTACCACTCCCACTGGCATCATTGCTGCGCCTCCAGCCTGCTAGGCAAACTCCCATCTCAGGGCTTTTGCACTTACTCTTCCTTCCACCTGAAAGATTCTTATGCTAAATATTCACATGACTCACTCCCTCACTTCGCCTAGACTTTAAATAATATTACCATCTCTGTAAAGTCTTCCTCAATCTCCCCAATTAAATTTGTAAAGGCCAGGTGTGGTGGCTTGCTCCTGTAATCCCAGCACTTTGGGAGGCTAAGGCTAAAGGATCTCTTGAGGCCAGGAGTTTGAGACCAGCCTGGGCAGCATAGCTAGATCCCATCTCTACAAAAAATTTAAAAATTAGTTGGTTGTAGTGGCATATGCCTGTAGTGCTAGCTTCTCAGGAGGTTTAGGTGGGAGGTTCCCTGGAGCCCAGGAGGGTGAGGCTGCAATGAACAGTGATCATGTCACTGCACTCAGCCTGGGTGACAGAGCAAGATCCTGTTTAAAAAAAAAAAATGTAGATCACTCTGTGAAGTTCTCCCATTTCACTGATGAGAAACTGCGACCTTGAGAGGCAAGTGTCTAGTTTAATAACGGAGGAGGAGCAGAAAAGAGATGTCCCTTTTCTTGGCACTTCTCACCACAGCTTCTGTCTTTAGTATATGTAATTTTTTTTAGGAGCCAAGAAATTCCATGATGGCAATTTAAAAAGCAATCAGCTTCTTTGTGTTTGACCAATGACGGATGAGCACATGGTTTTGTTTGCTATAGATAAACTGAGTTGATCAAGACATCAAAGACTTCCTGCTGGATGGGCCAGTCCAACCGGCTTATGGTATTTAGAGTTGATGTCAATGCATTAAAAAAGGTAATAAATTAACCCCATTATTCTTGGCCATTTATAAGAAACTGCTCCTGCTTGGGAGAACCTGTGCTTCTGGTTCTGGACTAAGAATTGCTCAACCTGGACCTCATTAATAGGGCAAGAGCTCAGAAGAGCATCCATCTGGCTTGGATTACCTTCAAGGATGGAGAAAATGGAGCATTATTCTCTACTTAATACTGAAAACACCCAGTATAATGCATGGTAACTAGTAAGCTCTCAAAAAACATCTGCTGAATCTAAATTAAAAACAGCAACAATGACAAAACCTTTCTAAAATGTTTTGCTTAGGCTAGAGGCGGGGGCTCACGCCTTAATCCCAGCACTTTGGGAGGCCGAGGCAGGTGGACCACCTGAGGTCAGGAGTTCAAGACCAACCTGGCCAACATGGAGAAACCCCATCTCTACTAAAAATACAAAAGTCAGCTGTTCATGGTGGTTCACACCTGTAGTCCCAGCTACTCGGGAGGCTCAGGCAGGAGAATTGCTTGAACCCAGGAGGCAGAGGTTGCAGTGAGCCAAGATCGCACCACTGCACTCCTGCCTGGGCTATGGAGCGAGACTCCATCTCAAAATATATATGTATATATTTGCCTCATTTTTGTTATAATATAGTGGTTATAATTATGAACTCTGGAATAAGCTGAGTGATCTTAAATAAACCACTGAAACTTTAGGTACCTCAATTTCCTCTTTGACAAAATGGGATTAATAATAGTGTTTACCTCATAGGTTGTTGTGAGAATTCAGTGTGGTAACCCACAAAAAGCACTTAGACCAATGTCTGGCACATGACAAACTCTATGTAAGTTTTGCTATAATGTCTCCCTATGTGCCAATTAGTTTATTCAACCAATGTGTACCAGGCACCCTACTTTGGGTGCTAAGCTCTGTGCCGGCTCTCAGGAATACAAAAATGCAAAGACATGGTTTCTGTGTTCCTGTAGCCCACAGCCATGGCAGATACTGCTAACTGGGAATCAACAGACCATTACATTTGTGAGCACATGTTGGTGTATATTTTTCGAAAGTGGAGAACTCACTGTCTTCATTATTTGCTCAAAGGGATCCATGACCACTCCACAAGCAGATTTTTAAAACCTGGTTAAGGACCACCTTAATTTTGTTATAAATATTGTTATTGTTATATTGTTATAAATAAAGCAGAGGCCAGGCACGGTGGCTCACGCCTGTAATCCCAGCACTTTGGGAGGCTGAGGCAGGCAGATCACTTGAGGTCAGGAGTTGGAGACCAGCCTGGCCAACATGGTGAAACCCCATCTCCACTAAAAATACAAAAATTAGCCAGATGTGGTAGCAGACACCTGTGATCCCGGCTACTAGGGAGGCTGAGGCACTAGAATCGCTTGGACCTGGGAGGTGGAGGTTGCAGTGAGCCAGGATCATGCCACTGGTCTCCAACCTGGAGACAGGGCAAGACTCCGTCTCAAAAAAAAAAAGAAAAAAAAAAAAAAAAGATAGAGTGAGATATGGGTGGGATGGAGTAGATTAGAATATGTGTCAGAGACTACCAGCTGTGTACCCATCTCTTTCCCTCTTCTTTGGGTACACTGTATGTCACTGAGCTCTGGCAAAAGGAATGTGGATGAATGTAATGGGAATCACTTCCAGGTCTGGCCTATAAACCCCCACCCCACCCCATGCTCACTCCTCCACAGACTTTTCCCCTTTAGGCTGTTTGGAATGGTGACCCCAGGGGAACTTGGAAGCCACACGTTGAAGATGAAGAGTTGTCAGCAACCTAGAGCCCTGAATGACTGCCTGGAAGAGCTGCCTCACCACCTGAGCATCTGTGTTAGACCAGCGGGACATTCGCTAATGCAATTAAAACGTATTTTATTCAATACTACTCACAGTCAGGGAAAGACCTGAGCTCCATTCCAATTTGTGCCCAGGTATCTGGGCATTTTAAAGGGAGAAGGAGGGAGGGGGGATGGCAGGGCTTGAAATGAGTTAGGGAAGTGAAAAATTACAAAGAGCAGGAAGGGAAAAGGGCTTGGCCCATGTGACTGAGACTAGCACAGGACCCTATCTTCAGGTGTTGGCTGGAACAAACAGTAAGTTCTTTGAATTTTGTAGGCAGGCACTTTCAGGGTGGGCTCGAATCGTGCTAGGGAGGCATCCTCGTGCTGTCAGAACCATGTTAGTGTGTGTCCAAGGCTTTTTTTTTTTTTTTTTCTTTTTTTCAGAGACAGGGTCTCACTCTGTTGCCCAGGCTGGAGTGCAGTGGTGCAATCACAGCTCACTACAGCCTTGAATTCCTAAGCTTAAGTGATCCTCCCACCTCAAACTCCTGAGTACCTGACACCACAGGTGCACACCACCATGTCTGACTAGTTTTTTAAAAAATATTTTTGTAGAGATGGGGTCTCCCTCTGTTTCTCGGGCTGGTCTTGAACTGCTGGGCTCAACTAATCCTACTTCCTCGGCCTTCCAAAGTGCTGGGATTACAGGCGTGCACCACCATGCCCAGCCTGTCCAAGTCTTTTTAGGCTGAGGTTAAGACCTGGTAAGAGATTGGTCAAGAAGAGAATCTTTGCCATCACCCTATTGGGCTTATTCCATTAGTTTACAAATGAAACCCAGGAAATACTAATGTAGATGGGTCCCAGCAAGAATTTAAGTACTGGTAATTCTTAACAAATGTTTATGAAGAGTTTATTATGTACCAAACTCCCTACCACACCTACATCCACAATCTTCACACCTACATCCACAATCTTCACACCTACATCCACAATACCACATCTACATCCACAATCTTCATTTGCTCCTCTATTTGCAAGATCTTGTCTTTACAAAAAAAATTTTTAAAAATCATTAGCCAGGTATGGTGGTGTGTTCCTGTGGTCCCAGCTACTCAGGAGGTTGAGGTGGGAGCATCGCTTGAGCCCAGGAGTTTGAGGCTGCAGTGAGCTAGGATTGCACCATACACTCCAGTCTGGGTGACAGACTGAGACCCTGTCTCAAAATATAATAATAAATTAAACAAACAAACAAACAAATAAGTAAGTAAACTGGCCGACGCAGATACTGAACGTTGGTTAACACAATCCCAATTCCTAATCCCTTTCCTCCTTGACTGCTTTTGCTACAGAGGTTGGAAAACTCCAATACTTGCTATCCCAGCTTTACTTGCAGCTAGCAGAGGCCATATGAGAGCTCTAGCCAATGAGGCTGAATGTTTTACCACGGGTTGGTTGGAAGGTTTTCGCTTTTTCTGGCAAAAGGGACATGCTTGGCTTAGGCTGCTTCTTTTACTTATTCCTGCTTTAACCATGGATTTGATGCCCAAGACCAAGAATATGCTGCTCTGACAATACTAAGCTCAAACAACAAAGAGTATTGTTTTTTACATAAGAAGAGGAAAAATGATCTCTTCTTTTATCTCTCACTTAGAATTGTCTAAGTTTTCCCAGAAGCTCCCCAATAGCTTTCATTTCACATGCTATTGGCCAGAATTGGATCAGCTGAGCCCATTCCTGAATTGATCACTAGCAAAGGAAGTAGAATCACATGCTAGGCTTAGACTGATCACTGGGTAGAATGGATACTGGAGCATCAATCAAAGCATGCCCTATAGCAGGTAAATGTGATCACAAGATAAATAATGACTTTCTGAATATAAAAACCATAGGAATAAATAACAAATTAAATGACTGGTGAATATGAGCTTATTGACATTAAAGCAAATTTATAAACCACTCATAAACAAAAGGAAAAGGCAAATAAGACATCAGGGATATATTTTTGCAATTTACATGGCAAATAAAGTGTTAATATCTCATAAGTCACTTCTAAAAATTCACCCTAAGGAAATCATTAAGGACATATGCAATGATTTAGTCACAAAGATGTTTGTAACAGAACTGTGTTTAATAACGGAAGTTTGCAAGCAAGATGAATTCCTAGCAATAAGGTACTGGTTAGGTAAAATATGATACAAACTTACAATGGAATGCAACAGGACTATTGAAAAACAATGTTGCAAAAATATATGTACCGTTATGAAAAGATGATTGTGATGTGTTATTAAGTGGCAAAATCAGAATACAAATAATGCACATGGTTTGTTTCTATATACCTGAAGAAAAATGTAGGAGTATGTGTGTGTGTGTTTGCATGTAATTATGTAGAAGGATGTGTATTCCAGAGTTAACAATGGCCATTTCTGATGGATTTGTTGACTTTTCTTTTTCTTTCTTTCTTTTTTTTTTTTTGAGACAGAGTCTCGCTCTGTCACCCAGGCTGGAGTGCAATGGCACAGTCTCGGCTCATTGCAACCTCCGCCTCCCAGGTTCAAGCGATTCTCCTGCCTCAGTCTCTCAAGTAGCTAGGATTATAGGCACCCACAACCACGCCCAGCTAATTTTTGTATTTTTAGTAGAGATAGGGTTTCACCATGTTAGTCAGGCTGATCTTGAACTCCTGACCTCAGGCGATCCACCCACCTCGGCCTCCCAAAGTGCTGGGATTACAAGCACCGCTCCCGGATATATTTGTTGATTTTTTAAACTAGTGAGCATTCAGGTTGCATTTGTAATAAAATAAACAAGTAAAGGAACTTAATTTAGGGAACATGTATCAAAAAGTAAATGAGCATCTCAACAGCAAAGTGGTCAATGGGCCTAAGCAAAATATGTTCATAAAATAAAGTACAATGAGCCAATGATCAGGTGTGTAAGAATTTATTCTTGGTAATAAATCAGTATGTAATTAAAACAAGAATGAAATGTCTCTCTTTTTATTCCCAATCCATTGAACTGGAATGCTTTCCCCGCATGAAAAGAATAGAGCCTGGTTGGGAGTACAGGGAAATGTACAAGTTCACAGGTAAAACTGTGCTGAAGAACAATTTGTCAATAGGTAGACATTCAAAAATGCCAATTTTCTTTTGTCTGAGCAATTATTATTATTATTATTATTATTATTTTTATTTTTGAGATGGAGTCTCACTCTGCTGCCCAGGCTAGAATGCAGGGGTGCCGTCTCGGCTCACTGCAACCTCTGCCTCCCAGGTTCATGCAATTCTCCTGCCTCACCTCCTGAGTAGCTGGGATTACAGGCACAGGCCACCACACCAAGCTAATTTTTTTTTCCTTTTTTTTTTTTTTTTTTTTTAGTAGAGATGGGATTTCACCATGTTGTCCAGGCTGGTCTCAAACTTCTGACCTCAGGTGATCAGACTGCCTCGGCCTCCCAAAGCGCTGGGATTATAGGTGTGAGCCACTGCGCCTGGCCCTGGTCTAGGCAATTATTTTAAAATTATTTTTATTTTTATTTTTTGAAACAGGATCTCACTCTGTCACCCAGGCTGTAGTGCAGTAGTGTGATCATGGCTCACTGCAGCCTTGACCTCCTTGGGCTCAGGTGATCCTCCTACCTCGGACTCCCCAGTAGCTGGGACTACAGGCTTGCACCAGCATGCCTGGCTAATTTTTGTATTTTTTGTAGAGATGGGGTTTTGCCATGTTGCCCAGTCTGGTCTCAAAATCCTGGCTCAGGTGATCTTCCCGCCTCACCTTCTCAAAGTGCTGGGATTACAAGCGTGAGCCATCATGCCTGGTCTGATTTTTTTTTTTTTTTTTTTTTGAGACTGAGTCTCTATCTGTTGCCCAGGCTAAAGTGCACTGGTGCGATATGAGCTCACTGCAACCTTCACCTCCCGGGTTCAAGCGATTCTCCTGCCTCAGCCTCATGAGTAGCTGGGATTACAGGCTTGCACCACCAAGCCCAGATGGTTTTTTGTGTTTTTAGTGGAGACGGGGTTTCACCATGTTAGCCAGGCTGGTCTTACACTCCTAACCTCAGGAGATCCACCCGCCTCAATCTTACAAAGTGTTGGGATGGTGGGAGAATAAAAATGATCAATGTGGTTCCAGGAAGCGCTGATTCATTAGGAGCTGGCTTTCTTTGTCTCTGCTGCTTGAAATAAAACTAGTCTTGGCTTCCTGTCACCTCAGGGGCAGCTGTGCTGTAGAAGACACAGGTGACTTGTTAGCAAGTCCTGGTTCTGCCACTTGCTGATTTGCTTAGACAAGACTTCTTTGGGCCTTGGCTTGCCTGTGTGACTTGACAAGTGAGAATTATAACAATGTCCCTGCCCGGGAGCTGTTCAGAGGCTGAAGAGGAAGAGCAGACTCAGTAATGCCTGGAGGCTGCCAGGTAGGGCTGGGGCCAGCATGACCTGAGTCCTAGCAGGAGAAGAAGAGGCAGCCTAGAGTCTTCTGTGAAGTGCGCATAGAAGAGAGACTGGGGCCAAGCCACAAAAGATAGAATGCACAGCTGAGCCCTAAAGAAGGATTTCCTAAGAGAAAAGAAAAAGCCAATGAGACAGGACAGCTAGATACTGTGTGGTTAGAGTGAGAAAAGAAAAATCTGCATCTTCATAAGATAAATCCGGAGAGACTATTGAGAATCTATTAGTGGCAGAGAATTGAATTCAGAGGGGCCAGTTGTGCTGCTGCAGAATCCAGAAAAAAAAAAGACAGAAGCCGACAAGGCACAGTGGCTCACACCTGTAATACCAGAACTTTGGGAGGCCCAGGTGGGAGGATTGCTTGAGCCCAGGAGTTTGAGGCTGCAGTGAGCCACAGTTGCACCACTGCACTCCAGCCTAGGGTGACAGAGTGAGACCCTGTCCCAAAGAGAGAGAGAGAGAGATTGATTGAAGAGATGGAAGCTTATTCCAGAGCAATGACCATGAGCATGAAGAAAGGTGGGTGGGTGAATCTATAGGACTAATCAGTAGACAGACATTGGGAAGAGGAGAACTCAGGTTCATGGCCTCAGCAAGTGGTGGTACCTGTCATAACCACTCTTGAAGCCTTGAAGCCTGTTAGGTCAGGCAGAAAGTAGGGGACAAACTTTCAAATCATACATCTACAAAGAACATTCGTCATGCACTCCAGCCATCCTGAATTGCTAGCAGTACATCAACCTATGCACATACACACTGTTCCCTTTGCTCAAATGCTCCCATTCTCTTGGACAAATGGCAAACTCCAACCTATTTTTTGAGTTTCAGCTCTGGCCCCACCTCCCTGGGGCAGTCTTTTCAGCCTTTGCCAAATAGATACCTCTCTGTGCTTCCACCACACCAGGGGTTACCCCCTCTCATTCTGTTCTCACAAGATCTAGGATGTCTATCCCTTCGTTCACTCATCGGTTCTATATGGAGCTACTGATATGTGATTCCTGACCCAATAGTAAATGATGAGGGTGGCTGTTTGTCTGACTCAAGCCTTTGTGAAATGACTGATGGTTCTCTAGGCCTTTTTCTGCTGTTCTGTCTGCCTGGAACACTCTAACACTCTATCTGGTTTTTATGGCTGGCTCCTTTTTTTTTTTTTTTTTTTCCTTTGAGATTGAGCCTCTACCTGTCACCCGGTGGAGTGGAGTGGTGTGATCTCAGCTTACTGCAACCTCCACCTTCCAGGCTCAAGTGATTCTCCAACCTCTGCCTCCCAAGTAGCTGGGACTACAAGGTGCGTTGCCACCACACCCGGCTAATTTTTGTATTTTTTGTAGAGATGGGGTTTGGCCATGTTGGCCAGGCTGGTCTCGAACTCCTGGCCTCAAGTGATCTGCCTGTCTTGGGCTTCCAAAGTGCTGGGATTATAGGCATGAGCCACCACACCTGGACGGCTGGCTTCTTCTTGTTGGTCAAATTATCTAGAATCAATTATCTTCTTGCCCCATTTTTTCTTTAGCTCTCTGCCGAGATTTACTGTCTCAATAGCATTGACCATTGTTGAAATTACCTTGCTTATTGGCTTGTCTGCTTCTTCTGACTAGAATGTCAACCTCACAAAAGCAGGGACTTGGGCTGTCTTATTGCACTCATAGTCCTGAGGACTAGCACAGTGCCTGGCACATAAGAGGAATTTGATAATGTTTGATAAAGGAATGAATGGGTTTTGTAGATAAGGATGCAGATATAGGGCCAGGCATGGTGGTTCATGCCTGTAATCCCAGCACTTTGGGAGGCTGAGATGGGCAGATGACTTGAGGTCAGGAGTTCAAGACCAGCCTGGTCAACATAGTGAAACCCCGTGTCTACTGAAAATACAAAAAGTAGCTGGGTGTGGTGGCAGGTGCCTGTAATCCCCACTCAGGAGGCTGAGGCAAGAGAATCGCTTGAAGCCAGGAGGCAGAGATTGCAGTGAGCCCAGATCGTGCCTGGGTGACAGAGCTAGACTCCATCTCAAAAAAAAAAAAAAAAAAAAAAAAGAGGATGCAGATATAGAGAAGGTAAAGACTGGTACTGAGCCTAAAATTATTTAATTATAGAACCAATACTAAACAACCATGAGAACTGCACTTACAGAATGGAGGTGGTAATCGAAAGACAATAGCACAACTAGGCTAGCGCAGTGGCTCATGCCTGTTATCTCAACACTTTAGGAGGCCGAGGCGGGTGAATCACTTGAGCCCAGGAGTAAGCCAGGCATGGTGGCACGTACCTACTCAGGAGGCTGAGGTGGGAGGACTGCTTGAACCTGAGAGGTGGAGGCTGCAGTGAGTCGAGATTGCGCCACTGCTCTTCAGTCTGGATGACAGAGTAAGATCCTGTCTCAAAACAAAAACAAAAACAGAAAACAACTAACAAATACAGGTGAGGTAAAGGGAGATGTGAGAAAATGTGTGAATGTAATAGCAAAAAGTTGCCTGGACTTTACAATGATGAGGCCTACAAATAAAACATCATCATGCCACTCTTTCCTTGCTTTTCATTATCTTTTCTGAACCTTTGTAGCCTTATTTAGAAAGCAATGCTTCTCATGTGGTAAATAAATATTTAAAACACAACAATTCCTTTAGCTTTATGTTAGCTTCCTTTTCTTCTACTAAAAAAATTAGATTTCTTAAAAATTGCAACTATGAGACATTAACATTGTAAAATATTTTTCCTATCTATTTGTCAATCCTGCATCCATCTATATATCTATATCAAGATCTATGCCTATATGTATCCATCTGTGCCCAAAAAGGCCTCATCTGATATTCAGAAAAATTATTTCTGGCTGATAAAATTTGTTTTTCTTCTCTATTTTTTTTTCTGCAGAGTTTTAATGTTTTACAACGTGTATGTATGTGTGTGTGTGTGTGTATATATATATATATATATAATATCACTTTTGCAAGAAGAAAAGTGACTTTTAAAAAATGAAAGCAGGCCTGGGCACGGTGGCTTACGCCTGTAATCCCAGCACTTTGGGAAGCTGAAGCGGGTAGATCACGAGGTTAGGAGATCGAGACCATCCTGGCCAACATGGTGAAACCCCGTCTCTATTAAAATACAAAAAATTAGCAGGGCGTGGTGGCACACACCTGTAGTCCCAGCTACTTGGGAGGCTGAGGCAGGGGAATCGCTTAAACCCAGGAGGTGGAGGTTGCAGTGAGCCGAGATTGAGCTGCTGCATTCAAGCCCGGTAACAGAGCAAGACTCCATTTAAAAACAAACAAACAAACAAACAAAACAAAACAAAAGCAGATATACCAAAATGTTTATTTTGGATGGTAGGAATATTAAAATATTATTTTTTCTTTGTATTTTTACTGAAAAAATGTTTTAATTCTAAAAAAGAAATTAATAAAAAGGAAAATGTGAATCTAAGATTAGTGCATGAGAGCTGGAGACCCAGAGAGGGCAAACAGCATCAAGGTCAAAGTTGAGTGAGTCCTGGGTGAAAGTGTCTTTTCAGCCAGGGGAGATTTTCCATGCAGAAGGGACTGGGCATCAACTGTCAGGACATGGACAGAGATGTCTGCCATTAGAAGCTGGTCCTCTCATAGCCCACCAGCATCCCCCAGGAGGACACTGGCTTCCTCAAGGTCACAGCCTTTGGTTTCTGGAAAAAATGATTAAGCAGTGAAAGTATTAAGGTCTCACAGCTCCTCTCGCATGATGTATAGATGCAGAGGTTTCTAATCATCTTCTTTTTATATTTTAAAAGATGGATGACAACTAGATGACAACTGCAGCTCAGGCACCTGCCCAGTCCCTCTCAGAGCCGGGCACAAAACAGACACCTGTCTAGCCCCTCACAGAGAGCCAGGCACAAAACAGACACCTGTCCAGCCCCTCCCAGAAAGCAAAGCACAAAACAGACACCTGTTCAGTCCCTCTCAGAGAGCCAGGCACAAAGCGGAGACTTGTCCAGCTCCTGGCAAGGAGCCAGGCACAAAAGAGATGCCCATGAGTGTAAATGAATCTGTGAAACAGGCAAAACAGGAGCATCAACTGAGTAATTTTTTTTTTTCTTTTTCAAATAAGAACATTTGCGTTGAGAAGCCGCCACGGGAAGAGATGTGATGAAACACTACACAGAAAGAGGGAGGAGCCTCCAGGTAGGTTGGAGTGAGTAGGATGTAGGGTAGCCGGCAGGCGAGAAGAGGGGCAACCTTCTGTTCCATAATATTGAAATCACCCATTTGTGTGTCCAATTTTTGCTGGGCTGTGACGTCCTTCTAGGGTCCATGAGTAACCCCCACCCCATCGCCTAGCAGGGTGCCTGACTCCCCTTAAGTGCTCAGTAGACGTTGAACTGGATGGGCGCTGGCGTGGTGGCTCACGCCTGTAATCCCAGCAATTTGGGAGGTCGAGGCGATTGGATCATCTCAGGTTAGGAGTTCGAGACCAGCCTGGCCAACATGGTGAAACCTCGTCTCTGCTAAAAATACAAAAATTAGCTGGGCGTGGTGGCGCTCGCCTGTGATCCCAGCTACTCCGGAGGCTGAGGCAGGAGAATCGCTTGAACCAGGCAGGCGGAGGTTGCAGTGAGCCAAGATCGGGCCCCTGCACTCCAGCCTGGGTGACAGAGTGAAACTTCCATCTCTAAATAAATAAATAAATAAACTAAACTTTGAACTGAACAGGGGCAGCTCTTACATCTGTCCAGTCTCGGGTTTATGCAGATAGAACAAGATAACCACATCCCACATGGGAGGCCAGTGTCCACTTGCTCCTTTGGAGGAACTATTGGGCATTTAAGGGACTAGTTGAACACACTCTGTAGGTCAACTCTGCCCTTTGTGGAGGGAGCTGCGCAGACAGCTGGCCCTCTGCACGGGTTTGCAACTCGGCTCCTGGAAACAGCGGGAGACGTCGAAGGAGGCGAGAAGGTGCGTGCGCCCCTCTCACCAGGCCCGCGGATGCTGGGTGGTACCCAAAGAGGCGCTCAGATCACTGGAGCTGGAGCTCAGTCGGCGGTCTTCTGCGGGAACTGCACCCATCCCGGAGCATCTCTGGCCCTCCTATTTCACTGAACTCGCCTTCCTCAGCAGGAAAGTGGGAAGACCGCTTGCTTCCAGGACGGTGTGGGGAGGGTAAGAGGGCTCAGGGAAAGACTGCGGAAAGCGCGGCGCACAAGCGAGCTGGCATCACCGGGGATTCCCTCCGGCCCGGTGGGACTCCGGCGCGCTTGTAGCGAGGACCCCCAGCCCAGGGCAGAGCCTACCCTCCGCTCCCCCAGTCTGGGCCCTTGGCGGCCGCAGTCGCCCAAGCCCGCCCCGCCTCCTCGCGCGGCCCTCTCCGGCTCAGTGCCCTGCGCTGCCGGGAAGCAGGCTGAGGGGCGCACCGGGCGGCGGGCGGGGACCTGGGGAAGGCCGGGAGCGCGGGGACCGAGGACGCACGCGGCGGGCCGGGCCGCGCGCGCCTCCCCCCTCCCCCGAGGCCCGAGCGCGAGCCGCCGTGACGTCACGGGCAACCCGCCAGCCCCGCGCTCCTCCGGGCAGAGCGCGTGTGGCGGCCGAGCACATGGGCCCGCGGGCCGGGCGGGCTCGGGGCGGCCGGGACGAGGAGGGGCGACGAGGAGCTGCGAGCAAAGATGTGCCCCGGGACCCCCGGCACCTTCCAGTGGATTTCCTTGCGGAAAGGATGTTGGCGGTCCCTGTGACCTGTGGAGACACGGCCAGATCTGCCCTCCAGTAAGTTCCAATTTTGTCCCCTGCGTTTCTGGAAACTCTCGAGACTTGGCCTTGAGTAGGGATGCGCTGTGAGTAGTCGGACGGAGGAAAGGGGCTTTCGGAATCCAATATGTGTGTGCTAGGCGTGCACTGTCCTCATCACCAGCCTCAAGACTGGTGGCGAGTTTGGGCGTTTGGGGAGGGGGAGGGGAGGGGGATGACACCGAATGGCCGGTGCATAGAGGCAGTTCTGGATTTATGAACTTGATCAAAGGCATATTAACTAATTTCTAAAAATAGACCCCTCTGCAGTCAGAACAGATTTGGAGCCATGATGTGGTTTGGAGGCCCCTCTGGCGAAACTAGAGGTCTGTGAATGTGTGATCCTCCCTCCATCCTTTGACCATCACTCCCCCCTTCCTCTCACACCCCCTCAGGGCTGGGCGAAGGTGATTTCCAAAAACTCAGTAACTCCGTGTTTTGAGACTTTCTCAGTTTTTGCATCGCATGTGAGGGTTTGTTGGGTGCTCCTAAACCCTCATCATGGTCATTCTTCTTGGCTGGGCTGTTGATTTAATTAGGTTTGCCTTCTCTTGCTAACGTGCTCTTATTTATGCCAGTGTTTGTGGTTCTGGGTGTAGACTTTCAGGAAGCACAGCCATGAAGCTGCATGCGTCTGTGTGTGGATGCCTCATGCATTTTCCTGGTGGTTTGCAGGCATGGAAGATTCTTCTGTTCATCTAAGCTCCTGACTTTAGGCCCTTCTAGAACATTAGAGAGGAGAAGAAATCACGTGCAAGGATTTAGGGACAAGAGGATGAGGTTTTGGTGTTTCCTTTCTGGTATTAGGTTTTCCAGAGAGAGGCTGTTAGCCTGTCTCTCGCCCACTCCACCACTGTGAATCCTGGCTACTGGGGCTAGTTCCTTGCTAGGAAAAAAAGACTCTAGAGAAATGTGTTTGTGTGTGGTGGGTGGGCGGGGGCCCTGAGGATGCAGGGACTGTGTCTGCTGTGTTGTCTGTTATAAGATGTTTCAGACCTATTTTGCATACTGGCAGCGACAAGTTGAGACTTGTTCAACTTGACACAGTCCTGTGGTCATAGCGAATCTTTCTAAAGCTCTGATCAGTCAAGAAGGGGGTTGTATCAATCCTCAGAACCCTGAATGGAACTTTCTACAGGATTTATTAGGAGAAAAACCTTCCCGGAAGCTGCAGAAGGACAAATACAGAATCCGTGTCTGGGAGAAACCTCGTGGCCTGGTCTCCATTATTTGAGATGAGTTACATCTTGGAGGTGAGGACGTGCCTCGTGATCTAAAGCTTCGGCACAAGGGCCCAACTGGAATTCCACTTACGGGTATGACTGTGGGGTATATGCTGTACCCATTGAATTCCCAGAGGGATTTGTTAAGTGGTTGTGTTGTTGTTTTGCCTGGTTAAGAGTGGCTTATTCTTGTTGCCTTATCTACCTTGAGTGCAGAATTTTTGCATAAACGGCTTCTCTTGAAAAATAGAAGTCCGTTTTTGTTTTGTTTTGTTTTGTTTCTGATTAACTTTCCTTTTCCTCTGTCTTAAACACCTTCCCCCGCCCCTCGCCACCTCCATGCTGTGTTTCTGTGGCTGGAGCTTTTCTGCACTGGAAAGGAGGAGTTCTCCCCTCTGTTCTGACATATCTGATCCCCACTAGTTTATATGATTGCTGGTCTGAAAACCTGGTGAATTCTCACTGCCCACATCAAATCAATTCCCTGTTCTTTAGTTGTTTTTTTTTTTTGCCGCCTCCTGAGCGGTAGGCAGGCACTCTGGCTGGATTCTGGAGCCTGTGTTTGCCATGCCTGGGCCTTCTGCCTGCCCAAGATGGACACGTTTCTCTGGCAGCTTCGTCAAGAGATCTCCTGGACCATAAGACACCCTGTTCTTTCCTCCTGTTTGTGTGAGTGGCCCTGCATTTGGGCAGAGTATTGGCAGAATATCTGGGGGAAGTGGAAGACTTTGGATAGTTGCCGGTCCAGGTCGTCTGGAGAGGCAATGGCAGGCCTGCTGATGGCTGCCCCTTTGCTATGTGTTTTATATCAGGTGGCCCTTCTGGATGTGTGGCCTTTTTATTTTGCATTTCCTTTCATAGTTGGCTGCAGACATAAGATTCTTCTTTTTCTCTTGTTTTGCTTTTTTTTTTTTTTTTTTTTTTGAGACAGAGTTTCACTCTTGTTGCCCAGGCTGGAGTAAAATGGCTCGATTTCAGCTCACTGCAACTTCCGCCTCCCAGGTTCAAGCGATTCTCCTGCCTCAGCCTCCCAAGTAGCTAGGATTACAGGCATGCATTACCACACCCAGCTAATTTTGTATTTTTAGTAGAGACGGAGTTTCTCCAGATTGGTCAGGCTGGTCTTGAACTCCCAGCCTCAGGTGATCCGCCCGCCTTGGCCTCCCAAAATGCTGGGAGGCCTCCCAAGTTGCTGGGATTACAGGCATGGACCACCATGCCTGGCTAATTTTGTATTTTTAGTAGAGACGGAGTTTCTCCAGATTGGTCAAGCTGGTCTCGAACATCTGACCTCAGGTGATCTGCCCTCCTCGGCCTCCCAAAGTACTGGGATTACAGGAACCACAGTACCCGGCCTTGTTTTGCTTTTTATTGTTTCCTGATGCAGGTTTGTGATCTCTTTGAGGGATCAGGACCACACCCCCCACCCCAATTTATATTCCCAGTGTCCGTGGTGGGACCCTGACTGAGGATGGGAACAGAGCAACAATCTGGAATCATTTGGACCATTGAGTCCTGTGGACAGTCACTTCAATATCATCCCTAGAGAGTCTCAGAAATTCAAGGCCTTTTGGAATGCTGCCAAAATGGGTCCTTTGGCAGGAACCCCCTTTGTCTCTTCTGTTTTCTGACCTCAAATAATCTAAGGAACTAATAACGGTAATAAATAACAATTAATAATAAGAACAATAATAGTGCATGTGTAACATGGACATTGTTTATCACGCAAAGCATATTCTTCACCTTCTACTCCCTACAACTCCATGAGGCATTTATAATGAAATGTCTAGCAATGGTAGGCTTCTTGTTGTGGGGCAGGGTTGGTTCTAACACTTCAAATTATATGATCTCATTTAACTTTCCTATAAAATAGGATGATTATCATTGTGGTTTTGCAGATGAGGAACCCACAGCCCAGAGAGGTTAAAAATATCCTCCCAGGTCACACAGCTTGGGAGAGGCAGAGCTGTAGAGATTTGGACCACAGTCTTCGACTTCTTAGTGTGACTCTCAGAAGTTAGAGGATAATGAGGTTAAGAACAAGCAAAGGGCCGGGCGCGGTGGCTCACACCTGTAATCCCAGCACTTTGGGAGGCTGAGGCAGGTGGATCACCTGAGGTCAGGAGTTCGAGACCAGCCTGGCCAACATGGTGAAACCCGGTCTCTACTACAAATACAAAAAATTAGCCAGGCATGGTGGCGCACACTTGTAATTCCAGCTACTTGGGAGTCTGAGGCAGGAGAATTGCTTGAACCCGGGAGGCGGAGGTTGCCGGGAGCCGAGATCGCACCATTGTATTCCAGCCTGGGCAACAAGAGCAAAACTCAGTCTCAAAAAAAAAAAAACAACAAGAAAAGGGTATACCCCTGGGCCTTGAGCAGGAGAACAGTGTGTCCCCCACCCTCCCCGTGCACCTTAGGCACAAACAGAAAGCTGAACATCTTGCATGAAGATACCTCATGCTCTGCCTGCCGACCTTTTCTGCAGCCACGGAGCAGTCAGAGACAAAGGGGCCAAGAGGCCTTAGGTGAGGGCTGCCATGCTGGAAAGTTTGGGCTGTGGGTGTGGGCAGGAGTCATGGGTAGAGGTCAAAACCCTTAGTCTTGGCTGGGTGCAGTAGCTCACACCCGTAATCCCAGCACTTTGGGAGGCTGAGGCTGGTAGATTACCTGAGGTCAGGAGTTCAAGACCAGCCTGGCCAGCATGGTGAAACCCTGTCTCTACTAAAAATACAAAAAAAAAAAAAAAAAAAAAAAAAAATTAGCCCGGCGTGGTGGCACACGCCTGTAGTCCTAGCTACTCGGGAGGCTGAGGTAGGAAGATCTCTTGAACCCGGGAGACGGAGGTTGCAGTGAGCTGAGATTGCCACTGCACTCCTGCCTGGGAGATAGAGTAAGACTTTGTCTCAAAAAACAAACAACCGCCTCGGTCTTTGTGCAAAATCTATAATCATTTGCAAGAGGCTGCAATCAGGTATAGCACTGGATTTTGTGACCAAAACTAGGTTTCAGGATTTAATTAAAAACAAAAACAATGTCAGGTCATAAAACACAAGACATATACATGATGTGGAAATGGTCTCATTCATTTTTTAATTGCGAAATTCTGAACTATCTGTTTCTTTTTCCTTTATCTTTTCCTTTTTGTGTGTGTGTGGAATTAGGTGGAGGGGAGGTATGGGATATTGTTTTGTTTATCTGCCTCTTTATTATCATTGACTGTGAAATTCTTGAGAACAGGGGCGTCTAAGTGCCCAACACAGCCCTGGTACTTTGTTGAATCAGGTGGCTGTCAAGAGCTGCTGCTTCAGCCCGGCATGGTGGCTCATGCCTATAATTTTTGCACTTTGAGAGGCTGAGGCAGGAGGATTGCTTGAGCTGAGAAGTTTGAGACCAGCCTGGGCAGCAGAGTGAGACTCTGTCTCTGTAAAAAATAATAAAATAAAAATTAAAAAATAAAGAAAGAACTGCTTTGTCTTCAAGGAAACAAGATACACAGTCAACAGTCATTATCTTTTTAGATATGAGACAGCTTGACATGGTGTGGAAGTGGGGGGCTTGCCTGTAGGGAAAGTATGCTGATGAAAAAGAAGGAAAACAGACAGTAGCAGGAGGCACTGGGGATGTGTCAGGGAGCTGAGGAGTGTAGATCTGGTTACTTTTGGGCAAGTTACTTCTCTAAGCTTCAGTTTCCTCATCTATAAAATGGTTTACTGTGATGACGAAAGAGATGATGAACAGAATGTGTCTGGCAGAGGACCTGGGCTCATAAGTGAGCACACAGTAAAAGTTAGCTAATATCATTACTGTTACAATTATTGAGCTTTATTACTTCCTGTGGCTGCATGAAGTAGTGGTTTCTGAATAGAAAGGCAACATTCTAGTTGCCTAGATCTTAAGATGGCAGTGACTTCACTGTAGTTCTCTGCAAGCATCAGAAACAAGCCCTGGCTTATGTAAGTTAGAAACAGATGAGAAAGTAAATAAAGCTGCAGAAATGGGTCTCAGGAAGGACAGGAATCAAAGGGCTGTCCCTCGGATGTCAGACTGCCTTTGCAAGTTACTTCAGGTCACTGTGCCTCCATTTCCTCAGCTGCTGAGCAGGGGAGGAGAATCGCTTCTCCTTCCCAGGGATGGTGCAGAGCACTTAGCAGAGCACTTAGCACAGAGGAAGTAAGCCCTTCAGTAAAACATTTGAGTAAAGCAATTATTATTTATTATTCTTCAGGGCTCTTTTTTTTTTTTTCTGATGCATTAGCCCTAACATTGACTACTTGGTTCAAGAGTGATGGATGCATTCATTTCCTGAGCAGTTGCTGTATGCCTGGCACCATTTTAGCTGCTGGCGATCCAGCAGGGAGCAGAAGAGACAAAAATCCCTGCCCTCCTGAAGCTTCTGTCCTAGTGGATGTCACACAGTAGTGGGGCAGGCTGGTCCCCAGAGACAGCTGGGGGACAGATGGAAGCAGTGCAGGCAAAAGCTAACTCCTGTGCAAAGTCTCCCTGGCCCCACTGTGTTAACAGTAAAGTGCTTAGCAGAGGTTCCCACACATAGTAGTTACTATGTAGTGGTAGTTGCTATGTTTATTATTATTATATTATTCTCCTCCCTCATAAAATGGCAGCCTCCCTTTCTTCCATTCCCCTTCCTGAGTTATTTTTTCTCGATAGGGCTTATCTTCCTAGTATACCATATGTCTCTCTTCTCCCACTAAATTGTAACCCATTCATTTTTCCAGGATATATTTGTTGGGTGTCTACTCTGTGCCTGGCATTGCTGTAGATGTTGGGGATGCAGAAAGGAAGAAAAAGGACAGATTTCCATGCTAGAGCTTAGGTTACAGCTGGGTTAGACAGATAAGGAACAGCAGACATAATAAAGAAGGACATGAATTGTGTATTCAAGATTATGAAGTGCTGTGGGAACAGGCCTAGCAGGGTCAGTGTCTGGAGGGCTGGGGCGTGGTGCTGTGTGGTTAAGTTGTCCGGTCAGAGTCAGGGCAGGCTCCACGGAGGAGCTGACGTTAACCTCCACCTGAAGCAGGGGGAGGAGGGGCGTTTCAGGCTCTGGGAAGGGCTAGGACAGAGGTGGAGGCAGGAGTGAGCCTGTGGGGGTGAGGAGCAGCCAGGAGAAGCGTGAGATGAGAATGGCGTGAGCAAGGGAGGTAGGAGAACCCGAGCAGCATGCAGTGTGGAGCCTCACAGAGAGCCTGCAGGGCATTCCAAAGATTCTGTCTTTTACTCTGTAAAATGGGGAGCCCTTGCGGTGTTTTTTGTTTTTGTTTTTTGTTTGTTATGAGGCAGAGTCTTGCTCTGTTGCCCAGGCTGGAGTGCAGTGGGGAGATCTTGGTTCACTGCAACCTCTGCCTCCTGGGTTTAAGTGATTCTTACACCTTAGCCTCCTGAGTAGCTGGGATTACAGGTACATGCCACCACGCCTGGCTAATGTTTTTATTTTTGTAGAGATGGGGTTTCACCATGTTGGCCAGGCAGGTCTCAAACTCCTGAACTCAAGTGATCCACCCACCTCAGCCTCCCAAAGTGTTGGGATTACAGGTGTGAACCACTGTGACTGGCTTCCTTGCAGTGTTCTAAAAAGGAAAGTAATTTGATCTGACTTGGCTTTTGAAACGGTCAGTCTGGCTGCTGTGTTGAGAAGAAACTAAATCAGGGTCAGGAGCTAGAGCACCAGGACAAACATGCACAGAGTGTTAAGTGCCGGGTCCAGGCTGGCAGTGGTGGATGGGGCCACAGGAATGGACTTCTAGGCTGTTCACTGTTGTATCCCCAGCATCTTAAACTGTGCTCTCCATATGGTAGCTGTGAGCCCTATGTGGGTATTGAGCACTTGAAAGGAAATTGAGATGTACTGTGTGTTAAACGCACATTGGATTTCAGAGACTTAGTGAGAAGAGTAAGATATCTCATTATTTATTTATTTATTTATTTATTTATTTATTTACTGAGACAGAGTCTCACCTGTTGCCCAGGCTGGAGTGCAGTGGCATGATCTCGGCTCATTGCAACTTCCGCCTCCCGGGTTCAAGCGATTCTCCTGCCTCAGCCTCCCAAGTAGCTGGGATTACAGGTGCCCACGACCACACCTGGCTAATTTTGTATTTTTAGTAGATATGGCGTTTCACTATGTTGGCCAGGCTGGTCTTGAACTTCTGACCTCAGGTGATCCATCCCACTCAGCTTTCCAAAGTGCTGGAATTACAGGTGTGAGCCACTGCACCAGGCCTATTTGTTTATTTATATGAGACACGGTCTCACTCTGTCACCCAGGCTGGAATGCAGTGATGTGTTCATAGATCATTATAGCCTCGACCTCCCAGGCTCAGGTGATCCTCCCACCTCAGCCTCCTGGGCAGCTGGGACCACAGGTCTGTGTCACCACGCCCAGCTAATTTTTTTGTATTTTTGGTAAAGCTGGGGTCTCCCTGTGTTGCCCAGGCTGGTCTTGAGCTCCTGGGCTCCAGCAATCTGCCTTCCTCAGCCTCCTATATTTCTAGGGTTACAGGCGTGAGCCACTGCACCCTGCCAAGGTATCTCACGAACCAATTCTTTGTTGTTAATTACATATTGAACTGATAATGTTTTGGATATATTGGGTTAAATTATTAAAATTAATTTCATCTGTTTTTTCTAACTTTATGGCTACTAGAAAATCTAAAATTACATGTTGGTTGAATCATATTTTCGCTGGATGGAACAATGCCTTGGACGAGGTCAGCATTTAGTGAATCAAATGTGTGGGTGAGGCACAGGGGTTCTGCCGTGAATGAGAAACCGTTGCCATCTTCGGGAAGCTTCCAGTGTGGGAGGGAGGCACACTGCAGATGTAAGTGCTAGGAGAGAAAGAAGGCAGGTTGAAATGGGACCACAGCCAACCAGGCCTGCTGCAGCCCAGAAGCTGGAAGAGACTCGCCCAGGAGGGAAGGAAGACACTGGGGTGTTGGGTCTCAGTGTGGGTCTTGGTGACAGCAGTGGGCTGGCAGTGCAGAGGTTCAAGGCCTTGGACCGCAAGTCCACTAAGGTGGCTGGTGGTGTGGGTGGAGGTGGAAAAGGCAGGTGGGGCGAGGGTGAGGGGCAGGACATCCTGGAGAGCCTGAATAACCAGGTATAAGTGATTTCTTTTTCTTTCTTTCTTTTCTTTTTTTTTTTTTTTTAAGACGGAGTCTCCTCCTGTCGCCCAGGCTGGAGTGCAGTGGCGAGATCTCGGCTCACTGCAAGCTCCGCCTCCCGGGTTCACGCCATTCTCCTGCCTCAGCCTCCAGAGTAGCTGGGACTACAGGCACCCGCCCACCACGCCCGGCTAATTTTTTGTATTTTTAGTAGAGACGAGGTTTCACCGTGTTAGCCAGGATGGTTTTGATCTCCTGACCTCGTGATCCGCCCGCCTTGGCCTCCCAAAGTGCTGGGATTACAGGCGTGAGCCGCCGCGCCCAGCCCCAGGCGGAAATTATTTCAACTGGGTCCTGAGAACTGGGCACTTTTCAAGGATTGTCAGCAAGGAGCAACTTCCCAAATATACATCTAAAAAGATGACAAACTCATGTGGAATGTGGATTTAAGGAGGAAGGTACTTGACTTAAGAATTCCAGGATTTTGGTGGAAGAAGGAAATATGGGCCAGGCACTGTGGCTTATGCCTGTAATCCCATCACTTTGGGAGATAGAGGTGGGAGGATTAGTTGAGCCCATCTGAGACCAGCCTGGGCAACATAGTGAGATCCTGTCTCTACAGTTTTTTTTTTTTTTTTTTTTTGAGACGGAATCTTGCTCTGTCATCAAGGCTGGAGTGCAGTGGTGAGATCTCAGCTCACTGCAACCTCCGCCTCCTGGGTTCAAGCAATTCTCCTGCCTCAGCCTTCCGAGTAGCTGGAGTTACAGCCACGTGCCACCATACTTGGCTAATTTTTGTATTTTTAGCAGAGACGGGGTTTCACCATGTTGGTCAGGCTGATCTCGAACTCCTGACCTTGTGATCTGCCTGCCTCGGCCTCCCAAAGTGCTGGGATTACAGGCATGAGCCACTGCACCTGGCCTCAAAAATTCTTATTTTTAATTAACTGAGCTTGGTGGCATGTACCTGTAGTCCCATCTTTGGTGGCACGCACCTGTATTCCCATCTACTTGGGAGGCTGAGGCAGGAAGCTTGCTCGAACCCAGAAGTTTGAGGCTGCAGTGAGTTATGATTACACCACTGTACTCCAGTCTGGGTGACAGAATGAGACCCTGTCTCTAAAATAAATAAATAAATTTTTAAAAGCTGGGAGGTGGGGTTGGTAAATTCATAAAAAATAATATTTCTTGAGTTGAATACAAACAATACAATCACTGTTTTTTCTTTGCCTTGTTTTATTTTTACTTATTTATTTATTTTTGCAGAGATTGGGCCTCACTCCTAGACTGGTCTCTAACTCCTGGCTTCAAGTGACCCTCCCACTTTGGCCTCCCAAAGTGTTGAGATTACAGGTGTGAGCCACTGTGCCCAGGCTGTGGTTTTTTATTTTTTAATTTTTTATTTTTTTGTATTATAATCATAGTGTATATGTTGCATCCTGATTTTTTTTTTTTTTTTTTTGAGACAGCATCTCATTCTGTTATCCAGGCTGGAGTGCAGTGGCACAATCTCAGCTCATTGCAACCTCTACCTCCCAGGTTCAAGCGATTCTTCTGCCTTGGCCTCTGAGTAGCTGGGATGCCACCGTGCCCGGCTAAATTTTTTTTCTTTCTTTTTCTTTTTTTTTGTATTTTTAGTTCAGACAGGGTTTCACTATGTTGGCCAGGCTGGTCTTGAACTCCTGACCTCAAGTGATCCCACCTCGGCTTCCCAAAGTGCTGGGATTACAGCGTGAGCCACCACATCTGGACACATCCTGATTTTTTTCTTAGTTGCTATTAGGACACAGGCATTTTTGAATATTATATGCACTTTGTCCATGTCTTTTTTTTTTTTTTTTTTTTGAGACGGAGTTTCACTCTTGTTGCCCAGGCTGGAGGGCAATGGCGCGATCTCGGCTCACTGCAACCTCTGCCTCCCGGGTTCAAGTGATTCTCCTGCCTCAGCCTCCTGGGTAGCTGGCATTACAGGCGCCCGCCACCACGCCTGGCTAATTTTGTGTTTTTAGTAGAGACGGGGTTTCTCCACGTTGGTCAGGCTGGTCTCGAACTCCCAACCTCAGGTGATCCACCTGCCTTGGCCTCCCAAAGTGCTGGGATTACAGGAGTGAGCCACTGTGCCCAGCCGTCCATGTCATTTTTATTGGGTAGATATTTCTGTTCAGTGACTGTTTCGTTGCTTACTTTATCATTCCTTTGATTTGGATGCTTAGCTTCATAACAGCCTGTTTATATAGATTATGTTTTCTATTCTTCAGTTAATTAAAAAAAAAACAAATTCTCAGTCCTAGGATTGTTGTGCATAATGTCTGAATTTTTTAGAATTTCAGGTAAATATTGTGGTTCATGAGATTTGCACAGAAGCTGAATTTGCTGCTTTCTGGTGAGGCATGTGATGTTTTTTGCTGTCCATGATGCACTAACATGTCATTAACATGTATGTACAGTGTTATATGCTCGCACATGTTTATGTGCAGCCTATGCACCTGTATTGGATTTTTCTTCACTCTCATTTATTGGCAGGCATTTGTGGAATGCCTGTGGTGTGCCAAGTTCTGCTTGAGGCCTTGGGTATTCAGTAGTGATCAAAGTAGATCAACTAGTACCAGTTCTTAAGAGGCTTATTGTTAAGTGGGGGAAACAAGCAAATAGACAAAGAAAAAATAACATTATTGTAAGGAATATGAAATAATATGTACTAGAATAATATGAAGGGATGGTTATTGTGAGGTAAGGGGGTTCATACTGAAATCCTGTCTGAGGAATCAGGATTTGAGTGAGACACGAAGACTCAGTAGAAGTTAACCAGAAGAACAAAGTGTTAGCAGAAAAGACAAGATTGATCAATATGACTACATATTAAAGAAAAAGGCACATCTAAGCAACAAAAACTGCAATGGTATTAAAAGCCAAATACAAGACTTAGAAGATATTTGCAATATTTATAACACATTACAAAGCACTAATATCTAGAATGTATGCAGAATTCCCAAAAGTCAACAACAAAAAGACAAACAGCCTTATAGCAAAGTGGGTGAAAGATAGGACCATGCAGTGCTCATAGAAAGCAAAGTAGATGGCTGGGCACCATGGCTCACGCCTATAATCCCAGCATTTTGGGAGGCTGAGGTGGGCGGATCACAAGGTCAGGCGTTCGAGACCATCCTGGCCAACATGGTAAAACCTCATTTCTACTAAAAATACAAAAATTAGCTGGGTGTGGTGGCATGTGCCTGTAGTCCCAGCTACTTGGGAGGCTGAGGCAGGAGAATCGCTTGAACCTGGGAGGCATAGGTTGCAGTAAACCCAGATCTTGCCACTGCATGCCAGCCTGGACACAGAGCACGACTCCGTCTAAAAAAAAAAAAAAAAAAGCAAAGTGGATGATAAATGTGAAAAGATTCTGAATTTTGCTAACAAAGTCAGGTTTTGGAGATCTAATTTCTAGTCAGTAAAATTCATCCTTTCTTGGATACAATGCTAAGAGTTTTGATAAATGCATAGAACTGTGTGACACTGTTGTGTAATTACCACAATCATGGCGTAGAACATTTCCATCGTTCACCCAGATTCCCTCCTGTCCCTTCACAGCCAGTCTCCTTCTCCACCCCCAGCTTTAACCAACCCCTGAGTTGTTTGCTGACCTTACAGTGTTGCCTTTTTCAGAGTGTCCTATAAATGGATTCATACAGTGTGTAGTCTCTCGGATTTGTCTTCTTTCACCTGGCATAATGCATTTGGGACCTTTCCATGTTGTTCTATGCATCAGGGGTTTGGTAGTTTTTATTGCTGACTGGGACTCTGTTGTATGGATATACGGCTGTTTGTTTATCTGTTCTCCATTTGAAGAGCATCTGGGTGTTTCCACAAGATACATGTTTCATGCTTTACAATGTGCCAGAAATAGGATGTCTGACTCAAGTGTTGACAAGGCACAGGGTGTTCAGCAGCTCCGCTAGTGAGTGTGTGAGGTCACTTTAGAGACCACCTTGCCAGCAGGTCGTGAAATTGGAAACATGTGCAGCCCCGTTCCTAGGTAAGATTGAGAATTCACAGTTCATGCTGTATGTTACTTAAGGATATTTAGAGATGAATGTGAAGGTTTAAAAAATGGGCTGGAAAGATCTATATCAAACTCACTGTCATCATCTGGGGAGAGAGGGGGAGTGGGGTGATTGTGAAGGTCAAAGCCTACTTTAACTTTGCCTTTATTGCTTTTTTTAAATTCAATTAATTAATTTACTTGTGGGGACAGAATCTCACTCTGTCAAGGTTGCTGGAGTGTGAGTGGTGTGATCGTGGCTCACTGCAGCCTCTACTTTCCAGGCTCAAGTGATTCTCCTGCCTCAGCCTCCGGAGTAGCTGGGACTACAGGTGTGAGCCACCATGCCTGTATTTTTTGTAGAGACGAGATCTCACTATATTGCCCAGGCTGGTCTTGAACTCCTGGCCTCAAGCCATCCTCCTGCCCAGTTCTCCCAAAGTGCTGGGATTACAGGGAGGACCCACAGTGTCTGGCCTATCTTTAATGCTTTTTTTGAAAAGAAGGTGGATACCTACACATATCACTTACACAGTTTGAAAATATGTAGAAAAGAAAAAAAGTTTGAAAATACATATGACAAGATGTTCATGGTTGTCAATTCTAGGTTCTTTGAATTTTTCTTTTTTTCTTTTTTTTTTTTTTGAGACGGAGTCTCGCTCTGTCACCCAGGCTGGGAGTGCAGTGGCGCGATCTCGGCTCACCGCAAGCTCCACCTCCCAGGTTCACGCCATTCTCCTGCCTCGGCCTCCTGAGTAGCTGGGACTACAGATGCCTGCTACCACGCCCAGTTAATTGTTTTGTATTTTTAGTAGAGACGGGGTTTCACTGTGTTAGCCAGGATGGTCTCGATCTCCTGACCTCGTGAGCCACCCGCCTCGGCCTCCCACAGTGTTAGGATTACAGACGTGAGCCACCGGGCCCGGCTGAGACAGAGTCTTGCTCTGTCACCCAGGCTGGAATGTAGTGAAGCAATCTCGGTTCACTGCAACCTCCACCTCCTGGGTTCAAGCAATTCTGGTTCCTCAGCCTCCCAAGTATTTGGGACTTCAGGCACAACCCCCGTCTGGCTAATTTTTGTATATTTTTTAGTAGAGACAGGGTTTCACCATGTTGGCCAGGCTGGTCTCAAACTCCTGACCTCGGGTGATCTACCCGCCTCAGCCTCCCAAAGTGCTGGGATTACAGGCGTGAGCCACGGCGTCCAGCCTGTTCTTTAAATTTCTTTCAAAACAGTTTAGGGAAGGGATATCCTAGGTAAAGATAATAGCATGTGTGAAGGCCCTGAGGCTACAAAACTTTTGGTGTGTTCAGAGTGTCAAAAGATTCGTGTGGCTGGAAAGGAGTGAATGTCCAGGGTCCAGATGAACAGGTGTTTGGTCATGGAGGGCCTTAAGTGCTTTTTTAAGTCTTTGGGGGTGGCTAAGGTGGGTGGTGCCTGATTTGATTGACCTTTTTGTTGGGTAGATGGTGGATCAACGGAAGCAGGTGGCCCATTTGGGGACTGAATTACAGCAATCCAAGAGAGAGCTGGACTCGGCTCTAGCAGTGGAGAGGAAGAGAAGAGGATGAGTTTGGTATTTATTTTGGAGACAGAAAGGACTTCTTGGGACCAGGCGTGGTGGCTCATGCCTGTAATCCCAGCACTTTGGCAGGCTGAGGCGGGCAGATCACTTGAGGTCAGGAGTTCAGGACCAGCCTGGCCAACATGGTGAAACCCCATCTCTACTAAAAATACAAAAATTCGCCAGGAGTGGTGGCAGGTGCCTGTAATCCGAGCTACTTGGGAAGCTGAGGCAGGAAAATAGCTTGAACCCGGGAGGCGGAGGTTGCAGTGAGCTGAGATCGAGCCATTGTATTCCAGCCTGGGCAACAAAGTGAGATTCCATCTCAAAAAAAAAAAAAGGAAGGAAGGAAGGAAGGAAGGAAAGAAAGAAAGAAAGAAAGAAAGAAAGAAAGAAAGAAAGAAAGAAAGAAAGAAAGAAAGAGAAAGGACTTCTTGGAGGGCAAAGTTTGAGGGAAGAGTTAGCTAGGGACCTTCCAAACTGTGCTCAGGCATTTGGATTTTACCCTGTGGGTGATAGGGAACTATTGAAAGTTTTCATTTTTTTCTTTTTCTTTTTTTTTTTTTTTGGAGACAGAGTCTTGCTCTGTTGCTTCAGGCAGGAGTGCAGTGAGCCATAGTGGCTCATTGCAGCCTGGACCCCCTGTGCTCAAGCAATCCTCCCACCTCAGCCTCCAGAGTAGCTGGGACTACAGGTGCATGGCACCACCCCCAGCTAATGTTTTGTTTTTAATTTTTTATAAAGATAGGGTCTCACTTTGTTGTCCAGGCTTAAAACTCCTGGCTTTAAGCGATCCTCCCATCTTGACCTCCCAAAGTGTTGGAATTACAGGAATGAGCCATCATGCTCGGCTCTATGGAAGGTTTTGAGGTGGGGCAGGGATGAGATTAGAGTGATGTGCCTTTGCCAGAGAGATTTGTCCAGAGGAAGGGTGACCAGCCTGGAGTCTCTTTGGAACGTTCTAGGTAATGTAGCAGAGATTGTGTCAGTTACCCTCTGGTGGGATGCTTGGCTTTTCCCATTTTTTCAAAAGGAAATGGGAAAAGGAAAAGGTCCTCTGTGTGGAAAGTCCCCAGGAATTTACAGGAGAGTGGCTAACGAAGACAGAGTTCCCTTCCGGCATTTATTGTGACTGAGTTTGTTCCATAGTTTTAGTCCCACTTAGGTCATGATTCATCCCACTGGGCCAGCAGCAGCGTTGGGATCACGTCAGCCAATCTTCGCACTTAGAGATTTTGAAGAGAGATATCTCCTATCCATGTGGTACATTGCTTTTCACAAAACAAATGAGTTCATTTTGTCCGTGAAAAGCCCTGGCCAGACCCAGCCGGTGGAGACCAGTAGCTTCCTCTGGCAGGCTGGGCTTCCTATGGTCATTGCAGTCCCTCCCCATTTATAAGGCTGCCTTCCCTGAGAACACCTGGGACAGATGCCCCCCAGAAGCATGCCCTCTGGAAAGGGGGAGGAGCAGGAGGGGGCTTCAGGCATGCTGGGCCTGGGGGGCCACCCCCTGGCCTTTGCGAAGTTCCTGGCTGGTCTGAGCCCTCTTCTTTCCTCTCCCCAGGCCTTGCAAAGGCCATATCTCTTCCTTTTCATGACTCTGGAAATTCCATACATACCTTCTGCATTAGGAAGACATTCTCTGCATGCTGATCTCGTTAAAAAGGAAAAGCCAAGGAGCATCCTGCACCTCCCTCCTGTAAGCGAGCTTTGCAAATGGTAAACTAGATCCTGAAAGGCAACCACTTAAAAGCTTTTAATGGCTTCCCATGATTAGCTTGAGTGCCTGGTGCGTCAGAGGCTCTCAGTGAGCGTGTATTGAATTGCTGAATGCATGGTGGCCCTGGGCGAGGAATCTGGCCCTCACTGTCCCAAGGCTGAGTGCCTTTGCCCTGTGGAGGAAAGCACTGCCTTGGGGTCAGAAATAAGGATTGGCAGGATTGCCTGGGGTTAGAAATAGTGATCATGGGATCAGAGGCAGCAGGTGAATGTGGGGTGTGAATATTTTTGAAGGCTTGGAATGAAATGATTCTTCCAGACTTTAGAGGATTTGTGTCTGCAGATTCTTCTCTAAGGTTTGTGTCTCACATAGTGAGAGAATCAGCCAGCCAGGGAAATGGGACAGGATTTTGTCTCTTTCCCCATTTCCTCTTCTAATGAACTCCTACCTATGCTTTATGACTGCATTAAGGGGTCACCTCCTCCAGGAAGCATTCCCTCATCTCCTTACGCTGGTTCTGAGTGTGTCGTTCCTGCTTGATCCCCTCCCAGCACCATGTGTGTGAGTTCTCACAGCTCACACCCCATTGTATTACTATATTGTTTCTACAGTGGGTTCCTGTCAGGGGTTCCAAACTTAGCTGTTTAGGAGGATGAGTAGATTGTACAACCACACCAGGCGGGCCTGATCAAATACAGTAAGAAGTGTCCGGATTGGCGAACCAGCGGGTCCCTCTTCTAGATGTTATCAGAGAGATACTGTTAGACAGAGAGGTTGCTAGATGTTAACAGAGGCTGCTGTTAGATTCCAGCTCCCTCCTCCCCTGGCCCCCTTTCTCTCCTCATGCCAAAAGATAGACCCAGTTTGCCACAGCTTCCACTTTTAAAAGAGAAGCCTTTTAAAATATAAACTCTCCTGATTTTTAAATGTTTTCAGTTAAGTTTTTAAAGGAACATTCATAGGCCAAACCAAATACCTGTGGGCCGTATGTGGCCCCCGGGGCCAGCAGTTTGCAGCTCCTTGGTTATAGGTGCCTCTAACCCATTGCACAAGCTCCCTCAGGCATTTCATGTCTTTCCTTTCCATTCCCCCTGGGCCTAGCAGGGAGCTGGCATGTCACAGTGGGTGCTCCCTAATTATTGGTTATTGACTTGAATGCTAGACTGAGCAAGCACCTCCCTGCTCACAGGGTGTTAACATTTTTCCCTCAGAACTGTTTGTATGTAATGCTATTCTGAATTGCTTCAGTTCCTTACATACTTTAGTGATAGTCTGTATGTGCCTGGAAAAGTCATCATTCCTTAGATTCTAGATAACTCTGTTCTTCTGTTCTTTTCCTTTTTCCTTTCTCTCTCCGTCCCCTCAACATATGTTTTTGTTTTTTGTTTTTTGCCAGTTCTTTTGTATCTGGCCAGTTAACACAGGGCTTCATAACATGGGGTCGGCTGTTATTAAGCAACAGTGGTTTCCGGTAGCTCACTGACTTTTGCCCTCTCTGCTGGTAAGCCACTGCTGATTTCCATCAGGGTAACAAGCATGATTTTCAGATTTACCTTCATTTGCAGTGAACAATTATAGCAAAATTGCTTAAAGAAATGAACCTTCAGGTGTGGCGGCTCGTGCCTGTAATCCCAGCCTTTGGGAGGCCGAGGCGGGTGGATCACTTGAGCCCAGGAGGTCTCTAGGCTGCAGTAAGCTGTAGTTGCACCACTGCACTCCAGCCTGGGTGACAGGGTGAGACATCATCTCAAAAGAAAAGAAAAGAAAAGAAAAGGAGGGGAGGAGAGGGGAGGGGAGGGGAGGGGAAGAGGGAGAGAGGGAGGGAGGGAGGGACGGAGGAAGGAAGAAAGGCAGGAAGGCAGGAAGGAAGGAAGGAAGGAAGGAAGGAAGGAAGGAAGGAAGGAAGAGAATGAAAGGCTGGGCCTGGTAGCTCTTGCCTGTTGTAGTCCTGGCACTTTGGGAGGCTGAGATGGGAGGAACTGGAAACCAGCCTGGGCAACATAATGAGACTTCATCTCTACAAAACAAATTTTTTTTTAATTAGCCAGTGGCATGCACCTGTTGTCCCAGGAGGCCAAAGCTGGAGGATTGCTTGAGGATGGGAAGTTGAGGCTGCAGTGACTTATGTTCCCACCACTGTACTCCAGCCAGAGTGACAGAACAAGACCTTGTCAAAAAAAGGAAAGAAAGAAAAGGAGAGAGGGAGGGAAGGAAGGAAGAAAAAAAAGAAGGAAAGGGAGAGAGGAAGGAAGGAAGGAAGGGAAGGGAAGGAAGGGAGGGAAGGGAGGAAGGTAGGAAAATGGAAGGAAGGGAGGGAAGGAGGGAAGAAAAGAAAGAAGGAAGGAAAAAACCGGTCGGCTATCTTGATGAAAAAAGTCTCAGTCCACTCCATTTTGTGCAGCATTTCCCGTCTTGTTATCTTTCTGGAAAAACTCAGTAAGTCTCTGGTTGGGAATTATAGAAGCTTAATATGCACTTGGAACTGTGTCAGGCTCTCACAGGGAACAAACAAGAGGAACTGTAGATTTTTATAGTCTACAAGAGCCCAGTCCATGCCTTTGGGAGGCACAGAGTGAGAGAAAGAGCATTGACAATGATAATATAGCATTAATATAGGTACAACCTGGAGTAATGTTATCTAGTACTACTAATAGCTATAATAAAATGGTATTATATAGATATTAAGCCCTGACTTCGTGCCGGTTTGAACTTTTCCTGTATTAATTCATGTGAATCAATTTTGAGACTCTGTCCCAAAAAAAATATATGTATATATTATATACAAATATATATATAATATATACAAATATATATAATATATACAAATATATATAATATATACAAATATATATATATAATATATAGATGTCATGGTGATGGGAAGATTGGGGGAGGAGAGGAGCAGTTTGATTCCAGGATCCCATGTAGAGGAAACTTGTAGGTCTCTTACCCAGTGTCTTCTCCTGCTCTCTGGCTCTGATTTCTGAACTAAAAAAAGTGTGCAAACGTCATCTGCTCTCCTGGTTGTATTTGTAAATGCCTCCCCTAGACCCAGCTCTACTTTAGGCCACGTGAGTGACAGTGACCACATCAGTCAGGGATTCTCCTACTGTCCCTGACCCCTGTCCGCTTTTGTCTCCTCACACTCTAATAACAGACCATGTGGCTTGAACCTCAGCCCTGCTGCCAAGTAGCTGTGTGAGCTTCAGAGCCTGGTGCCTCAGTTCCCTCATCTGTAAAATGGGAATACAAATGGTCCCTGTGTGTTTGGGTATTCAAGAAAATTAAGTGAGTTGCTGCACACCTCACCTCTGGCTCCTTCAACAAAAACATGGTCACCCCCAAACCAAACGTGAACAGGAGTGTGGTGATGCAAACCACATGGAAACGAGAGGCAGACTCAGGCTGGAGTGCAATTGCACGATCTCGGCTCACTGCACCCACTGCCTTCCAGGTTCAAGCAATTCTTCTGCCTCAGCCTTCTGAGTAGCGGGCTGGGATTACAGGCACCTGCTGCCAAGTCTGGCTAATTTTTGTATTTTTAATAGAGACGGGGTTTCGCTATGTTGGCCAGGCTGGTCTCGAACTCCTGATCTCAGGTGATCCACCCGCCTTGACCTCCCAAAGTGCTGGGATTACAGGCATGAACCACCGCCCCCGGCCGCAGATGGGAAATTATTTTTGCACTTTCAGTTGTCCTAAATCTAGAGTTTTCCTCTATCCAGACAGCTGGTGAAAGTGGACGTGAGAATAGAGAGGAGATTTCCTGGTGGGGAAGACCTCCATCCTCCTTCTCCAGCCCCTTCCTCATTATTCCCAAGAAAAGAGCTTCTGGGTTTCTGGGAGAGGCTGAGCAGGTGGAGACACCTGGGCCATATCTGGGCCTCTCCAGAATCCAGGAGCCTGCCTGACGCGTCAGCCGGGGAGGGTTTCTGTGTGAAGTCGGCTTGAGTGAGCCAGCCTTTCATGCATCCTTGTCTTTATTTCTTCCCCAGCTCAGGAGGGGCTGAGTTGTGTCTTAATGAGCAGTTCCAGCTGCACGCTGGGCATCTCCTAATTTACTCTCATTTATTTAGCTCCTGCTGCATGCTGGGCAATGCTCTAAGTGCTCTGCAGGTTTTGGCTAATTTAATCTCCCTAGCAAACCCTTTGAGGGGACTGACAGGATGACCATCCTCATTTTACAGATGTCGGGATTGAGGCACAGACAGTTTATTTTTAATTTTTATGTGTAAAATGTTTTTACTGTGGTAAAATTTACATAATAAAATTTGCCATTGTAACCATTTCTAACTGTACAATTCAGTGGCATTAAGGCCATTCGTATTGTTGTGTAACCATCACCACTAATCTAACCATCTCCGGAACATTTTTCATCATTCCAAACTGAAACTCTGCACTCATTAAACACTCACTCTCCTCTCCCCCTCCCCTCATCCCCTGGTATCCACAGTTTCTATGAATCTGACTACCCTAAGCATCCGTATAGGTGGAATCATAGTATTCATCCTTTTGTGACTGGCTCATTACACTTGGTGTAAACTTTTTTTTTTTGTTTTTGAGACAGAATCTTGTTCTGTTGCCCAGGCTGGAGTGCAGTGGCACAATTTCAGCTCACCACAACCTCTGCCTCCCAATTCAAGAGATTCTCCTGCCTCAGCCTCCCTAGTAGCTGGGATTATAGTCGTGCACCACCACGCGTGGCTAATTTTTGTATTTTTTAGTAGAGACGGGGCTTCGCCATGTTGGCCAGGCTGGTCTCAAACTCCTGACCTCAGGTGATCCACCCGCCTCGGCCTCCCTAAGTGCTGGGATTACAGGCATGAGCCACCGTGCCCCGCCTTAGTGTAATCTTTCAAAGGTATATCTCCGTTGTAGCCTGTGTTACAATTTTATGCCCTTTTAAGGCTGAATGATTTTTTAAATTCATTCCCATTTAACTCTTTGTTTTGTTGCCTGTGCTTTTGGTGTGAGGCACAGACATTTTAAGAAACTTAGCCAAGGCCATTCAACCAGAAGTGGCAGAGCCTGGATCTTGACCACATGGCTTTGCTGCTCCCAGAGTCTTGACCCTGTGCTGGGGCTGACTTCTGCTTTTACATGAGTTCTTGTCATTGCTTTCGGCAGCTTGATCAGGTAGATGCTGCTTTTCCACTTTGCAAATATGGAAGGGAGCACCCAGCTCTCTTGGGCATGGCAGAAATTCATCAGGGGCGGAGGAGGCACAGGGTACCCACCCAAAAAATCCCAACATATTGAATCACCTTCCAATAATCTATAGCATCATTTATGTTATGCTGCCCACAACATAAATGGCTAGCAAATAATTTGGATGCGACAGAATTGGTGAATGAATTTAATGTAGCTTCAACCTGAAGACCATTATACACTATTAATACCTACAAAATTATAGATGTAAGGCTGCGTGTGGTGGCTCATGCCTGTAATTCCAGCACTTTGGGAGGCCAAGGTGGGCAGATAATGAGTTCAGGAGTTCGAGACCAGCCTGGCCAACATAGTGCAACCCCGTCTCTACTAAAAATACAAAAATTAGCTGGGCTTGGTGGCGCATGCCTGTAGTCCCAGCTACTCAGCAGGCTGAGGGAGGAGAATCTCTTGAACCCGGGAGGTGGAGGTTGTGGTGAGCTGAGATCACGCCACTGCACTCCAGCCTAGGCAACAGAGTGAGACTCCGTCTCAACAGAAACAAACAAAATTATAGATGTCACCTACAGGCCAGTTGGGAGGCATATTGGTAAGTAAATACCCATGACCTCTCCACCCTGCCTAGGATCCAAACTATGAACACTGATGGTTGACTCCAACTCCATATTCTTTTCAGTTTTCTCCCATGCCTACCCCCTGCCCCCGAGCATTCTCCCTCATTGGTGGCCCTGATTTTCTTTTTGTTGAGATAGGATCTCACTATGTTGCCCAGGCTGGTCCCAAACTCCTGGGCTCGAGAGATCCTCTTATCTCGGCCTCTCAAAGTGCTGAGATTACAGGCGTGAGCCGCTATGCCAGGCCAACTCTTATCTTGAATGTTGATGTTTATCATGTCATGGATGGAAAAAAAAAAAAAAACCCATGCGTATTCTTTTTTTTTTCTTTTTTTTTTGAGATGGTGTTTCGCTCTTGTCACCCAGGATGGGGATGGAGTGCAATGGCATGATCTCGGCTAACTGTAACCTCCACCTCCTGGGTTCAAGCGATTCTCCTGCCTCAGCCTCCTGAGTAGCTGGGATTACGGGCACTCGCCACCATGCCTGGCTAATTTTTGTATTTTTAGTAGAGATGAGGTTTCACCATGTTGGCCAGGAGGCTGGTCTCGAACACCTGACCTCAGGTGATCCACCCGCCTCGGCCTCCCGTTTGTATTCTTAAATAGTGTATTGTTTCCTTTACTTCCTTTAGAGCTTTACAGAAATTCCACGCTGCCTTCAGCTTCCTTTGCCGCTCTGCATCATGTTGGTAAGTCTCTGCTGATGCCTGCTGCTGTAGCTTATTTTTCACTGTGATAATCTGTTCCATTGTGTGAACTGACCACAGTTGATTGATCTGTTCTCCAAGGACATGTGAGTTGTTTGCAGGTGTCCCCCCACCCCCTCCCGATACAAACAGTGCTGCTGTGGACATTTCATACATCTGGTTGCCTATGTCAGAATTTCCGGGGTATACAGCTAGGACGCAGTACTGCTGTTGGATTTTCCTGGGATTGTAGGCTCTCAAATTTGGAATGGACTTCTATGGCCAAGTAGTTCACCTTTATCAATCATCTCAAAAGAAATGCTCTTGGTGTGATGGTTGAGAGTGCTGTTCTGGAATAGGAGAGACACAGACCTGCTGGGCCTTTGCCTCATTTTATTACTTAGTTCATTATGCAATGAACTTAACATCTCTCTACCTCAGTAGTTTCCCTGTCTGTGAATTGAGTCTGTTATATATATATATATCTATTTAAATATATATATCTATTTAAATATATATATCTATTTAAATAGATATATATATTACAGACTCAATTTAACCCTTAGGGAAATATATATATGTGTATATATATATATATATATATGTGTGTATATATATATATATATATGTGTATATATATATATACACATATATATATTTCCCTAAGGGTTAAATAAGATAGAGACCTGGCATGGTGGCTCATGCCTGTAATTCCAGCACTTTGGGAGGCTGAGGCAGGAGAGTCACTTGAGCTCAGGAGTGGGAAACCAGCCTGGGCAACATAGTTGGACCCTGTCTCTACAAAAATGAAAAATAAAAAAAAAAAATTAGCTGGGTGTGGTGGCATGTGCCTGCAGTCCCAGCTACTAGAGGCTGAGATGGGAGAATTGCTTGAGCCTGGGAGGTCGATGCTGCAGTGAGCTGCAACAGAGTGACACCTTGTCTCAGAAAAAATAAAAGAGAGAGAGAAAGATACGGCATGTGTAGAGATTAACTCGGAGCCTGGAAATAATAAACACAGAGTAAGTGCTCCCTGCTGTTCGCCTTGTTCCTGTTGGTGTTTAAAGATCACTTACACTTGCAGAGGCAGAACTGATGCCCAGGAGAGGGGCAGTAACTAGCAGAAGGGAAACAGCCCGGGTCCAGTTTACTTCCCCTCAACGTGGGCCAAGGACGCCAGGCAGGATCATAGTCCGGCTGGATTGTGGCTTTCCTCAAGGTGATCTTGACTTGCCCAGGTGGGATTTCACCCCCGCTTCCTTCCAGGCTTCCCATTTTAGACTTGAAATGTAGGCCTGTTGGGGCCTCCTCCAGTAGATGTGTGCCCTTGAGCTTGGACACCCCCCTGCCAAGATACGCCTTTCAAAAACAGATAAACTTATCGCAACTGAATAGAAGGGGCTCCCAAGGGGTCCCACCCTGCTCCGGAAGTCTCAGTGAGGAATCAATAGCAGTTAATTCCTGTGCTGCCCCCTGCCTGACATTCCATCCACACTTGAGGCCCAGATTGTAAGAAGGGAGAGCAGGCAGGTCTCTCTTCCAGGAGAGGGACCCGGTTCATCAGCAGGATTTATTCATTCATGTATTACGTCAGGCTCAGCGCCTGGGCTTTTTATAAATGAGGGCTCTGCTGGCGTTCTGTGTTATTCAGATATTCGGTGAGAGACCACCAGAAGCCGCAAAAAATTGCTGACATCTGTTGGAAGGCAATCATGCATAATGGATAAGGGTGCACTCTGCAGTTCCAGCAGCATTGATTTGAATTCCCCCTCTGCAGCTTCAAAACTCTGAGATCTCAGCGAGTTGCTTACCCTCTAGAGCCTCCATGTCCTCATCTATAAAACTAGAAAATAAGTGGTACTCACTAGATCCTTACCTTGTTGTGAGAGTAGAATGACGTGCATGTAGAGCTTTCCCAGAGCTGGCATGTGGTAGGTGCTCAATAAACGCTGGTTATTCTCTCTCTCTCTCTCACTCTGTTGCCTAGGCTGGAGTGCAGTGGAGTGATCATAGCTCACAACAGCCTCTGTCTCCCAGGCTCAAGGGATACTCCTGCCTCAGCCTCCCGAGTAGCTGGGACTTGCAGGCGAGTGCTACCACTCCTAGCTAATTTGTTTTATTCTTAGTACAGATGGGGTCTTGCTATGTGGTCCCTGCTGGAGTGCTGGTTGCTCTCTAACTGGCTGTGAGCCCCGGGGTAGGCACACTGCTACTGGGGCTATAGCAAAATCCGTGCTCGGTAAATCATCATTGAAGGAGCAAGGATGCTTTACAGTTGTAGAATCTCACAGTACACGTTACTTTGGTTTTTCTCTTCCCAGCTCTGGAGTCCTGGGATCCAAGTGTGAGCCCCGTGTCTGCAAAATGAGGCTAGTCACTTGAATCCTCTTGGATCTTGCTTTCCTCATCTGTTAGTGAGCTTGTAGATAGCTCTGACTGTCACCAGGCTTTGCTCTGAGCACTCTGCATCTGTATTCAACCTGTATACTTAATCTTCACAACAGTTGAGGTGGTTGATCCATAGTAATTTCTCGCTGTACAAATGGAGAAACTGAGGCAGAGAGATAAGTGTCTTCCCAAGGTTAACAGCTAACCAGTAGCAGGGCACGCTGGGATTTGAAAGACCCTCTATGTGTCCTAACTGATACCAGTTAACTGATAACTGATAACTGATAACTGATAACTGATACCTCCTGTCTAGAGGTGATCTCTTCCTCCAGGGTTCCAGGTAGATTGGTTGAGATGTGCAATGCGGAAGAGCCTCGGGATAAGTCGGCTAATAACACCTGCAGGCTACTCAGCCCTCAGGAGCTCACAGCAGAGCAGTTGGGGATGCCTTGCAAGGTTACCTGTGCCAGAGTTCCTGGGGTACATATTAAATAGGTAGGACCCAATACTGCTTTGCATTTTCCTGGAATCCTAGACTCTTAACATTGGAAAGGATTTCTTTGCCAAGTAATTCGCCCTCATCATTAACCTCTAAGAAATGCAGAGGTGGAATCAGAAGGTGCGTGTCTCTTTCTCTTGCACCACAGATTCTATTGAGTCTCATCTGGCAGCTTCAAGGATCATCCGCATTCTTTCATCTTCATGGAATGTCACTAGATTGAGATGATTCTAAGGGTGAGGTCAAGCATTTGGAGTTTGGAACTCTGCCTTTTGTAGAGATGCTCCCGTGGGACTTGCCCTGCACCCAGTTCAGCTTGCTTGGGATGCATCTGCTGAGCCTGGAAGAGAGTATGGGTTCAAGGCCAGTGGTCCAGCCCTCCCACAGACCTGATCTGTAATAGGGAAGGGTTGCCTCTGTGTGGGTTGGGAGTTTAATCAGCAAGAGTGGATTAGCAGCAAGCTCATTCTGTTTACTCCAGTAGGTCACGGGGCCAAGGGCAAACATACACCCCTCCCAGCCCAGAAACTGATAGCGGCAAAGTTGCACACCCTTCTCCCCAAATTGACAAATATGGTTTTCATTGTTGGAGTAATAAATTATGCTTTTTAAGGATAAAAATGTTGCCCAGCTGTTGAGTGGTTTAAACTTCCAGATGTTCCTCTGCTCAGTAATCAGAGCAGGATGCATGATGGGATCTCTTTAAAAGTTGATGAACAGAATGGTTCATTAAATTTCAACAATGTGCCTGGAATGCCAAGGGGAGGTGTAGCATCTCCCTCGAGGGAAGGAGGTACACATTTCCTAGGGTGAAGAATTAGCAAGCAGTAACTGAAGACCAGTTACTGGTCAGGCAGGGAAGCCCAAGTTCTGGCCCCTGCTGACTGTGTGACTTTGGGCTGAGCAGTTGGCCTCTCTGAGTCTTAGGTTTTGTTTTTTTTTTTTCTTTTGTGTTTTTGAGATAGAGTCTTGCTCTGTCGCCCAGGCTGGAATGCAGTGGCGCGATCTTGGCTCACTGCAACCTCTGCCTCCCAGGTTCAAGTGGTTCTCATGCCTCAGCCTCCCGAGTAGCTGGATTACAGACATGCACCACCATGCCTAACTAATTTTTGTATTTTTAGTAGAGTTGGGGTTTTACCATGTTGGCCAGGCTGGTCTTAAAGTCCTGGCCTCAAGTGATCCGCCCGCCTTGGCCTCCCAAAGTGTTGGGATTACAGACATGAGCCACTGCGCCGAGCCTGAGCCTCAGTTTCTGATACTTGCAACTGGGAGCATGTTTTGAGAGCTAGAGAAAGTATTGTTGTCTTGTGTAACATGAAAAAAGCTGTGCGGATACTAGCTAAGATCAATGAAAGGTTATCAAACTCAATCTGATGGTGAAAGAAGATACAGAGATCAAGCCCGCCCTCATTTTTAACGTGGGGACACTGAGGCCCAGGAAACTTGGGGCTTCTTCAAGTAATAGCTAGGCCTGTGCTGTCCCATATGGTAGCCGCTAGCCACTAGCCACATGTGGCTATTGAGCAGTCGAAATGTGCGAAAATCCAAATTAAAATATGTTGTATATGTAAATTGCACAATGGATTATAAGACTCAGTTTAAAAAAAAGAAAAAATTCATAATAACTTTTGAAATATTGATTACATGTTGAGATGATAAGATTTCGATATATTAAGTTAAATAAAACATTAAAAATGAATTTCACCTTTGGTTTCTGCTTAGTATTTTTTAATGTAGCAACTAGAAAATTAAAAATTACTGCCGGCTGCGGTGGCTCACGCCTGTAATCCCAGCACTTTGGGAGGCTGAGGTGGGCTGATCACGAGGTCAGAAGATCGAGACCATCCTGGCTAACACGGTGAAACCTCATCTCTACTAAAAATACACAAAAAATTAGCTGGGCATGGTGGTGGGCGCCTGTAGTCCCAGCTACTGGGGAGGCTGAGGCAGGAGAATGGCGTGAATCCGGGAGGCGGAGCTTGCAGTGAGCCGAGATCGCACCACTGAACTCCAGCCTGGGCGACAGAGGGTCTCTGTCTCAAAAAAAAAAAAAAGAAAGAAAATTAACAATTACATGTGTAGTTTGCATTATATTTCCACTGGGCAGTGCTATGCTAAACTGTGACACAAACGGTGGACTTTAGAGTTGTGCAGGGTACAATCTGCACAGCCATATGTGGCAGGCCTACCAGGTGTGGATCAGACTGTCTGGGTTCGAATCCTGGCTCTACCAGTAATCAGTTGTGTGGTATTGATTAAATTGTTTAAACTCTCAGAGCTTCAGTTGTTCTATCTGTAAAATGAGTATTGCAGTAGTGCATACTTCATAGAGCTGTTGTAAGGATTAAATGAATTAATGCATATAAAGTGCCTAGAATAGTGTCTGGCCCGTTTTAAGAGCTCAGTGAGTCTTGGTTGTTGTAGTTGTTACTTTAGTGGTTGTTTTTTAGAACCTGAGGACACAAGGATGGAAAGACTCAGTCTGTCTGTGGCAAACCACGAAAGGAAAGATTAAACAATTCAATGCAGGCTGGGTGCAGTGGGTCACACTTGTAATCCCAGCACTTTGGGAGGCCAAGACGAGCGGATACTTGAGATCAGAAGTTCTTGACCAGCCTGGCCAGCATGGTGAAATCCCATATCTACTAAAAATACAAAAATTAGCCAGACGTAGTGGCGAGTGCCTGTAGTCCCAGCTACTCGGGAGACTGAGGCACAAGAATTGCTTGAACCTGGGAGGTGGAGGTTGCAGTGAGCTGAGATCACGCTACTGCACTCCAGCCTGGGCGACAGAGCAGGACTCTGTCTCAGAAAAGAAAGAAAGAAAAAATAAATTCAATGCAGTGATTATTAGAGGGGTAAGTCCATCGGGACAAATCAGGGGGCATTCCCACTGAGGCAGGACTTGAGATGAATCTCAGAAGCAGAAATGCTGAGCTTATTGGGCTGGCCAGAGATAAGAAGGACATTGTGGGCGGGAGAAACAGCACCTACAGGGCTGAGATGGATGAAAGCTCAGTTCAGTCTGGGAACTGCAGAAACTCAGTTTGCCTGAGCAAACTGCAATGTGGCAAGTGGGAAATGAACCCAAGCTAAAAGAGGACAGCAGCTGGGTGTAAATTTTGTCCTGTAACCCATGGAGAGCCAAGAAGGATTTTGAGCCAGGGAGTGACATGATTGGATTTCATGATCAGATCATTCTAACTGCTTTGAGGAGGTTGTCTTGGAAGGAAAGCAAGAGTCTTTGGCAAGAAGATCAGGAGAAGAAAGATTGCTATTTCCAAAGCTCAAGTAGTGTATTTTTCATTGTTGTTGTTAAAGTTCAAAAGTCTTTATATTGAAAGTGGCACGTATGCTATGATCTCACACCTGTAATCCCTTCCCAGTTTATCTGCATGAGAAAAGCGCTTGGAATGGTGCATATCTAAAGGTGGTTTCTGCTCAATGGGGATGTGGATTCTTGTGTCAGGTTGTTGGGGAGGCTTTAGGCTGTGGCTGCCAGCCCATCCCACTGACAGCCGACTTCATATGGATGCAGAGCTTTTTAACCATATCAAAGAGAAGGATAGGAGCTTAAAATATGAAACTCCTGCTTTTGATATGCTTAAATTCTGGGTCTGGTATCTTTTTGAAAGAATTAGGTTTTTAATTGAAATAGCACATGCATATATTTAACATCAAATGGGTAAGGCTTTTATGGAAAATCCAGATTCCCCTGCCCTTTTCCTGCCTGTCCTTAGCCCTGTTTCCCAGAGTGAATCAGGGACAGGTCAGTACCTCTAAAGAATGAGCTCATGTTGCTCCTTCTCTGTTGACTTAGACTTCTGGACCCTCAGCAATGTCCCGGGACTCACACCGGGGGAGGCAGAGAGACCAGCACGCCCCCTCTTGCCACTTGTACTTCCCATTTTCCCCCTGGCAAGGTGTGGAACATTTATACTCCCTCCCACGCCCACACTTAAGACTCCTGTGCTTTATCTGCAAGGTTAATTCCAACAATTGATAAATGGATGAACAGTGTTTACATTAGGAGGCTTGTCAATGGCCTTCACTGCCCGTCGAAGCAGTCGGCTTTGATCACATGTCCTTTGTGTCCAGCTCTCTCTTTGCCCTCAGCTTTCTAATCGCCGTTTAAGGGACTATCTGAGGCTGGGTGAGGTGGCTCACGCCTGTAATCCCGGCAGTTCAGGAGGCTGAGGCGGGAGGATCTCTTGAGCCCAGGAGTTCAACACTAACCTGGGTAACAAAGCGAGAGCCTGTCTCTGCAAAACATTAAAAAATTAGCCGTACATGGTGGAGTGCGCCTGTGGTCCTAGCTGAGGTGAGAGGATTGCTCGAGCCCAGGAGTTTGAGGCTGCAGTGAGCTGTAATTGCACCACTGCATTCCAGCCTGGGTGACAGAGTGAGACCCTATCTCAAAAAAAAGGAACTATCTGGCTTCATCCTAAGAGTAGTTGCATTTTAAACTCTCAGTCAGCTTCTTTTACTGTAAAATGGGAATAATAATTAACAGTCTAAATTCCTAAAGTGATTATGAAGGCTGAACAGGTGATGCCTGTTCCTCAGGCCCCTCCCTTGGGGCCCCTTCAGCCCCCATGTGTCCCAGGCTAATCTCAAACTCCTGGGCTCAAGTGATCTGCCTACTTTGGCCTCCCGAAGTGTTGGGATTCCAGACACGAGCCGCCACTCCCAGCCAGGTTGCTATTAAATTTTACCTTTTTATCCAGGAGCGTGGGTCATCATTTCTTTCAAATAATGCTTCTATTTATGAGATTTTTCTTTGTAGAAAATGTGGGAAATGTTAAGAGTATAAGGAAGAAAATAAGTCATGTTAACGCAATTGCTGCATTTTTCTTTTTTTCTTTGCATATTTCTTTTAAACTTGAGATCATGTAATGTCAAGATGTTTATTGGATTTTTCTCCTAATGTAGTATTAGGATTTCCATGTGTTGTAAAGAGCAAGCTTTTAGGTATCATTTTTAATGCAATATAATGTTGTAACATCCTATTGCAATGACAGCTTGTCTTTCTCCCAATTTTATCTGCACTATTAGGTATTAAGAATATTTAATGTGGCCGGGCATGAAGGCTCATGACTGTAATCCCAGCACTTTGGGAGGCCGAGGTGGGTGGAACACTTGAGGTCAGGAGTTCGAGACCAGCTTGGGCAACATGGTGAAACCGCATCTCCACTCAAAATACAAAAATTAGCTGGGTGTGGTGGTGCATGCCTGTAATCCCAGCTATTCGGAAGGCTAAGGCTGGAAAATCATTTGAACCCAGGAGGTGGAGGTTGCAGTGAGTCGAGATCATGCACTGCACTTCAGCCTGAGTAACAGAGCCAAACACTATCTAAAAAAAAAAAAAAAAAAAGAACATTGTGTGTATTTTCCTCTTTTAAATAATGTTGAGATGAGTGTTTTGGTGTATATGTCTGTGCATGTGTGCACATATGTGTGCAGAAACCTATAGGATAGATTTCTGCAAGAATTATCAAGTCAAAGGTTCTAGACATTTTTAAGGCTCTCAGTGCATGTTGTTCAGTTGTTTCCCCATTTGGTTACACCAAGTTACAGTCACAAAATTACACCAAATATTTTTTCCTCTATGGAGTTGCTTTCTCATGAAATTGGGTTTCTGAGGCCAGGAAGACTTGGGTCTTGTTGAGGTGAAGGCGATAATTCTTCAGCATTTGTCACTATTTTTCACTATCATTTTGAGTTTGATTTAAATAGCACAGTTTGCTGCGTGGAAAATGAGAG